>NC_092874.1:436536024-436886024 GCF_028372415.1 Notamacropus eugenii
ATATGTCTATTTATCTATTATATGAGTGTAAAGGGAGAGATAGGTACAAGCAGCAGGAAGGATACAGAAAGATGTCCTGCAGGTGGTGGGATAAAAGTTAAAGCAGTAAACCATCACTGTGCCTATAACCATTCTGGTGTTGGCAAAGAGTCAACTGCAGAATTTCATAGTGAAAAGAGACCTCAGAGGCCATCTGACCCAGCCTGCAGCTGACCAAGGATAGTCTTCATGGCATCCCCAACAAATGGGCTTGCAGCTTTGTCTTGGGGGACTCCAGGGTTGGGGAGCACAGCCCCCATGAGGCAGCTCATTCTGGTTTCAGACATCTCCAATTGCTGGGAAATTCTTCCTCACATCCAGCTTGTGTGTCTCTTGGCAATTTCTAGTCACTGCTTTTCCTTCTGCCTGCCATGATCAAGTAAAACACGTCTAAGCAACAGTCATTCTGATAATCCTTCAAATACTTGAAGATGGCTATCATGCTCTCTCTAACTTATGTCCTGGCTAAAAATTCCCAGTTAAATCCTCTCATTTGCACTGCAGTATGTTAGAGTGTAGCTTGTTAGGATTGCAATAGGATCCTCAGTTTTGAGTTGAAAGGGAATTTAGAGAGATAATCTAGTTCAATCCCCTCATTTTATAGATAAGGAAATTATGGCCCAGAGGAGTTGTCACTTACTCAAGGTCATATGGATGTTAGATATTAGAATCAGGATTTGAACCCCGGGCCCTCTGACTTCAGATCCCATGATCTGTTTCTACCCAGGGTCTCCCTAGGTCAGGACGCAACAGAGCTGATTTTATTAGCCTTGTGGCTTGCTGGGTATCCCAGCTCCTTTGCCAGAGTGACTCCAGTAAATGATCCTCATGTACCTGCTGCTTCTCTCTCAGCAGAATTTATTGCCTATTTATTGTATCTATTGAGGTTTGTGTACAAGATTATTTTCTCTCATTTTTTTCTTGTCTGTGAATCAGAGGCAAGAACAATGTGCATGAAATCAATACATTTCAGTGATCTTTTGGAGTCTGAGAGGTATATATCTTTTGGTTCATTAAAATTCAGGATCTTATTAAATATTGTCTGATTCTAGGTAAGAGGATGAGTTGTTTGCCTCTCTCTTTTTTCCTAGAAGACAAATGCAAATATACACAATTAGTGTGCTGTGTCAGTCTCATTTATTTCTTCACTTACAGGTTAAGGCATTGTGGGATTTATGACCTGGAAGAGAATTTACAGATTGCCCAATCCAATATATTCATTTTATTTAGGAGGAAACTAGAATAGTAGAAATAACAAAGGCCTTCCAACTCTATTAGTCTATGAGGAATAGATGAGTAAAGTGCCTTGCACAACATCATTCATGTGATAGGTGATAGTTTCAAAGTTTGAACCTCTTTAATTCCAAATCTAGCACCTTTGTAACTCTACAAGGGGTTCAAGCATTTTTACAAACTCTCCCTTGGCTCCCTGGAAATACATTAGACATGTTCATTCTTCTAGGCAATGTTAACCCAAGCAAACCAGTTTAGATGAGAATAAAGAGTTGAATCTAGATAGATAGTCAGCAGTTAGAGAATTGAGTAGCAGATGCTTCCCCTCCCCCAATCCATCCCTGACTGAGGAACTTGGGATTCCTCAGAGGGATACCTACTTTTATTTTTCTTGGAATAACCATGTTGGGAGTTACATTCCTATTCTTAAAACTCCTGAATTTCCACCACTATATTTCCTATTAAAATCAGCCAGATGACACAATTAACTATTAACAAAGGCTTTACTTAAAGCACAAACAATAATTACATATTTCATCAATAAATGTGGAACACTCTCTCATCAGTGCGTAGAGTCTCCAGGGAGAAATGTAGGCATGCACTTTGTAATGAGGCACACATACAGTGAACATACATGGAAAGTCAGAACTCTAGAACAGTACACCCCAGTGTCTTCTCTTTCTTGGGATCTGTCTTTAAAAAGTTCATGGTGGGCATGATGTTTTTGTTGGACAGGTGCATGTACCACACTACTCTGTTGCAAGACTGGTATTCTGTTGGTCTGGGTGGCTGGGCTGTTAGATCTCATTGTTCTGCTATATGTGGGACTTAGCTAGTCTTTTGCTTAGCAAAAGCACCTCTTGGTGCTGGAATATTACTACTCTCTTTCAGAAAGGACAGAAACCATTAGTCTGAGATTCTCAGAACCCTTTAAAATTTTGATGTCTTGTCTGATATCTGAGGATTTCCACTTCCTAGGCAAAAGGTACAGAGAGTTATAGGCTCTCATCAATTACCAGCAGGCTGCAGTACATAGAAGTATTGCTTCATTTACATATAACTCTGAGATCTTTTCTTAGAACAACTTCTCTACTTTAGAACTTGGTCACCTTAGTGATGGTTCTCTCACTCTAAGTTATGATGATTAATCACTGCACTTACTAAGTCCTTTTATCTTCAAGCTAAACAATAAAGACGCAATGCATAGTTGTTCCATAATTATAAAATGGTTCTTGGGTTCAGTTGTTAGGTTGGATTTTCTCCTGTTGTTCACATACAAATTAGTAGTCGGGAAACCAAGAACAAAGGCCTACTTTACCCTGGACAAGTTTATTGTCTCTATTGTTGTCTTATTAGATTTTTTTATATGAAAAGTTCATATTTGTCACTGTTTTATTTTCAATGAGCAGAATTGCAAAAATCTAAAAAGGACCATTAAAACAAACAAACAAACAAACCCAAGGACTGTTGACTGAATTCAGATGAGTAGTTAATAGCAAATCTAGTTAGTAACAAGCTGAATTGATATTGTCTCAACTGATTTGAGTGTGCAGACACAGTCTAACTGCCCCCTCATGTAATCTGGTTAGATCAGGCCCCTTTGCCCAGAGGAAGAGGGACATAGAGACATAGACAGCTCGTGTGTGGAGGAACATCCAAGATTAGAGATCCTGACTCCAAAAGAATTCTACTAACCATTAGTTAGAATTTAGCTTTATCTGCTTAGATAAGGTTGGTGCATTTAGAATTTTATTGAGCTGCTCTATCTGTGTCATCATAAAACTATACAGCCCCAATGCTTCTGTAGGCCATCTGAAAATGAGGGGGTGTTTGCATCAAACTGGGAACCTAGGCTACGGTGCATCTTCAGCTTCCTGATTCAGGTCCAAGTAGTATCCCAGGTGGAAGTGAAATTGGACATGAAAATGGACATTTTGGACCCTTCTATTATGTGTAGCATAGGTAGACTGACCAATAAGATCAATTCTTTGGAGCAACAGTTCTCAAAGTATGATAGAAGGAGCATTGGGAGTCTCTGACACCCTTTCCTGAAAGGAAACTGTTTGAATAGTAATATTAAGATATCTTAATTTTTACTATGGTAAATATCAATAGACATAACCCATTGAAACAAAAGTTCTTGGGGTCCTCAATAATTTAAAGAGTACAAAGGGATCTTAAGACTCAAAGTTTGAGAGCTGCTACCTTGGAGCACTCACAGACATTCCCTCTCTAATTCTTGTGCACTGTGTGAAACTTAAAGGGAGCCTACTTCCTGCCATGTATGACTGAGCGGTTCTGAGTGCTAATGAAGAGATTCCCTGATTGATTTCTAATCTATAAGCAGTGATGACTTGGGGGACTTACAATGGGAAATGATGAAGTTTTTTCATAATGACTGTGTTGGAAATCAATAGATATTCAGAATTGGCAATCTACTTTTTCCATTCCTTTTTCCTTCTTGATGATGTGTGGAAGGGATGGTTTGAGCTGCCACCTGAGATATGAAACTCCCTGAAACTTCCATATTCCTTGGGGGACCATCTTTCCACATCTTTGGTGTGCTTTTCCACCGCTGGTTGTCAGGCACTTCCTTTCAGGGGATATTATACTGCCACTTCAAGGATGCAGGAGGACCCTGGAATATTTCAGAACTCATAAGGTCTCCTGGATACTTCCATCTCAGGATCCTCCTTCATCTAAGATCAGGAAAGAACAAAGACAAAGAGAAACAAGAAACCATGTGTTCATGGCTGCCATGGCTAGGTAGGAGAATGAACCTGGCTCTTGGGAGGCATCTCAAACTGGCCCTCCCTCATTCACCAAAGGGAAAGACAGAAAATGAAGGTGGGGGGAGGTGGGCTGCACCTTTTGTATATCTGAATTCTGGCTCAGTGGTCGATTACAGACTCTCCCTCATCTCCCATTGGAAGCCCCTGAACCATCGGCTCCCGCAGATCTGTAGTGAGCTAGAGGCTCTTTATCATCACTAACTACAAACTCCTCAAGTCATACATAGAAAGAAGTGGGCTCCCTCCGTATTTCCTTCTCCCCTTCCTCCACAATTAATGTTCTCCACATCTTGAAGTCAATTTGTATTGAAATTCTATATATTTTGTATTTACTTGGTATTATTTTCTTCTAGGAGAATGTAAGGTCCTGGAGGACCCAGAATCTTTTTATCCCTAACACCCAGCATGGGGCCTTTTACCTGTTTTTCTTTCCCCATCATTCACATCCTGTTCTTCCTCCTTGTATTCTTTCTTTCACTATTCCACCTCAATTAAATTCTCACCTATACACCCAGACCCTCAACGCATTTCTTCCTTACCTTTGCTCTTTGTACTCTAACCCAGCAGCCTCAGGAAAATGCCTTCTTTTTCTCTGTCTCTGCCTCCCACTCATTTATGCTTGTGAATTGCGTTTCTTTTAAGATCAGAGCTACTGATGCACTTGTGCTGAGAAAAAGCAAAGGCATGAGTCCAACTAAGTGATAAAGTCCTTCTCCCTCATTTTATAGCTGAAGAAACTGAGGCAGAGAGAGGTCGGGTGACTTACCCTGGTTACAGAGTTTTTAAGTATCAGAGGCAGCGTTTGAAGCCAGTTTGAACCCTTCTTGATCCATCTACTACATAGTGCCAGTTGCATAGGCAAGAAGTCTGGCCATGAAGGGGAAGAGAGAGACGGATAGTAGCTGGATGGGGCAAGGGTTGGAAAGACCAAAGAAAGAAGTGTTGAGGTTTGGGAAGAAGACATGAGAATATTTGGAAGGAGCCAACAGAAAGGAAAAGATTAAAGATGAATGAAAGAGAAGGGTGACTATGGGAGCAAAGTCCTAGAAGAGGCAGGAGAGGGTGGGACCAAAGGGTCTAGCACATCACAGTGCAGGGATGTCTCTTTTTCTGATGTGGGAATGCAGGAACAGAGAATAGGGGATACTTACAAGCTTTTTAGAAGTGTAAGTGGAGTAAGTGCTCACTGGAGTGTCTAAATACTCTGTGAAATCAGGGACTAAGTTATTCATTGTAAATGTGGATTTGAGGAGAGGAACGTATTATGAAATCACTGGAGCAAAGATGAGGGAAATGGCAGCAGTGAGAGGCCAACTAAAGTTATGCACCACAAGATTTGTAAAGGGTGAGATCAGCTTAGAATTGGTATGTTCTGAAGTGGCATTCAGCAGGCTCAGAGCAAGAAGGCGAGAATGCTAAACTTAGTGAAGAAACCAGTGGAGCAGTGGGTAGAGAATTAGGACTAATAGGGAAGTTTTGAATTCAAATATGCCCCTAAACATTTACTAGCTATGTGATTCAGAGCAAGTCACAACCTCTGCCTGCCTCAGTTTCCTCCACTGTAAACAGGATAATAATAGCACCTACTTCCTAGGGTTGTTCTGAAGTGATATTTATAAAGCACTTAGCACAGTTCCTGGCACATAGTAAGTACTTAATAGATGCTTTCTTCCTTTCTTCCTGTGTAACTTAGAATTCATAGTCAGAATAATAAGGGGATTAGCCAGGAATGAAGAGTCAAAGGACAGGAATAGTTGATAAACCAGGGGCCATGCACTTGTAGGGTGATAGCTTATACATCATCAAACTGACAGGCTTGTCTAGCTATAAGATGAATGAAAAGGTGGGCAAGGAGAATGAGGAGGGGCCCACGGACCCAAAATCACGGTTGAGGACAAGGAGCAGCTTTTGTGTGAACCAGTGGCAAAGGTAAAGAGGGAGGCATTGTGATGTAGAGAGAAGAGACCTGGGTTTGGAGGCAGAACAGCTGGATTTGATCTCAGTTCTGTTACTTACTGCCTCAGGGACACGGGCAAGTCTCTCCATCTCTCTGGTCATCAGTTTCTTCACTTGTGAAATGACATGGTTTGATTGTATGTTCTCCAAGGTTCCTTCCAGCTCTAAACCTTTGGGCATCTTTAGTGGGTACAATTTGGGAGGCATTGTTAGAGGTGTTTGGAATACAAAGAATAAATCAAAAAAGTCCATGACTTCAATAAACTTCCATTCTATTGAGGGTGTGTGGGAAAAAAAATATGTAATGGGAGGTGGTGTGATGCACTATGGAAAAAGCTCTAGTTTGTCAGAGGACCTGGGTTCAAAGTCTGATCCTGACATTGCCTGTGTGACATTGACAAGTCATTTGATGTTCCTGGACCTCAGTTTCCTCATCTTTAGGTGAAGGGGCTAGACTAGATTACCTTTGACATGCACATAGCTTGAAATGAGTGATCCTATGTATGCTGATGAGACTAATGGAGAGGGAGAAGGAGAAGGAACAGTGCTTGAGGAGCAAGGGAGAGATCGATATTCTCTAGGAAAATTTGAGGAGGAAGAGACCATTAATAACTAGGATGGGAATGATGTTAGATAGGGACTGACAGATGAACTAAAATTAAAATGAAGATAATTCTCAAAGGTAGAAGTGAAGAGTCAAATACAGGGAAGAATTTATGCAAAAGCAGAAGTAGAAGATGGGATGTCCAAGTTAGTGAGCCAGCTTTGCTGGAACCTTTGAGTATATATATATATATATATATATATATATATATATATGAAAGGGAATACTATGAGAGAAAGCTGGAAAGGTAAGCTGGAACCAAGTTGGGGATGGTTTTAAATAACAAACTAAGGAGTTTGCTTTTTATCCTCAAGCAGTAGTTCTTAACCTTTTTTAAAAAGATTATGGACTTCCTTGGCATTCTGGATCCCTTCTTAGAATAATATTTTTGAATGCATAAAATGAAATGCACAAGATTGCACAAACCCCCAACAATATTGAAATAAAGATATAATTTTTTCCATCCAAGTTCACAGGCTCCCTAAGATCAATCCAACAATCCTGACCCCAGGTTAAAAACCTCTGCTGTAGATGAAAGCAATCACTATCTGTTTCACAGATGAAGAACCTAAGCTTGATCAAGGCTGTATCATTTACTTGCTTCATTGGCTATTGGCCATCTTCTGCCTATATTAACTGACACACTGGAACTGGCTATCAAGACACCTATACTATATTATACCTATGGATCAGTCTACTGACACTTCCTCACAAAGAACAGAAGGAAATGGACAACTTAACTGATTGTTTGGCCATATATAATCTAAAGATCAGTCAACAGATCATCATCATCTTCAGTCTTTCTTATTTATTCCTCCCTTCTCTCCAAATCAGGCAGCATATATTCTTTGGTGCATCTTGAAGAAACTCTATTTTCAAGTCAGGTACTGTTTTGTACTCTGAGCATTTACCTCTACCCCATGCCATCGCTGATGATTCCAAAGTTCTTTCTTGTTTGTTTTCCCTCAGGACCTCCACACAAACACAGTCTGATTCATCTCCTTTTTTCAAATTGGGCTTGATATTTATGAAAATCCTTTCAGCTACTCCAAAGGAAATGACCCAGGAGTACTTCATAATAAGACGGCTGGCTGTTATCACAATGGAAAAGCTCTTAGATAAGGATTGGCATACTAAGGACAAATTAAAGCAATAAAAATAAACAAGAGGAATTCAAACTAGAATAATGCAAGAAGAAAACCATAGATTTAGATCTGGAAGGGGCATTAGAAGTCAGCTAACTCAACTTCTTTATTTCACAAATGAGAAAACTGAAGCCCAGAGAGGGCAGCTTCATGGGAATAACTGTGTAGCCTTCTAAATGATTACTTCAAAGTGTATACAACTCATTAGTTTGATACAATCAAGGTTTCTTTTAAAACAATATGTCAAAAATATGTTCTAGTTATAACTTGTGTAGTGTCCTCACCCAAGTTACCCACAGAACTCACACTCTGTAGATGAGTGGGTACGATGACTACTCTAGGTTCAAGGTATAATGTGTTTCTGCAGTTATAAAACATATAGCTCATAGATACCCACTGTCAATGTCAAAAGCATTTACTATGTGCCAGGCAATGTGCTAAACCCTCAGGATATAAAGAAAGGTAAAAACAGTCCCTGCAACAAGGCTCTCACCTTCTCATGAGAGAAACCACATTCAAACAGTTATGCCAGTGATGGAGGGAGCCAAGAAGACAGAATAGTCAGAAGTACATTGAGCTCTGCTCCCTTCTCCTACCCCAGTCCTTCCAAGCAGTTCTAGCAAATGTACCAGGTCAGATATTTATTAGGCAAATCCAAGAAAAAATTAGAGGGAATAATTTTTCTATCTCAGGTTGGTTTAGACTAGAGAGACAGACAAGAGAGAATATTAAAACAAAGTGAAAAGACTGACCAAAAGAAACAAAATATAAGGTATCTTATAGTAAAAACATTGAACTAGAAAACAAATCAAGGAGACAATTTAAGAATCAATGAAATACCTGAGAGCCATGATCACAAAAGAAATCTTAAAAAAGGTTGTCCAGCTCTCTTAGAACCAGAGGGCAAAATGGAAATAAAAAGAATTCACTGGTCACCTCCTGAAAGAAACCCCCAAATGAAAACTTCCAGGAATGTCATAACCTAAAATTCGAGTTTCTAGAACAAAAAAGTACTACAATCAGTCAAAAAGAAAGAATTTGAGCTCTAAGAAGCCATGGTCAGAATCACATAAGATTTAGCAGCTACCATTCAAAAGGAGTGGAGAGCTTGGAATATAATATTCCAGAAGACAAAGGATAAATACCTACAACAAAAAATAATGTACCCAGAAAAAGTAAGTAAAATCTGTCAGGGAAAAAAATAGATCTTTAATGAAATAGAGCACTTCCAAACATTCCTGTCCTCTTTAATCCTATCATCATCAAGGGTCATAGAGGTAAAG
The DNA here is from genome assembly GCF_028372415.1 of Notamacropus eugenii. NCBI lineage: Eukaryota > Metazoa > Chordata > Mammalia > Diprotodontia > Macropodidae > Notamacropus > Notamacropus eugenii. The sequence continues at coordinate 436,545,077 of NC_092874.1, forward strand.
TACTTAGCCAGAAGAGCTGAGAGTGGTTCTGATATATCTTGATTACCTTTAAAGAATGGAAAGAAAAGGAAAAAGGAATATACTTGGGGAGGAGGGAAGCAGGAGGAAGATGAGAAGAAATTGTCTCTATATAACCGAAGTGTACAAGTGAAAGTCTGTGCAGACAAGAAAGAAGGGGTGGTTAGAGTGAATGATATTTGAACTTCTTTCTCATCCAATCTGGCCAAAGAAAGGAAGAATATATATACACAGGGTTGGATACACAAATGCATTTCACTTAACAGGGAGAGAGAGAAGGGAGATGAGATGAGGAGGGTAGATTAAGGGAAGGATTATTCTTAAGCCAAAAAAAAAACTCTACATATGTATAAATATTTATAGTGGCTCCTTTTTTTTGGCAGCAAGGGGTAAAAAACTCAAAAAATACTAATTTAATGGAAAATGACTGAACAAGTTACAGCATATAAATGTGATGGAATACTATTATACTGTAATATTATACTGTAAATGTTGAAGGGAATATTTTCTGAGAAACCTGGGAAGACTTGTATAAAACGATGCAGAGTGAAGTGAGCAGAATTAGGGGAAAAACTCATATGACAATACTATTGTAAAGATGAACAGCTTTGAAAATTTAGAAACTCTGAATAGCATAATGACCAATCATGATTCCATAGGAGTAGTCATGAAACATGCTACCTACCTCCTGATAGAAAAGTGAAGTGCACACGGAAATGTATTTTTTTGTACATGGTCAATGCACAAATTTATTTTGCTTAACTAAGCATGTTTGTAGTAGGGGTTTTGTTTTTCTTTCTTTCTCAATGGGGGGATATGTGAAGGAGAGAAGGAATTTTAAAATTATTAATATATTTTATTTATTTTGACAAATATTTCCCAATTACATTAAAATTTTTTTAACATTCTTTTTTTTTTTTTTAAAAATTGAGTTCCAAATTCTCTCCCTAGAGAAGGTAAACAATATCATGTCAATTATACATGAGAAGTCATGTAGCACATTTTCTAAGTACGGCTTTAGCTGCATCCCACAAATTTGATATATTGTCTCATTTGTTGTCATTTTCTTTAGAATTAATAATTTCTTTAGTGAAATTACTAATTGTTTCTATGATATATTCTTTGACCCACTCATTCTTTAATGTTAGATTATTTAGTTTCCAATTAATTTTTTAATCCATGCTTCCATGACCTCTTATTGAATGTCATTTTTATTTCATTATAATCTGAAAGGATGTATTTAATATTTCTTCTTTTCTGCACTTCATTATGAGTTCCTTATGCTCTAATACAAGTCAGTTTTGTGAAGATGCTGTGTACACCTATGTAAAAGGTATATTCCTTTCTATTTCCATTCAGTTTTCTTCAGAGGTCTATCATATATAACTTTCCTAAAATTCTAATTCATCTCCTTTGCTTCTTTCTTATTTATTTTCATTAAATGTCCATTTCTCCCCTTGAAGGATTATACTCAATTTTGTTGGATGGGTTATTCTTGGTTGTAATCCCAGCTATTTTGCCTTTCAGAATATCATATTCCAAACTCTCTGCTCCTTTAACATGGAAGCTATTAAATCTTGTGTGATTCTGACTATGGATCCTTGTTATTTGGTTGGTTTCTTTCTGGCTGCTTGAAGTGTTTTCTCTTTGACCTGGGAGCTCTGGAATTTGGATATAATATTCCTGGTTGTTTTTATTTTGGGATCTTTTAGGTGGTGGTTGGCAGATTCTTTTAATATCTATTTTACTCACTGGTTCTAGGATATTGAAGCAGTTTTCCTTGACAATTTCTTGAAAAATGGTATCTAGGCTCTTCCTTTGATCATGGCTTCCAGGTAGTCCAATAATTTTTAAATTATCTCTCTTTGATCCATTTTCCAGGTCTGTGGTCTAATGAGAGATTCCCATTTTTTGCTATTTTTTCATTCTTTTGACTTTGTTTTATTATTTCTCAATGTCTCATGAAGTCATTAGCTTCCACTTGCCCAAATCTAATTTATAATGAATTATTTCATTTTTAAAAATTTTTTTATTTTTAAAAATTCATTTCCATAAGATTTTGAGTTCCAAATGTTCTCTCCATCTCTCCCCTCCCCCACCTCAAAGCACCATGCATTCTGATTACCCCTTCCCCCAATCTGTTTTCCCTTTTATCACACACCCCCTTGCCTTATCCCCATCTTCTCTCTTTTCTTGTAGAGTAAGATAGATTTCTATACCCCATTACCTGTATTTCTTATTTCCCAGTTACATGCAAAAACAATTCTCAACATTCGTTACTAAAACTTTGAGTTCCCACTTCTGACCCTCCCTCCCTCTCACCCATCCCCACTGAGAAGGCAAGCAATTCAATGTAGGCTATATATGTGTAGTTATGCAAAAGACTTCCATAATAGTCACATTGTGAAAGACTAGCTATATTTCCCTCCATCCTATCCCTTCCATTGAAAAAGCTTTTTCTTGCCTCTTTTATGAGAGATAATTTGCCCCATTTTATATCTCCCTTTCTCCTGAGAATATATTGCTCTTTCACCCCTTAACTTTATTTTTTTAGATATTATCCCTTCTTATTCAACTCACCCTGTGCCCTCTGTCTATACATATGTGTATAATCCCTCCAACTACCCAAATACTGAGAAAAGTTTATAGAGTTACAAATATTATTTTTTCATATAGGAATGAAAACAGTTCAACTTTAGTAAGTCTCTTATGTTTATGCTTTTCTTTTCATACTTCTCTTGATTCTTGTGTTTGAAAGTCAAATTTTCTATTCAGCTATGGTTTTTTCATCCAGAATGCTTGAAAGTCCTCTATTTCATTGAATGACCATTTTTTCCCCTGAAGTATTATACTCAGTTTTGCTGGGTAGGTGATTCTTGGTTTTAATTCTAGTTCCTTTGATGTCTGGAATATCATATTCCAAGCCCTTTGATCCCTTAATATAGAAGCTGCCAGATCTTGTGTTATCCTGATTGTATTTTCACAATGCACAAATTGTTTCTTTCTGGCTGCTTGCAATATTTTCTCCTTGACCTGGGAACTCTGGAATTGGGCTATAATATTCCTAGGAGTTTTGCTTTTTGGATCCCTTTCAAGAGGTGATTGATGGATTCTTTCAATATTTGTTTTACCCTCTAGTTCTAGAATATCAGAGCAGATTTCTTTGATAATTTCATGAACAGTGATGTCTAGGCTCTTTGTTTGATCATAGCTTTCAGGTAGTCTCATAATTTTTAAATTGTCTCTCCTAGATTTTTTTCCAGGTAAGTTGTTTTTCCAATGAGATATTTCACATTGTCTTCTATTTTTTTCATTCTTTTGGGTTTACTTTGCGATTTCTTGGTTTCTCAGGAAGTCATTAGCTTCCATCTGCTCCATTCTAAATTTTAAAGAACTATTTTCTTCAGTGAGCTTTTGAACCTCCTTTTCCATTTGGCTAATTCTGCTCTTTGAAGCATTTTTCTCCTCATTGGCTTTTTGGACCTGTTTTGCCACTTGAGTTAGTCTATTTTTAAAGGTGCTATTTTCTTCAGCATTTTTTGGGTCTCCTTTAGCAAGCTGTTGACTTGCTGTTCATGGTTTTCTTGCGTCACTCTCATTTATCTTCCCAATTTTTCCTCCACCTCTCTGACTTGATTTTCAAAATTCTTTTTGAGCTCTTCCATGGCCTGAGATCATTGCATATTTATTTTGGAGGTTTTGGATGCAGAAGCCTTGACTTTTATGTCTTCCTCTGATGGTATGTATTGTACTTCTGCTGCTCTAGAATTTGTTTAGAGTCATTTTTATAGGTATTTTATGGGCTGTGGGAGGAGAGCTTTTACAGGTCTATCCTTCTACTCTGCCATCTTGGCTCTGCTCCCCAATGAATTATTTTCTTCAGTGATCTTTTGTACCTCTTTTACCATTTGGCCAACTCTGGGGTTTTTTAGGTTTTATTTCCTTTGGTATTTTTTTTTCATCTTTTACCAAGCTGTTAATTCTATTTTCATATTTTTCTTTCCTTCCTCTCATTTCTTTATCTAATTTTCCTTTATAATTATTATTTGTTTTTGAAAAAAATTTTAACTTTTACAGGAATTCTTGTTGAGCTGTTGTTCAATTCACATTTCTCCCCCTTTGGCACTTTTCTTGTAGCTGTTTTGTCCTCATTTTCTTCTTTTGAGTTTGTGTCTTGATCTTTCCTGTTGTCATAGTATTTTTTTTCTTGTCAGGCTCTTTTTTTGCTCATTTGTATATTTTTCAAGCCCATTTGTTTGACTTTGAGCTTTATGTTAAAGTTGAGCTCTGTTCTTGGCATGGATGGGGAGAGGGGCACAGTCTCAAGCTTCAGACATTTTTTTTTGCATGGCTGTTTTGACAGCTTGTTCTGGGGGTTGGAAGTTTTCAGTGCTTCCAAAGTGTTATGGTGCAGGGGGAGATGTGGTCATTTCTTTCCTGGTCTTCACTCTTGTTCTTACCCAAGCAGGGCCCCTGATCCCTTGGGATCATAATTGATACTGCTTCTCAGGGTCCCTACTCCCTTGAGATCAGAAGCAACACTGCTCCTCAAGGCCCCTGCTCCTTTGTGATAACAAATGATATTGTTCCTCTGCATCCCTGATCCCTTATGATTGAAAATGACACTGGTTCTCAGGACCCTTACTCCCTCATGACCAAAAGTGCTCCTCTCTACCCTTGAATTGTGACCTGGATGTTGCGTAGGCTATGGAATTGCCAAACTGCACTGGGTCCTGTGTCTAATGGTAGTACCAAGGTCTGCTGTAATCTCTTTCTGACCAATTGGCAGGTTCCCTTACTGTTTCTAGGTTGAGAGCTCCTGAAGCTTTTGCTACTTCTGCCACTACCACCTAGTCTCATCACTGGTGTTGCATCCATGTGGATTCTGGGTCAGCCTCCAACCCTGTGTCACAGATCTCTCCCTTTGACCTCCCAACTTGTCTTGGACTGGAAGAATATCTCACCTTGGCCTTTTATTGGCTCTGCCTCTCCAGAATTGAGACATTATTTTAAAGTTGTTTGGAGGTGAGTATTCAGAGAACACAACTAAGTGCTTCTTATTCTCCATCATCATGGCTCTACTCCATATTTTTGCTGATTGAAAAAATTAATTTAAGGAAGTAAAAAGAATCCCACAAGCAAACAACAACAAAACCAACTATGCACATAGAAGATATAGGGTAAGTTGGAAGTAATCTGAAAGCAAAGGCACTGATATTAAAAGGGACCAGAAAAGCCTTGTAAAAGGTGGAACTTTGCCTGAAACTTGAAGGAAACCAGTGAATCCAGGAGACAAATATGAGGAGGGAGAGCATTCCAGGTATGAGGGACAGTCAATAAAAAGGCATAGAATAGGAAGTCCTCATAGGCACATCAAAGAAGCTGCAGGTATTAGGAACATGGGCCCTATATTGAAGCATGGCAAAAATATTTCCTTTATACAGATTGCCAAGAAGGGCTTAAGACTGAAACAAAACTTGTTGGAGAACTTTGAGAATATATATAGCCCCATTTTTATCTTCTCTGTGGTAAATATGAGAAACAGCAAATTGAAGGACATTAGGAGTTCCTGGAAATTTTCTTTGGCAAGAACAAGGTTTTGATGGTAGTTTTGGGCCAAGGTTCATTTGATGAGTATAACAAGGACAACCCATAGCAAGTCAGCAAGAGGCTGAGAAATGAGGTCAGTCTCTGGTTTACCAACTGAACTAAGAAGGAAATAAATAAGTGGTTCAATAAATATACAGAAATTGACTATATCTGCTCTGAGGACAAAGCGACATTCGTTGTCAGACTAGAGGTTGTTGGATCTGCCTAGTGATCTCAAGAAAGATGTGGTGACATTGCTTTCTGACTACCAGGTTTATAAAGAGGGAGATGTGCTGACCCCTGAGCAGACCTGTGTTAGTAGCATGTGGTTAGGAGTAAGGGCAACATATAATGGGAGGAAAAAGTTGGGACTTCACAAGGCATAAATTATGTTGTTCAAAGGAGTTTCAGTTTGTATGCTGAAGTCCCCTGTTATGAGGCCATGAATTATGAAGGAAGAAGACTGTGACTAAATTCCTTGAAGAGAGTGTCGGGACTGGTAGAGGGAAGTGGGTGGTGGTGTGGGTAGATAATAGCTACTTCTATCTTGATTGAGTGATAAATATGGATTGAATGAACCTCAAAGGAGAAGAGGTTGTTGATTGTGTTTGGTTTGTCCTTCCTTCTCAAAGAGGACCATGACATCAGGGAGATGATGATGTGACTTTCAGTTGAATTTGATTTGAGTAACAGAGAATTGTACAAAGTCACTTTCTCCTCCAGACCCATCTGGGTCCAGCGGTCAGATATTGGCTATTGATTAGGACAACTGGAAATGGGCCAGCATGTAGTGGGAGACTTTGGTCTTTTTAAGGTAAGGTCTTTTCAAGTTCTTACTTTGAGTAAGGTAATGCCCATTTAGTGACTAGGCCTCTTTAAGAAATGAGTTAAGGGATGGCCCCTTTAATAAAAAGAAAATGAGGAGGGTAGAGGGACAGTTTGGAAGTGGCAGTATGGAACAGAGTATTCCAACTCCCCTACCATGACTGTTGAGTTGGGGTGGAGTATGAGTGTAAGGGCAGCCAGTGCCCTAAAGTGTGGCCAGGGAGGCTCTGTCATCAGAAAGGTACTAGGGTTCAGAGAGTGCAAGAGGAAATGAGAAAGAAAAATGCTTAAGATAAAAACATTTTTTTAACTATGGAGCAGATATTTCAGGGAGCACAGTAGAAGGAATGAGTAAATCTGGAGTGGACATTGGCAAGGTCATATGGATGGGGATGAGAATAAGAGGATGTTCAGTGGAGAACAAGGAATGGAGTTTATACAATGGAAAGTCAGGGTTTAGAATGACTGATATGAGGAGAGTATCATGAGATGGGAGCATGCTAACTGCTAAGAACTAATGAACTAATCTTCAATAAAAAGCCAGTTGACCCAATTAGCTCAAAGCCAAGGAATTTACTAAGATGGCATGGTAACAATAGTAATGATAAAACTGTCTCTCCTTAAACCTGAGGCTTGCTCTTTCATAAATATACATAGTGTCAGTGGAACCATAGGTACCTAGAGAATACATCATAAAATATTTTTATAATGTTACCCAATATTCCAATGGCTCCCTATTACTTTGAGGATCAAATACAAAGCATTTTTCTGACTTTTCAAGCTCTTCATGACCCTGGTCACTTCCTACCTTTCCAGTGTTCTTCCATTTCATGTATCCTACAATCCAGCTCTGTGGCCCATTTTCAGGTCTGCTAACATGAGTCTCCATCTGCCATCTCGGTGTCTTTGCCCCTGGCTGCCCCGTATACCACACAATATAATTGATAGTTTTGTGGGACCATGGACTGGGGGACAGGAGAGGAGGGAGGAGAAGAGAAAGAACTTCTTCAAGAAGCATAAGTTGCCTGGATGAGTAGATCATTTGCATTTTTGTTTTTCATTTTCTCCCTTTTTTTTTTTGAAGCATTTGTCTTGTTGACTTTTAAAGATAGGACTGCTTCTCAGAATTCAATTACCTGCTGAGTCACTGTGTCTTCCATGTGACTTCACGTCTACAGCAGTAATCCAGTCAATAGTCCCCTTGCTGGCAACTAGAAAGCCTTGACTTGTGCGCTCCGGCACCTGCCTTATGTTCCAAGTGTGACTCATTGGTGGAGTCTGATTCAGACCCTGATGGAGGTCCTAATCACTTACATCGATCCTCTAAAGTCTTTAAGCCCTGCGGCATTCCGATCTAGTGATTCAGGTCTTTTAAAAAGGGATTTAGGACATTCTGGGCTTGCCCTAATCTGATGACCTTCCTAGCAATGATGAGTTAAAACTCAGCCCTTCCACTTCTGTTGTTGGGTTCTGACTTCCCGCTGAAGAACAGGTAGTGGCTATTGTACTGTTAGCCTACCCTTCAGTCTTCCTCTATGTCTCTGCTGCCAAGTCAAAGGTATCATTTGTTTTGGTCTTTCATCTTACAGTTCACTGTAGCTTACCCTCCTCCTTAGAAATTAGTCATTTTCCCCAGTTGGTGATTTAGGGCCTTTGTGTGACTACCCTTCTGAGATCAGGTGGTAGCAGATTTTAATGCTAGTGAGCTTGGACAAGGACAACAAAAGGATAGGTGGAAACTAGAATTCCAGGAATCAGATGAATGATCAGTCAGATTTTGGAGATCTAAGCAGAATCCAGTTAGAATCAAATGAGTGGTCAGAACTGCAGGATGGAACCAGTAACAAGGACAATGAAAATGTGATAACTTCTGCTTTAGCCAGGAAGTTGCTTGGGAGTAGGAACTCAGTTCTGGGTCTGCAATTGGGAGTGCAGGTTCATAGGATTCATGGGACTTGGAAAGGGCCTTAGATACAAAGGGTCAAGATCCACCAGTAGAAATTTGAATCAAGACTTTTGACTTTGATTCTAGCACTCCTACCCCTGAACCACATTAGGCGATCCATGTAAAGGGGATGTACCTGATCCCAGGGGTATCTTTGCCTGCTAATCTTCAAATCATGCTACGGCAACCTATCCTTCATCTTCATTTATCTCTCTATTGCCAAGTAGATGGTGTCATTTGTTTTGGTCTCTCATCTTAGAATTCAGTCTCCTAGTGAAAAACAAGGTTGGAGATTTGGAACTCAGTAGAATCAGAAGTAGGGAGTAAGAGCTTTGTGGCAACCCCATAGAGAAGAGCAGGATCCTTTGAAAAATAGCAAGGGGGAGTGGTAATGCCATGGGTTTATCTTCCTGGAGTGGGGAGAATAGTACCAGAGTTCAGGGCAAATTCTAATATTAGCAGTTAGTCCTGCTGATTAAGCTTCCTGTTACTTCCTCTCACTTTGTTGTGAAATGATTTTACTTCTGAGATAAGCATTAAAAGACAAACTAGCGTCATTTATGTGGGCATATGGCCATGCCAGGGTTATATAATCAGGATACATCAAAAGCAGGACTCAAACCTGAGTTTTCCCAATTCTTTATCTGCTGTGCCATGATGCCTCTTGCAATAATATCTGTAAGTATCATTATCTGTATTTCACACATAAGGGAACTGAGATTCGAACTGTTTAAGTGACTTCTCTATGATTTCATAAATAAGAGCAGGAGTTGGGATTTGAACTCAGGCCACCTGATTCCAAGTCTTTCTCAATCATGATTCAGAGAATTTTATCAATCCTGAATTTCCCATTGGGTTTCAAAGAATCCCTTTCTAAGCCCTGAATCTGCTGCCTATCTGCATCATGGCAAGGGATTCCTCACCAATCCCCACTCTGGGTTAACTGAGACCCCATGCTTTCACTGTTCAGGGATTGGCAAAATACCTCCATTTTTGAGGGGATTTGTCTTGGCCTGACCTTTCATCCCATCTATGGGAGACCTGTTCTTTTTTCTGGGGTTGTCATAGACCTCTCACTTTCTACTTCTGATCCTACTGAGTTCTAAAGCTGCTTCTTTTTATTTTTGCAAGGATACTCATGTAGTATGATATGAAGAATATTAGCTTTTGGGGTTCAGGAAATTGGCACATGTCCCCCAGGCTCTGTGCTTGAAAGACGTCTCATTTTGATATTGGGAAGTGGTTCAAGGCATCACCAATGGGGGAGAGGAAACTTGTGTGGATACAATTAATAGTAACCCCTTAAATCCCCCCCTTCATAAGGTAAAATGATTAATAAAGTATCTTCCCCCTTCCCTGCTTATCTCTTAGGCTGCCCCTTTCTGACTTCTAACTTTTCAAGACACCTCATGTTCATTTACAATAGATTTCACCTACAGATTGAGTGGGATCCAGGTACAATGAGAAAGTGAGATACTGATGAACACACAGCAAGATTTCCCTTGGGCTGCAAACATCCAGGAATAAACCTGGATCTTGAAGCTCCCTAGATTTGACTCTGTTAGCTGAGATTGGCATCTCCCCCTTTCAAGTATCTCTCATTATTTGGCACCATGTTTGAAATTCTACCCTTAAAGATTCATTCCTTTGGGTCTTGAGGTCCTTTGATTCTTCCTAGAAAGAAAGTTTATAATTTTGTTTACTGGAAGAAGGGAAGGGAATATGGTACAGTGAAAAGAGGGCTGGCTTTGGAATCAGAAGATGAGTTCCAATCCCCACTGTGATTCATGCTACTTGAGTAACCCAAAGCAAGTTACTTCTACTCATTGAGTTTCAGTTTCTTCCATTGTACAATGAGAGTAAAAATATGTGGTCAAAGTATTTGTTATAAATAATGTTTATTATTTATTATAAAATAAAAAGCACTTAACCATTATTCTGGATAGAAGAACTTTGATCTAGAACCATGAGCCATAACTTTTTTTTTTAACTTTGATTTTGGAAATCATCCAGTAAAAGGTCTTCATTTCATGGAGGAAGAACTTTTAGCCTTTCACCATCTCTGTTGCCTGCTCTTTTGGAGTGATCACGCCTCCAAAGTGTGAGGATAACCACACATTTTGTCATTTGTCTTCTGATCTTCTTTGCCCTATCTGCCCAGATCCTGAAACCAAAAGTCACATGAAAAAGGTGATGAGTGATTTGTTTCAATGTAAAGAATGATGGATTCAGATGCTTCCTAGCTGTGTGATCTTAGACAAGAGAGTTAACCTTTTGGTGTCTCTCTTTATCTGTAAAGTGGGGATAAAACTATCTAAGTGACCTACTTTGCAGGGTTGTTAGGAGAAAGGCCTTTCATGAATATTTAAATATATGCAAATGTGTTTTATGGTTATAAGATGTAGTAAATAGAACTGTAGTTCCACTGTTCTGTTTTTGTACAAGGTTGTTGTTGCTGTTGATGGTGTTCCAAAGGAGTTTCTCCAACTTGTGGGTGGTATGCATTATATTTGACTTGCTGCACTATCTCCCCTGGGAATCTTACCCATCCCTCTGGCTTCAACTATTCTCTCCATGGAGATGATGCCCAAATCTTATTCATCCATCCCCAGTCTTTTGTCATGCCATGGAAAGAATGCTGAATTTGAAGTCAAAGGTTCTATATTTGAAGCCCATCTCAACACTTTACGACCCACATACCATGGGCCAGGGGTGGGGAACCTGTGGCCTCAAGGCCACATGTGTAGACTTTTAGGTCCTCAAGTGTGACCTTTTGACTGAGTCCAAGTTTTACAGAACAAATCCTTTTATTAAGGAGATTTGTTCTGTGAAGTTTGGATTCAGTCAAAGGACCACATTTGAGGACCTAGAAGGTTACATATGGGACCTCGAGGTCTCTGCTTCCCCACCCCTGTGACCCTGGTCAATTCACTTAACAATTATTGTATCTCACATTTTTCTTTTGTAAAATGAAGGATTTGGGCTTGATGATCTCTAATGTTCTAATTCTATACTCCTACCATCCTATGATTCCTTCTAAACTGTGGCACTATATTACTTTCTGCAGCTAGACAGCTCTATGTTGATGTCCCATCACCTCAACATATCCCACTCAAGTTCAACACATTCCAAAATATATCAACTTCCCTCTTTCTTTTGAAGTTACCAGCATCCTCCCAGTCATTCAAATTCGAAACTTTAAAATCATTTTTGATAATGACTTTTTCCTCACTCCCCATAGCCAACCACTTACAAGGAAATAGTCATCATATCTCTACAATATCTTACATACATTCTCTTTTTTTCCCCACGGTCATCCTGGTTAAGGTCCTCATTAACTCCCACTTGTAATCGCATTTTAACTAATGTCCTAGCCTCCACTCTTTCTCCCAGCTCGAATTCATTCTTTACATAGTTGCTAAAATACCTTCCTATTGGCTAGATCTTGCTGGGCCATTCTCAAGTCCTCAAGATGAAGTCCATTGGTGTTTCCCAGTGGCTCTTTTTTTTGGCGGGGGGGGGAGTTGTCTTAAGTATAGGCAGAGTAAGTGACTGATTCTATCTGTCTGCTGTCTATCTTTCTATCTACCTACCTAATCTGTCATTGGGATCTGCAATTTCATTAGAGTGAGGAAAGTGCCTTCTATCAATGCAGATTGGCACTAACTTTACAACTTATTGTCTTAGAAAGTTGTTAAATGATTCGTCCAGGATCACATATACCATATGTGTCATACCATGTTCCTATAAATTGAGGAGTGTCAGAAACACCCTTCCTGTCAGGTAATAATCCAAGCATCAAAGGACCCACAATCAAAGCTGCTCCTCTACTCCTAGAGCTACTGTCTATGTGACTATTAAATGTTGTTTCCCGTGATAAAATATCATCTCCTTGAGGACAGGGACTTTTAAAGTTTTGTATCTATAGTATCTAGCACAGTGCTTGGCACCTGGTTTGTGCTTATCAAATGCTATTCAACTGAATCTGGTCAACAGCTCCAGTCTAGATGTTACCATTTGCTTGAACAAACATTTATCAAACACCTCCTGCATGTGAAGGATGGACTGTACCAGTTGCTAGGGACAGACAGGTACAAAATGACCATTTCTACCATTAAACCCTTTATATTCTAATAGGGATGAACGAGATCCCTTCCAGCTGTAACTTTAACATGAATCTATGAATACCTTTATTATCTGTTTGTATATCCTCTTAGTGCTATGGGGGGTGGGGGTGGGAATATGACTGAGAAGAATCCTATTGTCAAAAAAGGTCTTTTGTGGGTGGGAAATAGATTCAGGAAAAGCCAGACCTTTACAAGATCCAATTGGATTTTTTTTTTAACCAGAGGACTTGCTCCTCTTTCATGATCTATTGTTCTCATCCAGAGAAGAAATGAACTCTTCTGAACATCTTTGCACGTAGAGAGAAAGGCATAGGTTTCTTGAAGGTATATTGGCTTTGCTTTCCTAAGCAAACAGAACATTTATGTGCCTATAACCCATCTCTTCTTTTCCATGGTTCTGAGCTCTCCAGCCAGAAGAGATAACAATGTCTCAGTGCACACTGATTGCCAATGGGAGATACTGTAACTCAGCATCCATGTACAATTATCTGAATGTCATTTCCTCCAAAATTCTTCTAACAATAATAGGATTAGGATAAGTCATTGGTCTTAGAGCTAGATGGAGCTTCAGTCCAGTTGCCAAAGCAGTATTTCCAAAGTGTGGCTCTAACCATGTCACTCCTCAGCTCAGTGAAGTCAGTGGCTCCCTATTACCTCTAGGCTCAAATGTAAACTTTGTTTTTTGACATTTAAAACACTTAGCTTAGTTCCAACCTACACATTACTCTGTTATGAATTAGTCTCTTCATACCCACTTTTCCTTTTCAAGCATTCTCCCATCTAGGTTAAGTGGCCTTTTTTCATTTTCTTGTATGTGGTACTCTATTGTCACTTTGTATTGGCTGTCCTTGGGTCTCGAATGTGCTTCCTCTTCACTTCCATCTCTTAGAACCCCTCATTTATTTCAAAGCTCAAATTCGACTTCCTATCTGATCCCCTAGCTGCTGGAGCCTCCTCCAAATGACTTGCATTTATGGGGTATATGTTTATATGTGCATATGTATGCATACATAAATATATGTATGTGTGTGTGTGTGTGTGTATGTGATTCCCCCTGATAAAATGTGAGCTTCTTGAGAGTGAGAACAGGGACTGACTAATTTTTGTCTTGTCACATAGAGATGCCTGGTACAGAGTAGGCATTTAAAAAATGTTCATTGATAGATTGGTCAAAGAGATTTTGATTCACCATATGGAGTTGCCTGTGGGATAAACTAGAGGGTCATCTCCTCATCTCTAAAGTGAGGGCACTGGACTCGATGATAATCTCTATCGTTCTTTCTAGCTTTAAATTCTCTGGTTCTAGAGACAAGAGGACTGGAAAAAAACTACAGTTGGATCTACTCAAGGGATGGGCAGTGGTCAAGCAGTGAAAAGAGGAATAGAGGCTGTAGGTATAGGCAAATGCCAGTGGCTATCCCTCTCTCAGCATTTAAGGTTAGAAGTGTGGGGAAAACCTAGAATACTGACAATCAGAATACAGGCTATGAAGGAGCCACAGAGTCTCCCTCCATTTATCAACTCTGCCCATCAGTTCTTCTGACCTAGTATAATGGAGGCTTTTGCCCAGCCCCAAAGAATATGTCTGGGAAAGGATTAACTATTTCAAAAAACACCCTAAGCCATCTCATAAAAAGAAAATCATGCTGAAGCAAAAGGATTAGTATTTTCAAGATGCCTTACTAAGGTCAAAGACTCAGTGATTCAAAAGGACAAATTATTGGTAGATAGAAATAACTTGCTGACCCACAGAGAAAGAGCCCTCAGATGTTGGGGCAATGATTCTTTTTAAATGCTCAACAGTGAGGAAATTGCCTAAGATAGGCACTGTCTCTGACAAGAACCCCACTTACTATCCTAGCACTAGAGCTGGCCAGCTATTTTCAATTACCTTAATGTACAAAAATTGGTTCCATTCAGGGTAGAGGAGACTAAAATCAGGAAGACTAAGGATTGTCCAGTTGTATTTGAGGCCAGTCCTGAGTCTCTACCCTTGCCTTTCCAATTTTGCTGACTTCTTGATTTCTGACTCCTCCAGACTTCTAGATTCCAGTTTGAGTTAGATACTTGGATATTATCTTCACCTGTCCCTTTGTTTATCCCCCAAATTTATTCATACCTTGACCTAACCTTAATATACCTGTGCATCCTAGCTTTGAATAGCCTCACCTGGAACTAGCCATCAGCCTAGATAGGAGTGGGGAACCTGTGGCCTGGAGGACATGTGTAGCCCTTTAGGTCCTTAAGTGGGGCCCTTTGACTGAATCCAATCTTCACAGAATAAAAGAATTTGTGGCCACATGTGGCTTCAAGACTTCAGGTTCCCCACCCCGGGTCCTAGTGTAAAGGAAAGATGTCCTTGTTAAATCAAAATTATAGAATTTTAGAGCTGAAAGGAACCTTAGCCATTATATGGTCTAGTTCCCTTAATTTAAAGATGAAGAAACTGAGTTGCCCAAAGCTACACACAGGGGAAGAAGTAGCCAAGGCTGGAATTTGAACCCAGCTCCTCTGACTCCAGAATTAGTGTTTGTTTTTAAATAATTTATCATCTACCATAAAGGAATACATCAATGATACCAACCTATAATATTTTGACTACTAGGAAAGAAGGTGTAGATCCAAACCTGCCAGTCATATATCCATAATACAAGTGGGAATGAAGAAAGGTAGGAGGAAAAAATGATTGGCTTATCTTGACTTTTCCGCATGCTTAGATTTCTTTGCCTAGCAAGAGCTAAAAAATTGTGTGTGTGTGTGTGTGTGTGTGTGTGTGTGTGTGTGTGTGTGTGTGTGTGTGTGTGTGTGTGTGTGTGTGTGTGTGTGTGTGTGTGTGTGTATGTGGAGAGGAGGGTACTTGGGTTTGGAGTAACAGGATCTCCATAAGGGAGTTATAGGACTTTCTCATTTTACGTCTGATAGTGGTTTGGGGAAAATGTATGGATCTTCCCAACAAGAAGAAGTAAATTCATAAGTCAGACTTAGCATCAGCCTAGGAATACTATCTTACTTCTGGCCTTGAGCTGGGCAAGGAAGGGAGGGGGTAGCTCATAGCCTTGGCTTCACTAGAGGACTTCCATCATTAGGGAGAAGCTATCTTGTTATTGCACCTTGGCAAATGAGAGCTGAGAAGGACAGCCAATACCCTGAGAGTATGGAAGGCTGAAATTGGAGCATGTCTAACATCTTCAACCTTGTGTCTAGCAGTGAGATGCCCAGTAGTGACTTCAAGACCATCCAAGCATTATGTGGCAGAGACAGCATGTCATGTGAGACTAGTAAGGAACTTGTTGGCCTGGTGGAGTCAGCATGATGGTGGCTCTGCAGTGGCAGAGGTGTGACTTGTTTCTTCATGCCCATGTCCTCCATACTTCTATCCTGGTCATATGTATTGCTTACAAGTATATATCTCCTGCATGTAAACTAGATACATCCATTCTGTATTTATTTGCATCTTTAAGAGAAAAAGCAAAACAAAAAGTTTCAGAGATTAAAATTTTCTTTTGGGCAGAGCACCCACAGGTAAGGTTGTGATACCCTATATGGAGAAAGAGAAAGAAAGGGAGAAAGGAAGGAAGTAAGGAAAGAAGGAAGGAAAAAAGGAAGGAAAGAAGGAAAGAAGGAAGGAAGGAAGGAAAGAAGGAAGGAAGGGAAAGCAAGCAAGCAAGCAAACTATGGTTCCAGAAGAGAAAGTGAGGCTGGTGACTTTGCTTGGCCCACCATCACTTAAATCCAATTCACTTGCGTGTTATGGCATCACTTCCCTGATGTCACGGTCCTCTTCAAGAACAAAGGGTAAATAAACAGCACCAATTTATTTATTGAAAAGGGCAGCTCAAGTTTATAAACAAAATGAGCTATTATCACTTTTTCTTATTGTGTTTTACCATTAAATGCCTTGTCCTGGAAACTATTTGTCCTCTAGTTGACAAGTAAATGAAATATATAACTGGGATCTGGGAGATTTTTTTTGAGGTGGGGGGGATCCACTGCGTATCTTCACAGTTGGGATTACTAACTGAGCATTTCCATGCTATTTTCTTCTGTTTACCCCCCTCCACTGTCTCTCTCTGTCTCTCTTTATCCTGCCTCTCCTCTAAAGTTTCTTTTGCTTCTGACCTTCTCTTTCATCACTCTCCCTCTCTGTTATCCCCCTTCCCTCCTACTTCCCTGTTGGGCAAGATAGATTTCTATACCAACTGAGTGTATATATATATATATATATATATATATATATATATATATATATATATATATATATATATATATATATATATATATTCCCTATTTGAGCAAATTTATACGTGAGTGAGGTTCAAGAGTTGCTTTGCCTCCTCACCATTTTCCACTTCACTATAAAAGTTCTTCCTTGTGAACCTCTTTTATGTGAGATAATTTTTCTCATTATTTCTCTACCTTCTCCTTTCTCCCAGGGCATCTATCTTTCTCTCTCACACATTTTCTTACCCCATTCCAACATAATGGATTCACTCCCATGTCTTCTGTCTATGTAGAATCCTTATAACTACCCTAATGATGATAAAGTTCTTACATGTATCATCTTCCATATAGCAAGATAAATATTTTAACCTTATTGAGTCCCTTATGCTTTCTCTTTCTTGTCTACCCTTTTCTACTTCTCTTGAGTCTCATATTTGAGAGTCAAATTTTCTTTTTTAAAATTTTAAAAAAATGTTTATTGATTTTTAGTTTTCAATGTGGAATTACCATTCCACAAAATTTTGAGTTTCAACTTCTCTGCCTATCTCTCCTCTCCCTTCCCCCATAACATCTTGCATTCTGATTACCCCTTCCCTCAATATGCCCTCCCTTCTATCACATGCCTCCTTTCCCTTATCCCCATCTTCTCTCTTTTCTTGTAGGGCAAGATAGATTTCTTTACCCCATTATCTGTATTTCTTATTTCCTAGCTGTATGCAAAAACATTCCTCAACATTTGTTCCTAATACTTTGAACTCCAATTTCTCTCTCTTCCTCCCTGCCCACCCATCTCCACTGAGAAGGCAAGCAATTCAACATAGGCTACATATGTGTAGTTTTGCAAAAGACTTCCACAATGGTCATGTTGTGTAAAACTAACTTTATTTCCCTCCATCCTATCCTGCCCCCCATTTATTCTATTCTTTCTTTTGACCTTGTCCCTCCCCATAAATGTTTACTTCTAATTACTCCCTTCTCCCATTTGCCCTCCCTTCTATTATTCCCCTCACCCCAGTCATTCTCTTTTCCCCTACTTTCCTGTAATATAATATAGATTTTCATACCAAATTGGTGAGCATGTTATTCCCTCCCTAAGACAAATATGAAGAGAGCAAGCTTCACTTTTTCTCTCACCTTCTCCTTTTCCTCCTTCATTGAATAAACTTATTCTTGCCTCTTTTATGAGAGATAATTTGCCCCATTCCATTTCTCCCTTTCTCCTCCCAATATATTCCTCTCTCACCCCTTAATTTTATTGTTTTAGATATCATCCCTTCTTACTTTGTTCTCTCTGTCCATCTATCTATCTATCTATCTATCTATCTATCTATCTATCTATCTACTTGTATGTGTGTGTGTGTGTGTGTGTGTGTGTGTGTGTGTATAATCCCTCCAACTACCCAAATACTGAGGAAAGTCTCAAGAGTTACAAATATTGTCTTTCCATGTAGGAATCTAAACAGTTTAACTTTCGAAAGTCCTTTATGATTTCTCTTTCCTGTTTACCTTGATTCTTGTGTTTGAAAGTCAAATTTTCTTTTCAGGTCTGATCTTTTCATCAAGAATGCTTGAATGTCCTCTATATCATTGAATGACCATTTTTTCTTCTGAAGTATTGTATTCAGTTTTGTTGGGTTGGTGATTCTTGGTTTTAGTTCTAAGTTCCTTTGACTTCTGGAATATCATATTCCAAGCCCTTCAATCCCTTAATATAGAAGCTGCCAGATTCTGTGTTATCCTGATTTTATTTCCACAATACTCAAATTGTTTCTTTCTAGCTGCTTGCAATATTTTCTCCTTGATCTGGGAACTCTGGAATTTGGCTACAATATTCCTAGGAGTTTCTCTTTTTGGATCTCTTTCAGGAAGTGATTGGTGGATTCTTTCAATATTTATTTTGCCCTCTTGTTCTAGAATATCAGGGCAGTTTTCTTTGATAATTTCATGAAACGTCTTTCATGTCTAGGCTGTTTTTTTGATCATGGCTTTCAGGTAGTCCCATAATTTTTAAATTGTCTCTCCTGGATCTATTTTCCAGGTAGGTTGTTTTTTCCAGTGAGATATTTCACATTATCTTCTATTTTTTCATTCTTCTGGTTTTGTTTTGTAATTTCTTAGTTTCTCTTGAAGTCATTGGCTTCCATCTGTTCCATTCTAATTTTTAAAGAACTATTTTCTTCAGTGAATTTTTGAACCTCCGTTTCCATTTGGCTAATCCTACTCTTTAAAGCATTCTTCTCCTCATTGGCTTTTAGGGCTTCTTTTGTCATTTGAATTAGTCTATTTTTTTATTAATTTATTTAACTTTTAACATTCATTTTCACAAAATTTTGGGTTCTACATTTTCTCCCCTTTTGTCCCCTCCCCCCACCCCAAAACACTGAGCATTCTAATTGCCCCTGTCTGCCAGTCTGCCCTCCCTCCCTCTCCACCCCTTCCCTTTGGAAGGCAAGCCATTCAGTATAAGCCAGATCTGTGTAGTTTTGCAAATGACTTCCACAATAGTAGTGTTGTGTAAGAACTAATTATATTTCCCTCCATCCTATCCTGTCCCCCATTACTTCTGTTCTCTCTTTTGATCCTGTCCCTCCCCATGAGTGTCAACCTCAAATTGCTCCCTCCTCCCCATGTCCCCCCATCCATCATCCCCCCCACCCTGCTTATCCCCTTATCCCCCACTTTCCTGTATTGTAAGATATGTTTTCATACCAAAATGACTGTGCATTTTATTCCTTCTTTTAGTGGAATGTGATGAGAGTAAACTTCATGTTTTTCTCTCACCTCCCCTCTTTTACCCTTCACTAAAAAGTCTTTTGCTTGCCTCTTTTATGAGAGATAATTTGCCCCATTCCATTTCTCCCTTTCTCCTCCCAATATATTTCTCTCTCACTGCTTGATTTCATTTTTTTAAGATATGATCCCCTCCTCTTCAGTTCACTCTGTGCACTCTGTCTCTATGTGTGTGTGCGTGTGTGTGTGCTTGTGTGTGTGTGTTATCCCACCCTGTACCCAGATGCTGAATAGTTTCAAGAGTTACAAATATTGTCTTTCCATGTAGGAATGTAAACAGTTCAACTTTTGTAAAGTCCCTTGTGACTTCTCTTTGCTATTTACTTTTTCATGCTTCTCTTCATTCTTGTGTTTGAAAGTCAAATTTTCTTTTCAGCTCTGGTCTTTTCATCAAGAATGCTTGAAAGTCCTCTATTTCATTGAAAGACCAATTTTTCCCTGAAGTATTATATTCAGTTTTTCTGGGTAGGTGATTCTTGGTTTTAGTCCTAGTTCCTTTGACTTCTGGAATATCCTATTCCACGCCCTTCGATCCCTTAATGTAGAAGCTGCTAGATCTTGTGTTATCCTGATTGTATTTCCACAATACTTGCATTGTTTCTTTCTAGCCGCTTGCAATATTTTCTCCTTGATCTGGGAACTGTGGAATTTGGCCACAATGTTCCTAGGAGTTTCTCTTTTTGGATCTCTTTCAGGCGGTGATCTGTGGATTCCTTGAATACTTATTTTGCCCTCTGGTTCTAGAATCTCAGAGCAGTTTTCCTTGATAATTTCATGAAAGATGATTTCTAGGCTGTTTTTTTGATCATGGCTTTCAGGTAGGCCCATAATTTTTAAATTGTCTCTCCTGGATCTATTTTCCAGGTCAGTTGTTTTTCCAATGAGATATTTCACATTATCTTCCATTTTTTCATTCTTTTGGTTTTGTTTTGTGATTTCTTGGTTTCTCATAAAGTCATGAGCCTCCATCTGTTCCATTCTAGTTTTGAAAGAACTATTTTCTTCAGTGAGCTTTTGAATCTCCTTTTCCATTTGGCTAATTCTGCTTTTGAAAGCATTCTTCTCCTCATTGGCTTCTTGAACCTCCTCTGCCAATTGAGTTAGCCTATTTTTCAGGGTGTTATTTTCTTCAGCATTTTTTTGGGTCTCCTTTAGCAGGGTGCTGATTTGTTGTTCATACTTTGCTTGCAAGTCTTTTATTACTCTTCCCAGTTTTTCCTCCACCTCTCTATCATGATTTTGAAAATTGTTTGGGCTCTTTAAGACCTTTTCCCAGAACTGATCCCATTGAGTGGGCTGGGATTTAGAAGGACTGACTTCCGTGTCTTCCCCTGATAGTGAGCACCGCTCTTCCTCATCAGAAGGGAGGGGAGGAGAAACCTGCTCACCAAGAAAGTAACCCTCAATAGTCTTGTTTTTTTTCCCTTTTCTGGGCATTTTCCCAGCCAGTGACTTGAGCTCTGAATATTCTCCTCACACCCACCTCACCTCCTGATCCTCCTAGCCCGCACTTGGGGTCTGAGAATCAAATGCTGCTTCCCAGCCTCAGTGCTTTGGGCGGGGGCAGGGCTGCTATTCAGTGTGAGATTAAGTTCACGTGCTCAGGTGGGGGCAGGGCTGCCTCACGGGCTCAGTTCCCTCAGGGGGTTTATGCAGAGACCTTCCACAATGGATCTGGGCTCCTGCCTGCTTGGGGAGCCCCGGTCTGCTCCCGCCTCTGCTGTTGCCTCCCGAGGGGGCCTGAGTATGGGGGCACCCCACTCCCCTCCCGACCCGCCAAACAGACCCTCTCACCGACCCCTGTCACCTGTGGGTGGAGGGACCCGCATGGCCGCTGGAGATCCTGTCCCTGAAGCCTGCTTGGATCGTTTCCTCTCGGTGCTGTGGCTACGGCAGGGCTGTACTCAGCTCTCAGTCCCGGCGCCCAGTCTGCAGCACGAAGGACCTTTTGCGAGAGGTTTGCAGGTCTCTCCGGAACAGAAATCTCCGTCGCTCCAACGTTCTGTGGCCTCTGGGTGCAGAATTCGCTGTGAGTTACTTCTTTGTAGATGTTCTATGGGTTGTGGGTTCAGAGCTATGTGTATGTCCGTCTTTCTACTCTGCCATCTTGGCTCCTCCCTTAGTCTATTTTTTAAGGTGTTAATTTCTTCAGCATTTTTTTTTGGGTCTCCTTTAGCAAGTTGTTGACTTGCTTTTCATGATTTTCTTGCATCACTCTCATTTCTATTCCCAATTTTTCCTCTACCTTTCTTACTTGATTTTCAAAATCCTTTTTGAACTCTTCTATGACCTGAGACCCTTGCAGATTTATTTTGGAGGTTTTGCCTGCAGAAGCCTTGACTTTTATGTCTTCCTCTGATGGTATGCATTGTTCTTCCTCATCCAAAAGGATGGAAGAAAATACCTGCTCACTAAGAAAGTAGCCTTCTATTGTCTTATCCTTTTTCCCTTTTTTGGACATTTTCACAGCCAGTTACTTGACTTTTGAGTTCTTTGTCAGGGCTGAGTTCAGGGCTGAGATTTAGATCAGCAGCTCAATTCCTCCAGGGGCTCTGGGTGGAGGGGTCCAAAAATGGAAGCTGCTGTTGTCTGGGGTCCAGACCACGCTCCCCTCTCCTGAGTGAAGGAGCCCTCCCACTGACCTTTAAAGCTGTTTGTGGATTGAGCAATCTGGAAACTAGTGCTCCTGGTGACTCCCTGAAGTCTGTTCAGGGTTCTATCCCTGCCACATCAGGCTGTTCTCCATTCTTCCTAGGCTGTACTGAGTTTGCTCCATGCTTCCTGGGCTGCCTGAAAGTCAAATTTTCTATTCACCTCTGGCCTTTTTTTATCAGGAGTGTTTGAAGGCCCTCTTTCATTAAATTATTCATTAAATATTTATTTAATAAAATATTTTTTAAAATTTCATTAAGTATTTAAATATTTATTTTTTTCCCTTGAAATCATTGTAATCCCAGATCTTTTGCCTTCTGGAATATCATATTGCAAGCCCTCCACTCATTTAATGTGGTAGCTGCTAAATCTTGTGTTATCCTGACTGTGGTTCCATAGTATTTTAATGGTTTCTTTCTGGCTTCTTAAAGTATTTTCTCTTTGGCCTGGGAGCTCTGAAATTTGACTATGATATTACTGGGAGTTTTCATTTTGGGTTCTCCTTCAGGTAGTGATGGATTCTTTCAATTTCTATTTTACCTTCTAGTTCTAAGATATCAGAGCAGTTTTGATAGATTGATAGATTCTTGAAATGTGATATCTTTAATCATGATTTTCAGGTAATCCAATAATTATTAAGTTATCTCTCCTTAATCTATTTTCCAGATAAGTTGTTTTTTCCAATATTTCACATTTTCTCCTGTTTTTTCATTCTTTTGGCTTAGTCCTATTATTTCTTGATGTCTCATGGAGTCATTAGCTTATACTTATCCAATTCTAGTTTTTATGGAATTATTTTCTTCAGTGAGCTTTTGTACTTCTTTTTCTTTGGGCAATTCTGTTTTTTTAAGGTGTTTTTTCTTAGTATTTTTTTGTGCCTCTTTTACTAAGCTAATAGTTTTTTCTTAAAAATAATTTTCTTCCTTTGCTTTCATTTCTTTACCTAATTTTTCCTCAACCACTCTTACTTGATTTTGAAATTTTTTTAGCTTTTCCAGGAATTCTTGTTGGGCTTGTATCCAATTTATTTATATTTTTCCTGTGGCTTATAGCTGTTTTGACTTCATTGTCTCCTTCTGAGTTTGTGTCTTGATCTTTTCTGTCAGCATAGTAATTTTTTTTAAAATAGCCAGGTTCCTTTTTACACTATTGTTTGCTCTTGACTTTGACTTTATGTTACAGTTTAGCTCTGTTTCTGGTGGGGGTAGGTGGGGGAGGAGCATTATCTCAATCTTTAGACCTTTTTGCTCTGCTCTTTTCAGTGCTAGTTCTGGGAGTTTGGGAGTTTTTGGTGGTTCCAAAGGTGATGTGATCTGAGGAGAGATATAGTCATTGCTCTCTTGACTTGCACTCTGGTCCTTCCACAGGAAGAGCCCCTAATCCTTGGGGATTGCAATTGATATTATTTTCCAGGCTGCTTCCCTTGGGACCAGAATTGATATTGCTCCTCAGGGGTTCTTATCCCTCTTGACCAAAAGTGCTCCTCTCTACCACTGAACAATGTCCAAAAATAGTTAGACAATAGGCATTACCAAACTGCATTTGGTTCTGCTTTCAACGCTAGCACAGGAGTCCCCTGGAGTCTCTTTCTGACCAGTTTGCAGGTTCCTTTACCATCTCTGGCTTGAGAACTCCTGAAGCTATTGCTGCTTCTGTCACCACAGCCTAGTCCCTCCACGTGGTCTCTGGGACAGCCTCCTCCCCCCATCATAGATCTCTCTTTCTGACCTATGTTGTCTTAGGTTGGAAGAATGTCTCACTCTGACCTTTGATTGGCTTTGCCTCTCCAGAATTTGATTTCAACTCTTATTTTAAAGTTGTTTGGGAGAACTCAGCTAAGTGTTTTCTGTACTCTGCCATCTTGGTTCTGCCCTGGAAATCCCAGAGAATCTTGAACTTGTTTTAGCTTATCTAGGGGCTCCATGTGTGAGAAGGTTGAACTTTGGGTGTGACAGTTACATTTTTATGATGCTATCCTCACAATAGCTTTGTGAGATAGATACAATTGTGATTATCTCCATTTTAGAAATGGTGATAAACTGAGAAAATGGAGTAAACTGAGGCTTAGGGAAAAATAAAAACTCTGTATTTTACAAGTGTGGTGTCTTGGGTCACAAGGAAGACCTACAGAGAAAATGTAAGTTGATCAGGACAGTTCCTACTCAACTCTGGAGACCTCCTCCAAAATACTCATCATGCGTTTATAACAATGACTATAACTATAACATTCCCCGTTTTGTGTCCTGGTACCAAAATGGTACAGAGGAAAACACTAGGCTTGGAATCAGACCTGGATTCTGGTCCCAGCCCTCTGCTAACTAGTCATGATACTTTGGATGAATTCTAGAATCATAGGTTTTAGGGCTATATGGGACATTAGAGATCAGTTAGCCCAACCCCTCACTTTACAGAGGAAAATGAAAAATTGGAGAAGTTAAATGACTTGCCCAAATGACTGAGTAAATGGAGTAAACTGAGGCTTAGGGAAAAATTAAAAAAACCTATATTAAAAGTGTGATGTCTTGGATGACGAGGAAAACCTATAGAGAGAATGTGAATTGACCAGTACAGCCTGTACTCAACTCTAAAGACCCCCTCCAAAGAGTTCATCATGCTTACATAACTAGGACTGTTCCTATAACATTTCTTCTTTTGTGTCCTGACATCAAAGTGGTATAAAGGAACAGGCTAGTCTTGGGATCAGGAGACCTGGATTCTAGAATCATAGGTTTTGGGACTAGATGGGACATTAGATGGAGACCAGTTAATTCAGCCCCCTTACTTTACAGAGGAAAATGAAAAATTGGAAAAGTTCAATGACTTGCCTAAACAGGTAGTATTTGGCAGAACTGGGACTCAAGATGACTGAAGGCTGGAAGTGTGGGGGAAACTAAGGATATTGACATGAATCCAGGCTAAGAGGAGCCACAGAGCCTCCCTCCATTTTGTAACTCAGAGTCAACCTCTTCTAACTTTGGATCGTATGTATTACCCAAGACTTTGTGTTCTGGTTCTATAGTGAATCTCTCAGGACTTTAGGCAAGAGACAACATCAGGGATGTAAAACAGATAACGATACTGATATTAACTAGAAATTTGTATAGCATTTTAAGGTTTTATTCTCACAACAACTCTGAGAGGTTGGTGCTATCATCACCCTCATTTTACAGATTCTGAAACTAAGGCAGACAGTGGATAAGTGACTTTCCCAGGTTCATTTAGCTACTAAGTGTTGGAGGCTGGATTTGGACTCAAGACTCCCTGAGTCCAAGTCTGCTGCTCTATCTATAACAACCACTTAGTACTAATAATAATAGCTAACTTTATATAGAGCTTACTATATAACAGGCACAGTGCTAAGTGCTTTATAATTATTATCCCATCTGATCCTTACAACAACCTTGGGAGGTAGGTGCTAAGGAGCACCTAGCTTCCTAAAGGGCAGACTTTCTAAAGGGTGCAGACTACCTGGAGTAGCAATAGCAAAGGTGGACCCTTGATGCAAAACCATGGATCATAAACCAGGTAGTAATGAACAACATACCAGTGAATGGTTTCATCAGAAATCAGGAAGTCTGGGATAGCAGCAGAGAATCTCAGGGAGTCTGAAAGATAGACCTAAAACATGACCCTCCTCTTTTACCTGTTATAGTAGCTTGAATTTTACCATTTAAAATTCTACCCATTTGCTTCATGAAAGCTAAGAGCAAAGTGAGGGTTCCCAGTGTAGACAGCCAGGGATCCACTGGTTCTGTTAGAACCAATTGGTTGTAGAGCTATATTGTCTCATCAGCAAAAGGTTCTGCAGGCCTTCCCATTCTCCCTAATGTAAGGTAGCTGAACTATTATTGACATAGGGGACAAAGCCCATGAGTTAGGATATTAGGACAAACCTTATGGGAATTATGCTATAATGTCCACTTCTGATGGCAGACATTGTCACATATAACAATGGTGAACACTGTCACCCATAGTAATGGGGAAAGAACCCTGGGACTGTAAGCAAGAGAACTGAGGTCTAGTCCCTCTATCAACAAATGATTCTTTGACCTCAATGGAAAGATTGTTGGATTTGGAATTGGAGGTTCAAATCTTGACCCTGATACTTTCCACCTGTGTGACTGTGAGCAAGTCCCTTCAACACCATGTGATCACATGTAATTAAAAGGCTGAGAGCTCCTTAGGATACTAAGAAGTTAAGGGACTTGCCCAAGGTCACATAACCAGTATATATTAAAAGCAGGCCTTGAACCTCAACTCCTTATCATTGACTATATCATGTTGATTCTCATTTTACTTCTAAAATTTAAAAAAAAAAAATTAAATAATGACAAAATGGAGTGGCTGGACTGGATTGTTCAAGTGATCACCACTTAAGTCATTATGAGTACAACTAAATGGAGTGTTTTGGAAAGAGCCCAAGAGGTCACCTTGGCTCATAATCTGTCCTCCCCTCTTCCACCTCTCTTGGTACATGGAATTACATCATGTAAAAACCACCCCCTTTCCATCTTAAAAATTTCTGAAGCTCCCATTAAAATGTAACATGCCTGATTGGGAAAAGGGTTTGGATTTTGTTTTGTTGGGTCCTTTTTGATCCAGAGCTGTCATTTCACTGTTATAGAGCACCCCTGCACTAATGAAGCCTGATACTTGGTCTGTGATATATTGTCTTAGAGAGTGGCCTCAGGCACTGAGAGGTGAAACCACTTTCCCAGGGTCACACAGCTGGCATGTATCAGAGGTAGGACAAAAGCCTAGATCTTTCTGTCTCTAAGGTCAGCTGTCTAGCCTCTACATCGTTCTGCTAGAACTACTGTAATGCTAGATCTGTTTGATAATAACCCCAGAAAGCTTGTTTTCCAGTTCTTTTTTTTTTAATAATTAAATTTATTTATTTAACTTTTAACATTCATTTTCACAAAATTTTGGGTTACAAATTTTCTCCCCTTTTATCCCCTCCCCCCCCCAACACCAAGCATTCTAATTACCCCTGTGACCAATCTGCTCTCTCTTCTATCATCCCTCTCTGCCCTTGTCTCCGTCTTCTCTTTTGTCCTGTAGGGCCAGATAGCTTTCTATACCCCTTTACCTGTATTTCTTATTTCCTAGTGGTAAGAACATTACAGTTGATCCTAACACTTTGAGTTCCAACTTCTTTAGCTCCCTCCCTCTCCACCCCTTCCCTTTGGAAGGCAAGCCATTCAATATAGGCCAAATCTGTGTAGTTTTGCAAATGACTTCCATAATAGTTGTGTTGTATAGGACTAACTATATTTCCCTCCATCCTATCCTGTCCCCCATTACTTCTATTCTCTTTTGATCCTA
This sequence comes from Notamacropus eugenii, assembly GCF_028372415.1. Taxonomy (NCBI): domain Eukaryota; kingdom Metazoa; phylum Chordata; class Mammalia; order Diprotodontia; family Macropodidae; genus Notamacropus; species Notamacropus eugenii. Next base: position 436,572,572 of record NC_092874.1, read on the forward strand.
TCCCTCCCCATGAGTGTCGACCTCGAATTGCACTCTCCTCCCCATGCCCTCCCTTCTTTCATCCCCCCCACCCTGCTTGTCCCCTTATCCCCCACTTTCCTGTATTGTGAGATAGGTTTTCCTACCAAAATGAGTGTGCATTTTATTATTTCCTTTAGTGGAATGTGATGAGAGTAGACTTCATGTTTTTCTCTCACCTCCCCTCTTTATCCCTCCACTAATGAGTCTTTTGCTTGCCTCTTTTATGAGAGATAATTTGCCCCATTCAATTTCTCCCTTTCTCCTCCCAATATATTTCTCTCTCACTGCTTGATTTCATTTTTTTTTTAAGATATGATCCCATCCTCTTCAATTCACTCTGTGCACTCTGTCTCTATGTATGTGTGCGTGTGTGCATGTGTGTGTGTGTAATCCCACCCAGTACCCAGATACTGAAATGTTTCAAGAGTTACAAATATTGTCTTTCCATGTAGGAATGTAAACAGTTCAACTTTAGTAAGTCCCTTATGACTTCTCTTTGCTGTTCACCTTTTCATGGTTCTCTTCATTCTTGTGTTAGAAAGTCAAATTTTCTTTCTAGCGCTGGTCTTTTCATCAGGAAAATTTGAAAATCCTCTATTTCATTGAAAGACCATTTTTTCCCCTGAAGTATTATACTCAGTTTTGCTGGGTAGGTGATTCTTGGTTTTAGTCCTAGTTCCTTTGACTTCTGGAATATCCTATTCCATTCCCTTCGATCCCTTAATGTAGAGGGAGCTAGATCTTGTGTTATCCTGATTGTATTTCCACAATACTTGAATTGTTTCTTTCTAGCTGCTTGCAATATTTTCTCCTTGACCTGGGAACTCTGGAATTTGGCCACAATGTTCCTAGGAGTTTCTCTTTTTGGATCTCTTTCAGGCGGTGTTCTGTGGATTCCTTGAATATTTATTTTGCCCTCTGGTTCTAGAATCTCAGGGCAATTTTCCTTGATAATTTCATGAAAGATAATGTCTAGGCTCTTCTTTTGATCATGGCTTTCAGGTAGTCCCCAAATTTTAAAATTGTCTCTCCTGAATCTATTTTCCAGGTCAGTTGTTTTTCCAATGAGATATTTCACATTATCTTCCATTTTTCCATTCTTTTGGTTTTGTATTGTGATATCATGCTTTCTCACAAAGTCCTTAGCCTCCATCTGTGCCATTCTAGTTTTGAAAGAACTATTTTCTTCAATGAGCTTTTGAATCTCCTTTTCCATTTGGCTAATTCTGCTTTTGAAAGCATTCTTCTCCTCATTGGCTTTTTGAACCTCTTTTGCCAATTGAGTTAGGCTAGTTTTCAAGGTGTTAATTTCTTCAACATTTTTTTGGGTCTCCTTTAGCAGGGAGCTGATCTGCTTTTCATGCTTTTCTTTCATCTCTCTCATTTCTCTTCCCAGTTTTTCCTCCACCTCTCTAACTTGATTTTCAAAATTCTTTTTGAGCTCTTCCATGGCCTGAGCCCATTGGGTGGGCTGGGACACAGAAGCCTTGATTTCTGTGTCTTTGCCTGATGGTAAACATTGGTCTTCCTCATCAGAAAGGAGGGGAGGAAATGCCTGTTCGCCAAGAAAGTAACCTTCTATGGTCTTATTTCTTTTCCCTTTTCTGGGCATTTTCCCAGCCAGTGACTTGAGCTCTGAATATTCTCCTCACACCCACCTCTCCTCCTGATCCTCCCAGCCAGTGTTTGGGGTCTGAGATTCAAATGCTGCTTCCAGCCTTAGGGCTTTTGGTGGGGGCAGGGCTGCTATTCAGTATGAGATTGTGTTCAGGTGCTGAGGTCGGGGCAGGGCCGCCTCTCAGGCTCAGTTCCCTCAGGGGGTTTATGCACAGACCTTCCACAATGGATCCAGGCTCCCACCCGCTTGGGGAGCCCCGGTCTGCAGCCGCTTCTCAGCTTCTACCTCCGGGGGGGGTGCTGTATTATGGGGGCACCCCACTCCCCTCTCGACCCGCCAAAGAGACTCTCTCACCAACCCCTGTCACCTGTGGGTGGAGGGACTTGTGCCGCCGCTGGAGATCCTGTCCCTGAAGCCCGCTCGGATCTTTTCCTCTTGGTGCCGAGGCCGCGGCAGGGCTGCACTCAGCTCCCAGTCCCGGCGCCCAGTCCGCAGCGTGAAGGACCCCCCGCTAGAGGTTTGCAGGTCTCTCCGGAACAGAAATCTCCCTCGCTCCAATGTTCCATGGCCTCTGGGTGCAGAATTCGCCATGAATTACTTCCCTGTAGCCGTTCTATGGGTTGTGGGTTTGGAGCTATGTGTGTGTGCGTCTTTCTACTCAGCCATCTTGGCTCCACCCCCCTTGTTTTCCAGTTCTTTGAGAAAATGGCCCTATGGTAATGGAACTCTGTGTTAAGAGGGAAAGGAAGTGAGAGAGTATCCAAAGATAATGTGATCTGACTGAAGACCTCATGTATAAGTGAAGGCCAGAAGAGGCAGGGAAGGACTTGGGGGTTGGTAAACACTTTTACTGGCCAAGAGATTTTGGAAAACTGTTTTCTTTTCTTTTTTATCAAATACATTTTTGGTGTTGTAATTCTGAATTTGATAAACACTAATGCATACAAGCTCTTCCATTTATTAAGAACAGAGAAAGAGAATTGTTCATGAAAAATGCCAATCTTTATCAAGGATGGCCTGTATTAAAGCTGTTTTCCAAGAAAATTCTATGTTTCCAAGGCCACATCTGTTTCTCAAGGTTTCTGTTCTCCCTTTTAACCTCTTTGCTCAGCATGTAACACTGTGGTTAGGTTAGTCTGTGGCTTGTTTAGGAACAAATCTCCTATATTCCATGACATGGTTGGGTAGAGGTGGGACTTGGATTCTAAGAAAAAGAAGACTGCTTGAGTGGATGGATTGGGGACTGGCTTAGTCCATCTGAGCTTCCCTCTAATTACTGCTCAGTCAGTGGATGTTGAAGTGGACCCAAGATATTTGGATTGGGGCTGAGAGGCCCATGTTCCAGCTTGTTTTTTAAGGTTAGAATTTCTCATTTTTTTCCTATGGAAAGAGAATGATTGGAACATATACATGCTGCTGCAGGAGTCCTAATCAAGTGACTGCTGAGGCACAGTCAGCTGTATGTTGTAGAAAAAGCACATGACTAGCTGCCAGGCAGAATCCATTTCTAGATCCACCTCTGCCATGGACTTTCCTGCTTTGAGGGTATTTCTTTCATCTATCTTCTTCCTTCTGATCAAAGGGACCCCAGCCTCATTCAGATCCTTATTTCCTCTCAGCTGGAATAGTGTAAGAGCCTTCTAATTGGTCACCCTGTGTCCAGTTTCTTCCCTCTTAAATTCATCCTTCCCACAGCTGCCCAAATAATTTTCCTATACTGTAGGTTTGACTATGTCATTAACTATTTCAAGAGTCTTCAGTGGCTCTCTATTCCCTCTAGGAAAAAAATACAAATTATTCAATACATCATTGAAAACCCTTTCCAGTTGGAATCTGGCCTGTATTTCCAAATTTATTTCATATTACTCTCTTCCACTGACTCCATGTTTCAGTCAGACTGGCTAATTTGCTATTCTTTGAGCTTAGTTTCTTGCTCCATGCCAATGCATGGCTAAGAGAATGGACTCTTCACCTCTAGCCCTCGAGTCATTGGTTTCCATCAAAAACCATCTTAAGCAGTGTTGTGTTGTATTGCTCCCTGAGTCTGGCTTCCTGGAGAGCAGAGGCCCCTTTCTCACATCCCCACCATGGCCAAGAGCAACTGGGACATGGGCCCCATGGTGGCCCAGGCCAAGTCCAAGCAGGCCATCGTAGCAGCTCAGAGAAGAAGATACTCAGAGACTTCTAAGAAATGGGCTGCTAGCCAAAACAAACAGCATTCCATAACAAAGAACACAGCCAGGCTGGACTGAGAGACTGAGGAGCTATCATGACAGGGTCACTCTAGAATTGGCCAATCATCCAACAGGGCCAGCTCAACAAGGGACTGATACAGAAGGATTCAGCCACAAAAATCAATGAAAAGTCCCAAGTTATTGCTGACTATGAGTGTGGATGGATCATTCCTAATAACCAGGTCTTGGTTAAGATCAAAAGAGTCATTGGTCTCAAGCTTCATGGAAAGGACATTGAAAAGTTGCTTGAGACAGGACCAAAGGGGAAATCAACACAATGTGTCAAAATCAGTTCATTCAGACCCATCTCATCTGGAGGATTATCTGACGGTTTCTCCTTTACCACCAGAACCAATGCCAAGCTGAACACAGGGGTATAAGATTTGTTTGGGGGAGACCTTTCAAATCTATACCTGCTATAACAACAACAAAAAACAAAACCTTGTAAATTAAATGATTCTCCTGACTCCCCCCCTTCCTTTTTTGGAGATTGAGGAACCAGAACTAGTAATCCTCTTAATTTTATCAGGAAATGTTTCTCTCTCTAGAAGCAGTTATAACTTTTTGAGGCATTGGGGCATACATTAAAATGGGATCCATTTAAATTCATGTGTTTTAAGGGCAGGGTTAAGGTGGAATTGGTTATATCTGTTTGGCATACAGGGATCTTGCTCCCTGTTTTGCCAAGAGTGCCAATGTGTCACCAACTTAAGTGACCTCTCTTCTCCTTAGCCTGCGTTTTCTAGAGAAACTAATAAAAATTTGTTACCCTTCAGAAAAAATCACCTCAAATGCACTCTCCTTTGGGAAGCCTTTCCTTATCCTTCTAGTCATAAATACTCTTCCACTCCTCAATGACTTTTGTATTTAAGTATGTAGGCACAAATGCAGAAAACAAGGGACAAGACTTGGAATCTGAATTAATGCCCTCTGATTCCATTTCCAGCACTCTTTCCACCATATTACACCAATGTTGTATTGTATCAACAAGAACCCGGCATACACAAGAGTACCTGCTGTGTAGGTTCTTAGATCTGCTTTTCTAAAAGGAAAGCAGCTTTAATCAAGTACATGTATCATTCACTTAGTTCAGGGGAAAAAGTCACTGCCCTGAACTTCAGAGAAAGTACAAACAGAGAAACAAAGATCAACAGACAGGGCTTCCAACTCTCTGACCATAAGTAATACCTACATAGTTACCAGACAGAGAATCACCAACATTTGGGTTTTCAAAGCCAGGAGGCTCCTTAGTGGCTTCCCAGAGGCTCATCTGGCACACAAACCATCTTCCAAAAACTAACCCCCAAAGTAAAATGTCACCTCAGAGTATTTATACTCTTTTTCAGAGCTAAAGGGCAGGGCCCTCTGATCCAGTGCCTCAATAGAAATGAACAAAAGATACTTGAGGCACATTAATGGGCAGGGAAGATCTAATTAAGATTACACAAGAGAAAATCCAGCGTATTTATAGAACAGCGTTGAAGTTATATAAGAAGCTAGTTTCCTTTGCCCTTTGGAGTTTGACATTCTGCTTGCCCGGGTCCCTGTAGAACTTCCTAACCTTTTACAGGCAGAAAACATCTGGCTTCCTTATTTCCTTCCACTTAATTTACTCACTTTTCATTAGCACTTGGGCTGGAATTCCACAAGAGCCCTCCCTGACATTTAAGAGTGCACAAATGTCTCTTCTAGCATCTCGAAGAATAAACCATTTTCTATGGGAAAAACAGAACAGAAAGTGAAGAAACAGAGATGGACTGGCATGAGCCGAATCATATCCTATGAAGAGGCCTTTTGAAATGAGCCTGTCTCCATCAGGCTTTACCAAAGAACCTTGACCACAGAGTAAGTACTAGAGTCTATTCTACTGTGTGGTAGCCTCATTTTCCCATGGGCATATTTTGCCTCCCTAAATAGATTGTCAACTGGAGTGTGAGAGCTTGAAAAGACTGTAGAAATCATTTAGTCTAGGTGCTTCGTTTTATATAGATGGGGATACTGAGGCCCTGAGAGCCTGTGAGGCCACAAAGATGGTCTTAAGATCCTTAAGGAACTTTGGTTTCTTCTTTAAATTGTTCCCTCGGCACAAGCTTCAGTAGAATCTCAGGAAATGCTCATTGATTGATAGCTTTTAAGCCAATAGAATTTCTCCACTCTGTGCTGGGACTCAGGGCCAACCATTAGCAAAAAGTGTTGTGTTCCCATCAAAATTCAGAATGCCCCAGATCCAAGAGATGGGGTTGGTAGTGAGTCTATCTGCAGTATGCTGAAGTCAGTGGTTGAGAGGAAATGCATGAAGAAATGACATACGCAGTGTAGATAAGATTTGGGATGTGGTTTGTTTTTTGTATGTATTTTTTTTTGTTCCATTGCTTTGTTGCCGATAATGATTTGCATGAGGAAAATAACTCTAAGGATGTGGATGACAGGAAGAGGAGGCAATCTTGTCACCTACTAAAATGGATAACAGACGGATGGCTTGAATGCTGTGCAGGAACCCACAAAATATCTACAAAGAAAGTTTTTGAAACCTTGAGTATTTCCATTTGTGATATCCTTTTTTGTGCAGTCATCAAGTTTTTGTATAGAGTCACAGTTTAGTCTGAGGCAATTGGTCTCAGGTTCCCTTTTGACTTTGATCATCCCTGTATGATCTAGCAAGCAACCACTTGCTCCAATTGTGGGAAAAGTCAGCTTCTGTTTATCTGGAAACAAAACTCCTTATAAAAATTCAGATAGCAAATAAATAAGGTTTAATTAGAGAAGGAGTCTTCTGAGAATAGTGATGCCAGTTGGCCAGGCAGCAATAAGATGGGAGATAGAGAGAGTGGAGAGGGGACAGCTTTTTCTTGTTGCATAGCATGGCAAAGCGGTACATCTAGGAAAACAGTAAATTCTGTGCAGGTAGATCATTCCTTCCAGGTGAGAAAGACTACGCTTCTCACCTACCTCCTTGTCTACAAGAGGATATGTGTACACACACACACACATACACACACACACACACACAAACATACACACAGATACTCACATATATGAGGACATAGAGAAGAATCATATGGGAAAGTCTAGAGAGATCATAAATAGATTTATCCAAGTATTACAGTAAATTTGCTTTGAATATATTGGTGTGTTGAGGCTGTTTGCATAGCTAATGTTTCAGGAGAGTGCTCTTCCAGATGATCTCTAGGGACTCTTTCATCTCTGTGATTATAGGTTCTTAGAAGTGGGCAGATGTGTAGAGGATGAGGATGCTTGATGGGACTTGAGAGAAAGTCTTGGCACCTGGAGTTGTAAGACTATTGGGCTGCCCATGTGCTTGTTCATCCTTCATTTGCTGAAGAATACCATGCCATCAGAGAAATGATGACATGACTTGCACTTGACTTTGTTTTTTTTGAGTGAGGGAAGGCTGTGCAGGTCACCAGCCTCACTTCTCCTCCAGAGCCATCTGAATCCAGTGACCAGATATTCATCAGGATGACTGGAGATGACCCAGGATGAGGCAATTGGGGTTAAGTGACTTGCCCAAGGTCACACAGCTCGTGAGTGTCAAGTGTCTGAGGTGAGATTTGAACGCAGGTCCTGACTCCTGCACTGGTGCTCTATCCACTGCACCACCTAGCTGTCCCCTGGGGGGTTGCCCATGAATGAATGAATGAATGAATGAATGTCAAAGATGGTGCTTTATAAATACAATGACCAAGGCTGTCTCTGGAAAACACATGAAAAAACATACCTTTCTTTCTTCTTCGAAGAGTTTGAGGACTAAGGGCTAAAACATCATTCATTCAGTCAACAAACATTTATTAAGGCTTACTATGAGTCAGACAGAGTGCAAAGGCACAAAGATACAAAGAAAGGGTAAAATAGTCCCTGCCTTCAAGTAGTTTACATTATACTGAAGGAGAAAGCATGCAAACAGCCAAGTGTGCAAAGATATATACAGATTAGAGGAGACATAATCTTAAAAAAGAAGGCATTAGTGCCTAGGATATTAAGATAAGACCTCCTGAAGAAGGTAAGATTTGAGCTGAATCTTGAAGGAAGTCAGGGAAACTGAGGCAGAAGTGAGGAGAACTAGTATTACAGGCATGGGGGAACATGCAGTGTAATATGAAAAAAAGTCAGCCCTCATTTATACAGGGTTTTAATGTTTGCAAAGTGTTTTACAAACTTATTTCATTTGATCTTTGTAACAGCCCCATGAGGGAGATCCTATTTTTATCCTCACCTTGCAGATGAGGGAACTGAGTTTCAGAGGGGTGGGCCAGCTCATGTCTGAGTCAGGGTTCAAGCTCAGGTCTTTATGACTCCCCTCTAACTCTTTATCTGCTATACTAAGCGGCAAAACATGGAAACAGGAGATGGGAGAGTTGTATTCAAGGATGAGCAGTTAAACTAGGATAAGATGGAGGGTCCTTCAAAAAGGGGGAAATAATCAATTCTCAATCAACAAACACTCATTAAACACCTACTATGTGTCAGGCACTGTGCTAGACTCTGGGGATACAGACCAGACCTAGGAAAAGAAAAAAGAAGAAAAGTCGGAGAAAATGAGGCATAGAGAGGTTGCCCAGCCTCTCAGAATGCCAGAGATGAAAGTCCTGAATCCAAATCCCTTAAGAGCCAATCTTTTGCTCTCTGTCTTTTAGACTTTGTTCTTTTAATTAGACTCTACTTACTCCTTCAGGCTCTACTACTCCTGAGGGATTCCAAATTACAGTTAATCCCTAAGGGAAGCTTAGTTCTCAGTAAGGCTTTTCTTCTGCAAAAAAGGCACATTCAATTCTAAACTCAGTTATTCCAGGAAAAAAATGTCAACCACTAGTATATTCCAACTCTCTCCCCTTCTATTCCCCTGTAAATTCTGGGATGGGTTTATGTCTAGAAATGAATGAACGTTAGCCAAATGATTGCGTAATTCCCTTCCGGTTTACCCTTCTGTCCTCAACTGGAAATGTGTTTATTTAAACAAGAGTTTCCCTGTTTTATTACCTTCACTGTCCCCACTTCCCTCTAATGGAAAATATGTGTGAATTACACACTTAGGCATTCTTTTTTCAGGATAATTTCCCAAGCGGCAAATGGGCTCAAATGAATTTATTAATAGTTTGTAATCCATCAGTCAACTAATCAACAGACATTTATTGAGTATTTACTAAGCATGTAGAGGTCACAAATAAATATGAGACATAATCAGTGCCTATATTATATGCTCATAGTTTACATGAAGAAAGCAAACATTTATTAAACCCTTATTATACGCCAAGTATGGTGCTAAGCACTGGGAATACAAGTAAATAGAAGTCTTTGCCCTCAAGGAGTTTATATTCTAATGAGGGAAGTAGCTGAAAATGAGGAGAGGTGGATAAAGGTGCCTGGCACAGGGGCGTGGTTTTAAATTTAAATATCCAGGAACAGGGGTAGGAGGAGGAGACAAGAGAATAAGTAGAGAAGACAAGATATAAACATGGAGAAAGTTAAATAGTCATAATGGTTAAAGAATCAAGAATAGTGTGGGGGCAATGATAAAGGACCCTTGGCTTGGCTATGGTTGATCAATTGCCCAATGACTGTTGCTGACAACTAGTGCTTTCTGCATTAAGAGAAAGAGTTACAGGGTGCTGATGAGGTCTTGTTTCTGGGAGGACATACTTGAATGTATCTTGAATATTGGCTGGAATTAAGCTCCTCAACAAGGGAGTAATTCTACATATGGAGAGTGACATGATCAAAAGGAATTTAAATTGGTATATGTGAACTCTCCAGAATGAATGTGTGAATTTATATTGGTATACACCTGTATATATAAACACCTGAATTTATGGTGGTATACCCCTGTGTACAGGAAGCATGTTGAAGTACTAGAGGCTTTGTATCAGTCATTCATTTAACAATCATTTATTAAACATTATATGTCAGGCACTGTGCTAAGGACTGGGAATACAAAGAAAAGCCAAAACTACGGTGCTTGTCTTGAAAGAGCTTGATTTCGAATGGGGGAGACAATGACTATGTATATATATATATATATATATGAGTTACCCCGTGTGCATAGACGATCATCTCAAAGGGAAGGAATGAGGGGGTCCAGGGGACCAGGAAAGACATTCTGCAGAACATAGGTGGGATTTGCTGAGCCTTGAAGGAAGCCAGGGAAGCTAGGAGGCAAAGGTGAGGAGGGAGTGCATTACAGGTGCTGGAGGAAATGCAAGAGTGTTGTGTGCAAGGAAGAGGATGGAGGCCAGTGTAGCTATATGACTGTGAAGAGGGAAGTAAAATATAAGAAGACTGGAAGCCAGGAGGGAACAGATCAGAATGGGCTTTAAATGAAAACAGAGAATTTTTCTTTTGGTCCTGAAAGGAGTAGAGAGCCACTGGAATTTACTGAGCAGGTGGTGTCATAGTCTGAACTATACTTTAGGAAAATCACTAATTGAAGGATATATTGGAGTGGACTAAAATGTGAGGAAGGGAGACCAATTAAATGGATATTGCAATTGTCCAGATAAGAGCTAATGCAGCTGTAGTCAGGTAGTGGCTATAAGAGTGCAAAGGGGAGCTAAGTGAAGGTAGAAACGACATTTGATAATAGTTTGCATATGTGGAGGAAATATGAGTGAGGGATTGAAGATGGCACTGAATCAGAGAGCCTAGATGGTAAGATGATGGTTTCCATAAATGTAATAAGAAATTTTGGAAGAGGGGGAAGATTTTTGGGAAAAGTTAGGGAGTTCAGTTTTGCATATGCTGAGTTTGAGATGCCTATAGGAAATCCAATTAGAGGTGTCAAAAAGACATCTGGTGATGTGGGACTGATGCTCAGGAAAGAGATTAGGGTAGGATATATAGATTTGGGAAGCATCTACATAGAGATGATAATTGAAACCATGGGAGCTGATGAGATTACCATGTGAGAAAGCACAGAGCAAGAAGAGAAGCTAGCCAAGGACAGAACTTTGGGCAACATCTACAGTTTGTAGGCATGACTTGGATGAAGATTTAGTAAAGGAGATTAAGAACTGGTGATCATACATGTAGGAGGAGAATCAGGAGTTTAGGGAATCCTAGAGAGGAGAGATTATTCAGGAGGAGAGGGTGATCAAGAGTGTGCTGAGAGGTCAAGAAGGATGAGGATTGAGAAAAAGTCATTAGATTTGACATTGAAGTGATCACTGATAACTGAAGAAAGCTGTATCAGTTGAATTATGAGGGTGGAATCCAGAGTGGAAGGAGTTTAGAAGCAAGTGTGGGGAGAGGAAGAGCACCTCTTGTAGAAGACTTAAAAGGATATTAGCTACAAAAGGGAAGAAGAGTGTAGAATAATAGAAGTCAGGATAATATGATAAAGGGAGGTTGTGCCTTGAACATATTTGTAAGTAGCAGGGAAGGAAGATGAGAGTGGGGGTACTCTATTTGAGAAGACTGGAGGGCTTCACATCAAGGGTATTTATAAAGGGTTTAGCCTTAGGAAGGAGAAAGACCTCTCCTTCATGGAAAGTAGGAATCCAGTGGAGGGGAGATGCTGAGGGAGTGATGTGAGATGAGGAGGAAGGAAGAAGAGGGAGTTCTTGGCAAAATGCCTCCTTCTTTTTTGGTAAAGCATAAGGTGAGGTTCTCAGCTGAGGGTGTAAGGGCAAGAGGCCATGGGAGGCTTGAAGAGGGATAGAAAGGTCTGGAATAAGCACTGTGATGAGTGGGACAGTGAATTAATTAGAGAGATGTAGAAAGATTGCTTTGCTATGATGAGAGTATTGCAGATTATGTGACATAAACACATAGTGGACCCTACCCTTTTTGTGGTTTTCTCCAGCTTTATTCAGTAGTTGGAGGACAGGGGAGGAAGGCAGCAGATAGTGGGAATAATTCAGGGCTGGAATTTGCAAGGTATGATCAGCAATAAGATAAATGGACAAAGGACTCAAACATACAGGATACTGTAGAGTTGAACTGATTCACCAAGGAGAGAAGATAAGGAAACTAAAGGGTGTGATGATCTGGGAAAGAAGTAATGTCAAGGTGAAGACAGAGATCAGGACTAGGGTTCAAAAGGCAAGAATGATAAAAGACTATAATCAGATAAAGGAAATTTGGACTTCAAATAGAACATTTGTGGATGCTGGCAAGATCAAAGATAGTATGGCCATCTCTGCATACTGCTGATGTGGAATAGGATAAATCAAGGACTTAGTATTAAGAACTGGGAAACTAGAGTAGTTTAGGGAGCATCAAAAATGTGTATTAAAGTCCCCTAGTTTGAGGGCAAGATTTGTATGGAGAGAAAGCCTGTGAGCCAGGCACTGAACTCATTGAGGTGCAGTTGTATTAAAATCCACTCCTGAAACATACTGGCTTTGTGACCGTGAGCAAGTTACTTAAACTCTTGGTGCTCATCTGAGTTGGTAAAAATTCCTCACCAAGAAGTCTCTATACCAGTGAAATCACAGGTCTAGTCAGAAAAAAAATACCCAGGTATATTTTGTGTAAGTAGCATTTATGTCATGAGAAGTGGGCACTGCTTAGTAGATAGGGAACTTGCCTCAGTGTCTTTAAGTACCACTTCTAGAACAGTCTGGATTTATGACCAGGGAATAGTCAACCTCTTTGGTGGGCCAGGCAAAACTTTATGACTAAGTTGCCAAGAAAGCACCAACCTGGTACTACCTGAGGAAATTTCTCTATTTGTGGTCTGTTCTGAATATAATACACATCTACTGGAGAGAGGTTAGGGCTTGGGGTGGGAAGACTTGAATCTTGAATCCTCTACTTGACATTTATTAACTGTTATTTAGGGGGCAAATCACTTTATTTCTTTGATCCTCAGTCTCTTCATCTGTAAAATGGAAGGGGAAGAAAATAATATACTATCTTCAAATTGCTATCTACATGTAAATTTTGATTATTATCAGATACTTATGGATTCTAACTTCAGCCTTTACATAGCTGTAAATCAGTCTTGAAGGAGCCAGGGAGAGATGTAATTTCAACTTAATCCTCCGAGTCCCATCATCTTTAACTTATCCTTGCCATCAAGACACACAGATAGTTATCAGAAGAGCAAATGGTCAGTTCTGCTAGGTGATAAGTATTATTGTTGATGAAAGATTCTTCTGAAACTTTTAGGTCTGAATGGTGAAATTGACCAGCCCTGCTTGGTTTCTTGTTCATTCACTTTCGAGTGCTGATACTCAAATACTGACATAATCTCCCCTCTTTGCTGAAATGTCAGTCCTTCAAGTGGAGTCGACCCAAAGAGTCATCTCCCACATATGAAGTTTCCAAGGCTGGTGGTACTATAATTTCTGAAGGATAAGGAAGTTAAATAACTTTCCTGAAGTCTTATTTGTAGACAATCCTAGAAGTGAGATCCAAAAAGCCAGTAGTCTCTTTCATCATATCACACAGTCTCCCTTCTTCTGAGCTCCTCATTTGACATGGTTGAGTTTCCTCATGATTCTAGTCACCTCCTCTGGATTTGTTCCAGATTTCTGAATGTCCTTCCAAGTCCCTCATTTTATGAATGAGGAAACTGGTGTAGAGAAGGTGAAGGGACTTCCCCAAAGCCACTTAAGTGCCACACAAATAAAACTGATAATGCAGTAGGTTTTTTCTATCAAATGCTTAATGTGCTATCACAACTCCAAAGGAAGGAAAAGTCCAACAATATTGCTAATTCGTATTGTATTGTATTGTAATTTTATGTGGTCTCATCTTAATATATATGCCTTCTTAAGTAACACCTTGGATTTGAGGTCCTGGAAGATTCATTCATTCATTTATCCCTTCTTCCATCCATCCATCCATTCATCCATCCATCCACTCATTCCTTGAAAGAAAGCTTATTGAGTATGATAGAAGGAATGATTGTATTGGACACTGAAAATCCTGTCCCATTCAAACTCTGGTCACAGTCAAAAGTGATGTAAATGACACAAGACTGTTATTTTGGACTCAGAGATGACTGTTCTTGGCTAACTGAGATCTCTTAGATGTAATCAAAAGAGGGAAAGGTGAAATACTACAGAAAAAGTGGCATTGAATAGGATCATTTCAATAACCTTTATAGAACCCCATTCTTGTTTGATTCTCCTATCCCCCACTTTTGAAATGATTCTTGATCCTTATCAATATTGACACCTACAGGGGATAATTCAAAGTGAGTGGAGAAGAAGGTTGGAGGATTAAAAGGATGGTATTTTTAATTTTTCTTAGCAACATACAAAATTGAAAATTTTGTCTACAGAGGATTTGCAAACCAGATGTAAGATAGAACCAAGCAGAAGGGACCTACTTTTGCCTAATAAAGGGAGATTAGAATTTCCAAGCATCTTCCCCAAATACAAAAAAGGAGTAGCACATTTAAACTGGAATCTCAGCAATGCTAGTTCTGTGACTTTAGGCAAGCCACCTCACACCCTCACTTTTCTCATCTGTAAAATGGGAGTAATAATGCCTGAGAAACCCCACCTTGTGGGGTTGTGGCAAGGAGAAAATGTTTATAAAATGCAACATAAATGTGAGCTGAAATTACCAAGCAACAATTTAGACTTTTTGAATATCTGATCAGACAACTAAGTCTTTTACAGAGGCGCTAATAGTAGGCAGAAGTTTCCTAAATAAGGCTTTGGTTGAATTAATTCCCAAATTCATTACACTATGTCCTCTTTGTTTTTTAAACCAGTATTTCAATTATAACATCATATTGAGTAAATTCCCCTGATGACAACCATGATGAGTTGTTGATTTAAAAAAAATCTTCAGTGTATACTCTAAGAACTGCTTCTCTATCAAATAAAGCCGTCCCGCTTGCAAACAAATCAAATAAACCAAGAACTGAAGAGAGATGCAGAGTTCTTTGCTATCCTCCTGTGAAATAAATATGTTTATTAGCACGTTAGGGGCGAAAGCTGGGTTTTGGGAGAATCTGGCAATCTGTAGCCTCTTTGCGCCCCTTAGCGGACCAAGCTGCTTGATCCCAGCTCTTGGCACTGTAGGTAGCTAAGCCAGCGCCGGGTGCTTCACTCTTGTAACCACTGCTTCCTGCAAGAGACTCCTTGGGGCTCCCTTCTCCTCTTGGTTCATCTTAAAGCTGGACAGCCTGGCAGAAGGACGCAGGGAGAGGCTGGAGGTGGAGATTTCCACAGGACTGAACCTAAGCCTGGGAGATTCAGTCTTGGAAAGATGGGGAAGAGCAATTTCCTAGAGGAGAAAACTTAGGGGCACTCGCGAGTTTCCCCTAGTAGCAGGTAGGAGCACTGGGCACTTGGCTAAAGAATATTGGAGGTGATAGGGCAGAGTGACCAGAGAGGAAATATAGGGAGAGGGATGGGAAAGGTTTAAATAAGCCTTCTCAGGAGGCTTTCTAGAGGAGACAGGGATGCTCCGGGAAAGGTTGAAAGCTGACAATTGCCGAGGGCGCGGGCTGGGATTCTAAGCTGCCCTTCTGGACCCGGATCCAGCCTGCAGCGGATTGCGCTTTAGAGGTCTCACGTAGACTTCTGAGGGACTCAGAGGCCAGGGAAGGGCTGGAAGGTGGGTGGGAAGGGATGATACCGCGGGGTGCTCTATCTTCCGCTCTGTTTGATTACAGGTTAGGACTTTGGAGAGCAGCTGAGTCCAGCTCCTGGGGCTCCCCGTACTTTCTGAGGCTTTAGAGCGGAATATACCCTGGATCCTAACGCCAGCTCCAAGTTGGCAAGCTCGCGGGCGAGACCTCTTTGCTATCTGGTCCCCAGGAGAAGGAGGGGCGCGGGTAGGGACGGGAGGGGCAGGACAGCTGGGCCCGCGCACGCGGCTCCCCCTCCTGTGAGTCTCTCCTATAAAGAACGCTTCCCGGCTGGCCGCCAGGCAGAAGCAAGGAGCGGAGCGCAGCTCCCCAAGACGCGCAGCTGGATGCGTCTCGGCACGGCTCTTGGGGCACTTCTAGTAGTCTAAGCTCTATGGCCGGAGCCTGGGGCCGCGGGCTGTGAGCCATTGGGCAGGCAGTAAAGTCACCAAGACCCTTGCTCACCATGGAAAGCCTCAGAGAAGCGGCAGAACCGGGGTCCCTGAACTGTAGCACCAACTGGAGTCTGGAGCTCTCCAGCTCCAGGAACCGCAGTTCCGTCCGCGTCCAACGCAACGAGGCCATGGCCAAGGTGGAGGTGACCGTGCTGAGTGTGATCCTGTTTTTGGCGCTGACCGGCAACCTGTGCGTCCTGCTGGCTCTGCGCACCACCCGCCACAAGCACTCTCGCATGTTCTTTTTCATGAAACACCTCAGCATCGCAGATCTAGTGGTGGCTGTGTTCCAGGTGCTGCCCCAGCTGCTTTGGGACATCACCTTCCACTTTTACGGGCCCGACTTTCTCTGCCGCCTCGTCAAGTATCTGCAGGTGGTGGGCATGTTCGCCTCTACCTATCTGCTGCTGCTAATGTCTCTGGACCGCTGCCTGGCCATTTGCCAGCCGCTGCGCTCTCTGCGCCGGCAGTCCGACCACCTCTCAGTCCTTTGCACGTGGTTGGTGTGCCTAGTAGTCAGCGTGCCTCAGATCCAGATATTCTCCTTGAGAGAAGTGAGCCAAGGCGTGTATGACTGCTGGGCGGTGTTCATCCAGCCCTGGGGACCCAAGGCTTATATCACCTGGATCACACTGACTGTCTACATCATCCCAGTGCTGGTGCTCAGTGCCTGCTACGGGCTGATCAGCTTTAAAATCTGGCAGAATTTGAAGCTTAAGACAGCTCATGAGCCCAGAGCTGTGGGGCCTTTGGCCTCATCTGTTACCTGTGAGGCAGATGTTAGCAACGCGGCAGCCCTGTCTCGGGTCAGCAGTGTCAAGCTTATCTCCAAGGCCAAAATTCGCACCATCAAGATGACCTTCATTATTGTCTTGGCCTTCATCGTGTGCTGGACTCCTTTCTTCTTCGTTCAGATGTGGTCTGTTTGGGATCCCGATGCCCCTAAAGAAAGTAAGAAGGGGCAGACAGAAGGGTGGGAAGGTTCATCTCTCCTCAGCTATGGTATAAACCATAATCATAGTCCTCCTGCCCTTCTGGTTTTGGTGGTGACTTTAGCTTCTAGGTAGAAGCTGGAAGAGGTGATGGGGTGGTCAGTGAGTCTAGAACATCCATAAGTGTGTAGGTAGAATGGGAAGAATGAATATTCAAGGGAGGGACTGTGGGGAGCTGTTGTCTGAAGAACTTCCTAGACTTGAGGGGAGAGGATGGTCCTTACAATATCTAGCTCTGATTGGGGGAACAGAGAAACTAACCGTTGCTATCTCAGAACCAAGTTATCTAATTCCCAGATATTAGATGACACCAACACAAAGCAGGCATCTGGGCAAAATGCTGAGGTATACTCTATCCTTCCTGCAGCTTCCTTCCCCTTAGCCAAGTGCTGCTCTCTCTCAAGGAGAATGGGGCAGAGTAATGTATCACAATTCTTAAGATTATAGATTTAGAACTGGAAGGGACCTTAGAAGTCATCTAGTCCATCTCTTTCCTATTTTTTTTTACAAATTAGGAAATTGAGGCTTAGATAGGTTAAGCAATTTGCTCAGGTCACACAGGTAAAAAACTTTAAGCCATCCAATCTTCTTTCCAAGATAATTTGTTAAAATTTTCTGAGCACATGGGTACCTGATAAGTCCTTACCCTCAACACTGAACCTACACTCCCCAAAGCAGTCACACTTTCTGCCAGGGCATGTGGCTTCATTCACTTCATTGGGCTGTTTGGGGGTGAATGAGTTAGCTGCTTTGTATATGTGAGCTTCCAGTCAAATATTCTGGGAAGAAAGAAACTGATGATCTCTCTTTAGCTGTTTGGCTTTGGGCCAGTTGACCACCTAGCTGCCTTCACATACATAAGCATATGTATGCATATACATGTGTGCATATACATATACATATAGATATGTATTAGCTATTATGTGTCCTTCAACTTTATTTTTCCTCTTAATGGATACACAATAGAAAAAAGAATTCCCCTCTCCTACTGCAGAGTATAGGGAAATGTATTAGCAAAGGGGATTTTAGGTCATGGTGGTTTCCTTTGCTTCTCCGACTTTTATTTCCCCCAAAGAAAACATTGTGTGCCAAATGAGTTACGCAGGGTGTTTCTCTAGTTTTCAACATTATTATTTTATGCATAGTGTTATGAGAAGAATATCAATGCAGACAGAAATCAGGATGAATGATTCTACTAATGCTATGAAAATGAAACTCCTACCTACTTACCCAACACTTTTCCTTTAAAAGTTTTTTGTTAATTTTTTAATTAATAAGTATCTTCTCTTCTCACCTTTTCATTCTGCTAAAAAAAACCCCAAAACACTTGTAATAAATATACATCATGAGACATAATAAATTTCCACATTTCCCTTGCCCCCAAATGCATCTCATTCTGTATCCTGAGACTGTTACCTCTCTGGAAGAAGAGGTGAGCACAGATCATACTTCCTCTTTGGTCCTCTGGGATCATGATTGGTGGCAAGGCAGTGGGAGCTAGACATGAGTGATGTGGAGGGAGGTGACCAAGAGCCAGCTGCCTACCTAGACACAAGAAAGCTACTGGGTCAGGGGGACAAGCTGCCCAGACTCAGTCCTCAACAGGAGAGGATGTGAGGATAGGCAGTATTCTCTGGAAAAGGAATTCCTACTTTCAGTCTAGAGCAAATTAATTTACAGAAGCATAAGCAGTAAATTAGATCCTAGGTCAGGAACTATTTATACCCAAATGACCACATGTGGATTTTGTGGGTGGTCTTTGGTGGTCATAAGTGACTGAAAATGTAACCAGTAAGAATACTAAATGGCATCCATTGCATCCAGTCTAGGAGAGGATTAGAAAGTGCTTAGAGGGAATAATAAGGCAAGATTGCAAAACCATGGAATTCATTGTGAACAGAATAATTAAGTTTTACAGGCAGTGCTGGGAAAAGTACACTGGATTTCGAGCCAGATGACCTGGGTTCAAATGCTGACTGCCACTTACTGCTTGTGTGCCTAAGGAAAATCACTTATCTTTTATGGGTCTCAGTTTCCCCAGTTATAAAATGAGAGAGTGGCAGCATGGGGGAGCTAGCATGATAGAAAGAACAAATCCACTAAATCTGAAGACAGAGGACATGAGTTCAAAACCCACTTCTGTTATTGTAAGACCTTGGGTAAGTCATTCCTCTTTAAAGGGAGGGAGTTAGACTAAATGACCTTTAAGGTCTCTTGCAGGTCTAAATCTGTGATGCTGTTGTCATTGTCATCTTGAAAATTAATAAGGGTGACTAAGTAACTGTGAAACTAATAGGCTTTCTCCCCTTGCCCAGCCCCCAGTCTCAGAGGTTGAAATAGAAGTCATGCTTTGTTTGGGGAAGCCTAACAGATAGCATTTCTTCATTTAGGACAACTCATCTGCAATGTGTCCCACAGTGGAAGCATTAGAACAGTGAAGGTAATGCATAGAACCCTGGATTCCATTATTGGCTCTGACACTTACTAGATGTGTGATCCTAGGCAAGACCTTCTGAGCCACAGTTTCCTCATTTGTAAAATGGGAATAATAATGTATTATTTGTCCTTCCTATCCTACTGAGGCAACTGTGAGGAAAGAAGCTTACAAACTTAACAGCACTATGTCAGCTTGAGTTACTATTATTGGTTTACTGTATTTTTCCAGACTTGTGATTTCCTCAGTGGGAGGAATTCCATTGCCAAAAGTTGGCAATTTATTTGTAATACATAGTTTTCAATAATTACTTGAGGGAGGAGTGGGAGAGGTAAGAGGTTAAATGACTTCTTTTAGTGGCACAATTATTAGTCCAGTGGGGCAGCTAGGTGGTGCAGTGGATAGAGCACCACTGCAGGAGTCAGGAGGACCTGAGTTCAAATCTCACCTCAGACACTTGACACTCACTAGCTGTGTGACTCATCCTGGGTCATCTCCAGTCATCCTGATGCATATCTGGTCACTGGATTCAGATGACTGGTGGTGGTGGTGATGATGGTGATATTGGTGGATGTGGCGATGGTGGTGATGACGATGGTGCTGCACATAATGATAGTGTGTCTCTAGCTCTAATTCTGCTTTCTTCACTTTGCAACTCCTCATGTTTAAAATCTTCAAAATTATAATTTCTTATATTCTGAAATGCTTTTATGGCACTTTTTGTTTAGTCATTCCCCAGCTCTGGGATATACAGGCTGTGCATGCTTTTCCCACTAGTATGAATAAAGCCACGAGGAATATTTTAGCCTGGATGGGTCTTTCCCCTCCCTTTAGAGTAATATATCTGACATTTACAAAGTACTTCAAAATGGGGGAAGCCTTTTGCATAGATTACCTCACAACAGTCATGTGAGGCAAATATTTTTATCCTTATTTGTACAGATGAGAAAGTTGAGGCAAAGAGAGATGAAGTACTTTAATTATGGTCACATAGCACAGCACAGCCAGTAGTACAGATAAGATCTCAGCCCAAGTCTAATATACTACAATATCATTTAGGGGATAGAGTACTAGACTTGGAGTCAAGAATACCTGAATTCAAACCATAGCTTACATACTTACTATGTGACTCTAGGCAATTCATTTAATGTCATTGCCTCAATTTCCCCTTCCATAAAATTAAGGGGTTGGAATTGAATGCTTCTGTGGTCCCCCCCCCCAACTCCAAATCTATACTCTTTTTCCTAATCAAAATTCATAGCCCCAATAAATGGAATTTCAGGGTTGTAGAATATGACTAGTTTCGTTAATTTAAGAAAATTAGCACTTATTAAACACCTCCTATGGGCAGACACTTAAAGATACAAAGAAAGGCAAAACCTAGTTAATGACCTTAAAGAGTTCCCACTCTAATATAGGAGGCAATATACAAACAACCATGCATAAACAAGCTGCATTTAGGATGAACTGGAGATTCGCTTAGAGGGAAGGTACCAGCATTAGGGAGAACCAGGAAAAGCTTCCTGCAGAAGGTGGTAAGGCTTCAGCTGAGACTTGGAGGAAGTCAGGGAAGTCAGAAGACAGAAGAGACAAGAGACTTCCAGGCATGGAGGATAATAACCAATAAAAATGAATGGAGGGGGAAGAATGGTAATGATGCAAGTGTCACTGGAAGGTAGATTATGTGGAGGGGAGTAAGATGTAAGAAGAATGCAAATTAGAATGGGGTCTAGTTATGAAATGCTTTAAAAGCCAATTAGGGAATTTCATATTTAATCCTAGTGACAGCAAGGAGTTTCTGGAAAGGAAGGTGACATGGTCAGGTCTATCCTTTAGGAAGGTCAATTTGACAGTTTAATGAAGGGTATACTGGACTGAAGAGGGACAAGTCAGGGAGGCCATTTTAATAGTCCAAGTGTGAGATAATGAGTATATTTAAACCAGTGAAATATGGAGCAAGGTTCTTAGGTGAGAGGATGAGGAGAGGCGGCTCTATAGAAGGTTTAAGGGTGGACAAAAACATTGGGAAAAACCGAGGTGGTGAGTTAATTTGGGAGATGTAAAAGGATTGTCTTGCTGTAGCGAAACCCAGTTGAGATTGTGTACCATAAATTTTTAGTGGACCCAGTCGAAGGGTTTCATGATTTTCTCCAGCTCTGTCTAGTAGCATATGAATAGGAGTGAAGACAGCAGAAGGTGGAGACAATCCAAGGCTGAGGCTTGGCAGAGCATTGGTGATAGGAAAAGTGGATGAGGGACTTCAGAGAAGAAGACAGTGAAGAATTGAACTGGTTCACCAAGGGATTAAGGTGGAGAAGAGAGGACAGTATGTAGCCAGTACAAGGATAGTGGTGTGAAAAAGAACTGAGGGTTGAAGGGATTGGGGATCATGGGGAGGATGAATGCTATGCTTAGAGCTTGTAAGGCACAGGGATAGATAGAATAATATAAGTTTATGATCAGACAAAGGAATTGCAGAGTTCATGAACATGGATCACTTGTGTATGTTGGCAAGATCAAAGGTATGACCATTTTTGTGAGTAGGTCATGGAAAATGAGGAAGTTGAGGAACAGAAGTTAGGGTGTTTGAAGGAACATCAATGTGTATATTGAAGACTCCTACCTAGTATGAGGGCAGGAATTGGGAAGGAGAGAAAGACTGTGAGTAAGTCACTGAACTCACTGAGGGGTTGGTATGCAATATTTATCAAAATCTTAACTGGGTGATCAATATGAATTGAATGAACCTTAAAGGAGAGGTTACTGAGTGATGGTGTTAGCAGAAGATATCCTGGAATTGGTAAAGGGGAGCACTACCAGGAGCAGTGAATTGGGAATTTGAGGAAAAGTACAGGCACTGCTGAAAAGGGTGGCCCGGAAGGGAGTCAGGTTTCAGTGAGTGAAAGAGTCCTCCCCCACTGATAGTGACTCCTTGAGGGAAGAGGCTGTTTTTTGCCTTTCTATGTATCCCCATCATTTATTACAGTGCCTGACATATAGTAAGTGTTTAACAAATGTTTATTACTATTGATTTTAAAGACAGAAAGAGTGAGAAAAGAAGCTTTGTAACTCTCCTTGTACTAGTTCTATTCATGTTTTGATCAAAGTCATGAGTGCAGCAACAGAGAGAAGGTGAAACTGGAATAATTGCTGAGAAGATACACCTGAGAAGTAGCTTCCGGTTCAACATGAGGAACCATCAGAGCAGTCCAACATGGGCCAATAGTGAGTTCTCTGTCACTGTAAGGGTATGAATAAAGGCTGGAAGCCGACCTGTCAGCACTGTCATCAAAGAAGCAGTGTGTGTGTGTGTGTGTGTGTGTGTGTGTGTGTGTGTGTGTGTATGTGTGTGTGTGTAAAATGAGGTTCATTATTTATTATTTTATTTTTTCCCCATTTACAAGTCAAGCAAATTTTTAGCGTTCATTTTTATAAGATTTTGAATTCCATTTTTTTTGCTTCCCTCCTTTCCCTCCTCTCTTCTGAAAATGGTAGGCAATTTGGTATAGTTTATACATGTGCTATCATGTAAAAAGAATTTCCATATCAGTCATCGTTCTGAAAGAAGAAACAGATCCAAAGGAAAAAGAACACAAGAAAGAATAAAGAAAGTGAAAAACTAGACTTTGATCTGCATTCAGAGTCCATCAGTTCTTCATCTGGATGTAGATAGCATTTTCCTTCGTGAGTCCTTTGTATTTGTCCTGGGTCATTGTGTTGCTGAGAAGAGATGAATCATTTATAATGGATCATCACACAATGTTGCTGATACTGTGTACAGTGTTTTCTTGGTCCTGCTCATTTCAATTTGTATCAGTTCATACAAGTCTTTCCAGGATTTTCTGCCTAGTATATATTTAAACATAATAATATATTACAAATATTTAATATATATAAAATAAAAATAGAAACATATAGAATATATTATAAGTATAAA
This sequence comes from Notamacropus eugenii, assembly GCF_028372415.1. Taxonomy (NCBI): domain Eukaryota; kingdom Metazoa; phylum Chordata; class Mammalia; order Diprotodontia; family Macropodidae; genus Notamacropus; species Notamacropus eugenii. The sequence continues at coordinate 436,595,811 of NC_092874.1, forward strand.
GTATTATAAATACAATAATAATATTTATATTACTAATAAAATACATAATAAAGAATTCTTAGAAAATCATTAAAAAAAGATCATAGGGCTTACAACACCAGATTTAGAGGCAGAAGACTTGGATTTACATCCCTCCTCAGATACTTTCAAGCACTCTGTCCCTGAACAAATCATTTAATTTCTCAGTCTCAGGTTCCACATCTGTAAAATGGGGAAAAAAATAAGGTCTACTTCACAGGCTTATTGTGAGGATCAAAAGAGAGAATATATGTCATGTGCTTTGTGAACATTGAAATAATGTGTAAACATGGATTATTATTGTTGTAGATGGCTTTCCTGGGATCAGAGGTATTCAGAACTAGATTACCTTTAATACCCTTTCCAACTCTAAGAATCCATTAGAATAATAGCCTGGTCCTTGTGGGGTGGGTGTTTCTACCCATACAGGATGTTCTGGGGCTCTATATGAAGTTATTATGGGTGGTAATGCCAAGTTATAAAAGCTCTCAACTTCCTCCCCCTTCACTGGGGAGGTGTCCATGGTAGTGGTAAAGAAAATCAGGCTCATTTTTCATTTGCTTTCCAAGAGAAATCAAAAGCTTAATTCCTTTATCTTGAAGTTGCAGTTAGATGTATAGTGAATGATCAAGCTTCTTGGCTGAATCAGCAATTATAAATTATATTAAGTTCCTAGCTAATGTTTTAATTTTGAACTAGAGCCCCATCGCGACCTTGTTTGTTTTATTTTTTTCTTCTAAAAGTGCAATTTGAGAAATGGAAAAAAGGAAGGGGAGAGGGAAGAAATTTACTAGATGGGGATGTCCTGCATATTTTCCAGGGTTGGGCTTTTTTGGTTTATTTTTTCCTTTTTATTTAGATTGAGGAGAAATGGTGCATGGGCGGAAGGTGAAATTTTGGAGAGCCAAGGCCAAGAGAAATTCTATTAACAGATTCAATCTTAGAAATGTTTAACAAGTGTTTATTATGTACAAAGCACTCTATCTGGTAAGACATAGTCCCTTTGTAGCCAAGAATGCTTTCATCTGGGGCAAAAGTAGTTGGGGGGAGGTATTAGGGGAAGGGTAGAACACAGGCTGATGGGGGTAATTGCACTGGGAAAGGAGGAGGTTTGGCAGGCCAGAAGAGGAATCCCATGATGTTGGGATCTTTGAGTAGTGACTGTTCCTAACTATAGCAAAGACTAGTCAAAGACTGTGAGGCAAGGTATAAGACCATTGGTGTCAAGGGGAGGCTGTGAACCCCATCCCCTTCCAGGTGGTGGGCTTGGGTAAAGTTCCATTTACCCTATGCTGAGACACATGGTACGATGGAAAGAGCACTGACTCTAGATTCAGAAGATCTGGTCCAAATCCCACATCTGCATGATCCTCAGTAAGTACTAGGTCTCAGTTTCCTCACCTGTAAAATGAAAGAATGGAATCAGTTGGCCTCTGAGGTCTCTTCTGACTCTATGTCTACAATTCTAGGATACTAGTTAGAGCTCTTGTCATCCCTCAATGAGCCCATGATCTAGTAAGGTAGACATTTAAGTTGCTTCTTAAAAGATGGAGAGATTTGCCCTAGGTGGAAATCGGATGGAGAACAAGGGTTTGGAGGTGGGGAATCAGAATATGTTTGGGGATAATAAAGATTCTGGTTTGGTTAGAGCATAGAGTTAACACAATGCAAGATAAAACTGGAAAGGTGACTTGGCACACCTTGAATGCCAGGTGAAAGAATTTGGTATTTAGTCAGAAGGCAAGTGAAGAATTTTTTTTTAGTAATGTGTTGACAAAGTCAGAGCTAAGAATTATGAAGATTACTGAATCAGTGAGTAGGATAGATTAAAGGGGAGAGAGATTGGAAATAGGGAGATTAGCAAGGAAGTGATTGCTTAAGTTCAAAGGGTAGATAATGAGTTTGTGTACTATAATGGTGTCTGTAGGAAAGGATCGATGAGAGAAATATTACAGAAATAGCATTGAAAGGATTTATAAAAATTTTAGAATTGGAAGAGGCATCCGAGGTCATCTAATCTGACCCATTAATTTGGTCAACAGCATCAGTGATAACTGGTTACTCATCCTTTGTTTAAAAGTGTCTACTTATAAGAAATGAAGGAAGCTCATTATATTTGCGGCAATTCTAGTTGTTAAGCAGCTTGTCAATCAATGAACCAATCGCTAAGCATTTAATAAGTACTCTGTCTCTGTTAGGTGCTGTGCTACATGCAGGTGACTTAAATACAAAGAAGGAAATAGTCTCTACTTTCCTTATATCTTACTGTAGCATGGAGGTTACCTTGGGTTCTTGAAAGTCATGCCACTTGAATTCAAGCTCTGTTCTCTGGGAAGGCTTCCTCTCTAGCCCTCACAACTGACTGTATCTGCTTTCCAAAGACCAGTCTGGTTAAACATTGAGATGCTCATTACCAGTAGGCTGGTAATTTATTTATGCTGTTTTTTTTTGGTCATGGCAACCAATGAAAAAAAAGAAAAATACAAAATGGCCTTTGATTCTGTTTGGTCTCCTTCCACTTTTGCAGTGGCAGGCAGAGGGGAGGAAAAGGGGGCAAAGAATCCTAAGCTTGCAATTTTTTGACTATCTACTTTTGGAGGAATTAAATCATGTAGATCTTGACTTACCCTATAAACAAAACCAGAAGACTAAAAGCAAGTTCCAACTAAGTAGAATGATGGCTCTCAGTTTCTCCTTGTAGAGGCAGGTAAAGATATTGGTGGAGTTTGTTTTATTCTGTGTTCAGAGAAACATTTCATGGGACATTTGACTATCTTGTATTGTAGGGTTCATAATGGGCATTTGTAAAAAAGACCACCATGAAAATATTTTCAGTCTATATGCCAACATCTATTGCAGAACATGACTAAAGATGTGGAGGAATTTTACAACGAACCTGATTTAGACTCTCCGTATGAAATCAAAACATACTTTGACACTTTATGAATTCAATGCAAAGCTGAAAATAGATGCAGACTGAAAAAAATTGTTCGAAAATATGAAGCAGGAGGAGGGAATGAAAGAAATCAAACACTTGTAGATTTTATGGAAGCATCAGGAAGATGTTTTCTGAAAAAATAATTTAAATGTGTTAGATGCGGTAGATATTACAAAACTTCACAAAAATAATAGATTGAATGTGAGTAAAAAGGAAATGACTTATTTTTGATGTGAGGATCATTCTTGAATCATCTTTCTTTTACGTATAGACTACCGGCTAGATAGATCAAAGATCAAGCTTCATATGAAGTTAAAAGAAAGAACAAAAATGAGAGAAAGGATGGTATGCAATTAAAACAACTCCAACATTAACTACTTAAGCAATGTATTGAGACACAAAATAAGAAGTGGATGGAGTAAAGGGTATTGACACCAATTATAATAATTTTATACATGAATCTAACTTGTGAAAGTCAATTTTCATAGTGAGATCAAAAGAGCCCCCAAACTGCCTTAGTCAACAATCAATTGGCCTACTTGACAAGAGGACAGAGGTGATAATTATGGGCAACATGAGTTTAGAATATAGACTCTTATGTAAAATCTTGGAAATCTGAGATTATGAGCACTATTCCCCCATGAAACAGGAAGAAGTCTTGGAAGGAAGGCCAGCTGAAGGAAAGCTTGGGGAAATACCCAGCTAAATAAAGTCATTCCAAGGGCATTTAAGGTTGAAAGTGGAAAAAAGCACCACAAACAAATTAAAGATGGAAAAAATGTGGCATGACTTTTTTTTTTTATAATAAACTCTTTTGGCCATCAGATTTGTACTCTAATATTTCAACCCCTAACATGCTACTAAAAGAAATGGAAATGACACTGAAAGAAAATAAAGATGGTGGGAAAAACAACATGTCAATTCAAAGTATACCGACGAATATATGTGATAGGACATAATTTTCAGGGCATTGAGGTATTTGATTCTCAAGGTTATTTGAAAGTAGGAACACAAAATCTTGTACATTATCATTAGCAAAAAATAGAGAGTATTACTGATTACTGATACATTACTGATACTGATACATTACTGATACTGGTACAGTAAATTTTTCTCATCTTTATAAAATGTTTATAACCCCCTATATGAGATCAATAATCATCCAAAAGATTTTGACATAACTATCCATACAGCAAAAAATGGATGATGGATACCTCTTCTCCAGCTTATGATACATAATTGGGTGGACAAATGTCTTTCTCCCTCTTCCTCCTTCTGTCCCTGTCCTCCCTCCCCACCATCTCTCTCTCCTTCTTTGTCCCCTCCCTTGATCTATATAGACATACATCTGTATTTATTGATCAGTCTATATATACACACATATTGTATATGTACACATGCATAGATACATATATAGAAACATAATCTTGGACAACCATAAATATATGAGGAGTTGGGTCCAGAATTGTACAGAAGAAGAAGCTGGACTACCTTTGAGAAACTGAAGGTTATTTTAATGACACCAAGAATTTTGGAGTCCATTAAAAAATGGAAAGGCCCATCATTTAAATACCAACAATCTTCTAGAAATGTTGTCTGGCTGTGAGTCATGGAATATTATAGTTGCCAAAGAGCTGATGTTCAATATGTTTCAAAGGTCACTGGAAAGTGGGAGTCAATAGTAAGTATCTGCTAGTTGTGATACATTACAAACAAAGAGTTATGAAAAAGTGGTGCTGGGCATGCCATTGAAGAAATGTATGATTAAAAAATGATCACGTGATGTGAGGAACAACCAATTGATAGTCCATTTATTCCACTGTTATCCTCACAATGCAAGAATAATTGGGACAATACCTCATCCCTTTGAGTAGTCCCCTATGGCAAACTTATGGAAAGACAGACAAGAGTCACATAGGATGGGCAGGTATAGATGAGTTGTGTTCTACAATATGTTGTTGGAGTGAATGCCCATATTTGCAAAATCATAGATCCTTTGGAATATTATTTGTGTAAGAGATTTTTTTTACTTATGCTAAACCTATGTTCTCTATCTCTGTAACATCCTCCCATGGTTCCTATTTATGTTCTCCAGGGTTAGACAAAGTCAGTGTTTTACACTGGAAAGGGCACTGACTTCATGGTCAGAAACAATTCAGATTCTGCCTCTGATGCTAACTATTGTGGTCTTGGACCAGTTACTTCACCTCTCTCAAGAGTTTTCCCATTTGTACGTTGAAGAGGTACCACTGTAGCCTCTGAGGTTCCTACACCTATGATCCTATGAATATTTTAGACCTATGACACCCCTTGATGTCCCCTTTGTCTTCCATTCTCTAGGCTTAACATAAGGAAAAACTACTTACTCAAATTCTCAAAAAGTCTACGAGCTCATCTCTTGGGAGTATTCCTTCTAATAATGTTAAAACCACCAATCATTGGAACAATGCTGTATTTTATATTTTGGCTGCCACATCATGTTGTTGATACATTGACAATGGAGTCTACTAAAACTCCTCTTTCTTCCATGAGTAAACAGGACCATTCTTGGATGGAATGTGCCAATCAATTGCCTTCTCTCCATTCACTATCCCTGTGACTATCTTGACCAAGCATTACTCTTTCTCCATATGCTGTCTTCCCCTATTAAAATATAAGTTTCTTGAAGAGAAAGGTTCTTATTGCTTTTGGCATTACTATTTCTAGTGCCGAGCACAAAATTCCTGGTTCATATTAAATGATTAACAAATGTTTTTTCATTCAATTACCATCTCATTCATTCAAACATACATGCATAGTTTTCAAGTCATAATTTCCCTTGCATTATACTTGGGCAGGAGTTTTACATTTTTCCCTTTTGGAAGTTCATCTTTTTATCCTCATTTGTTGAAATATTTTGTGATCCCAGGCCTGTCATCCATTAGTTTTCCTCCTGACTTATATAATCCATAAATGTGACCATAGCGTTCTCTTGCTGTGTTTTTCTAGTAACTCAATCAAAATTGTAAATGAAGGTTGTCTGGCATGACAGTTCTTAGTGGCCACTTGTACCTTCTCTAAGTGCTCATGAGTCATCTTTTACAATAATACATCCTAGAATTTGTCAAGATTTGACAACAAATTCATTAACCTATGGGTGAATCTACCTTCTTCCCTTACATTTGTCAGTGTCTGCTCACCAACAGGCACTCAGCAATTACATCTGAGAGTTCTTTCTGTATTTATGGATGTAATTTTTTTGGGTCAGGTGACTTGACCTCATTGAAAAGCAGCCAAGTGTGCTTTCTTACCATTACCTTACCAATCCTAGGTTTTACTTCTGTGTTAAGTATTTTTCTTTATTCCTGTCCATTTTGAAGTTCCATGTCTATGATAAATAAAACAGAAACAAGATAGAAATTGAGGAGTGCTGTCTTTTTTGTGTGTGTGTTGTCTTTTCATCTAAATTTTGATCCTCTTCAACTCTTATTTGACAATTCCTTCAGCTGGAATTGTCATAGCCCTAAGCAGGGTTGTTCCTTTCTTGATCTTCCTCTTGTACTCAAGTTAGCTAAATAATTCATTCCCCCCTTTTACTATTGTTTACTTTTATCATAAACTTTAGCTCAAACTAGGCTTTAGTTTTTGGTTCTTATGGGACTACAGTATTAATAGTATTTTCCCTACCTACCTGATATTGCTTCTATATTGTGTACAGATCATTTAAAATATATTATCCACCTTTTTGTGCTGCTAGCCTCTCTTTACAGTAAGGATAAAGTTCTGTTAAGTTCCATGCTACACCTGTAGGTTGTATATTCCATTCAACACCAGGGGGCGCCCTGGAGAAATGACAAGCTTGCTAGAATTCTCAGGGAATGAATAAATGCTTTTCTCATTCTCACGGTCAAAGGATTGTGCCCTTTGCAGTAGTTTCTGTGTGGCGTTAATGAATCAGAATGAAAATAGCTCTGAGCCCCCATCCCACTGAGAATGGCTGTTTCTCTCCCCATTTTTTAATCATATGAACATAGTAAGAAGACCCAGGCTACCCACATTCAGTAGTTTTAGGACACAGATCACAATGTGTAGATGCCACCAGTTATTTCTTCCCTCTGAGTGTGAGCAAAGATGTTCATACACTAAAACACACTTCCCAAGTGCTGAACCACTTACCATCTCCAAGATGATCATTGTCATAGTAGTTGGGTAGAGGATTCAGGCACTGTCTCCCAGTGTTGTAACTTTCAAAGTCCTGTCACAGGCAACGATTACCAATCTCTTTGCTTCCTGGCTCGTTGTCCATTAGCTGGGCTAAACAGAACTCCAAGTCCTCATCTCAATTTGTTTATTGTTGGTGGAATGGTAGGAGGAGAGTGGGTTGGGTCATAGTTGGGAAACCTCATTGCTCTTGCAATGATGCCAAACTACTTTCTATCACAAACATCCATTCTTTGTTACTTGTTTCCTCTCCTGGTCAAGCTAGGATTTTTTTCTGGGCGGGGGAGCTTCTGGTGTGGGAATTCCCTCTACAAATGCAGGTAACAATTTAGGACTTAGTGGATCATAGAATTGTAGAGCTGGAGAGGTTATCCTTTCATTTTACAGATGAGGCAATTGAAGCCCTTAAAGGCTAACTGACTTGCCTAAGGTGAGGCATCTTGTAAGAGAAAGAGGTGGATTTAAACCTGGGTCCTCTGATTCCCAATTCATCACTATTGACTAGCTATAACAGGGAACTGCTTGAGCTGATGAGATATTAAATGACTTGCCCAGAGTCATGTGACTAGCATTTGACTGATACAAGTTTGAACCCAAGTCTTTCTGACTTCAAATCCAGAGCTAAGAAAAGGAGAGGCATTGGGTATGATGGCACATGCCCATAGTCTCTGCTGCTGGGGAATCTGAGGTTGGTCAATCACTTGTGTTCTAGAGTTCTGTGTTCCAGTGGGGCTAAAACTTCCAATCTGGCTGAAATGGAGAGATCCAGTCTCAAATAAATAAGAAAGGGAAAGGCATTGTGGGCATACCAGCCTTGAAATAAGGAAGACTTGGGTTCATGTCCTACCTCTGACGCATACGAGCTGGGTGACCATGGGACAAGTCACTCAACTTTTCAATGCACCTGCCACCCAGAGTCCCTTCTTCCGTCTTCTCCCAAATTTGTATCAGTGATCATGTCAGAAAGTTAGATGTTTGCAGGTTGCAGTGCGTGGGAGGTCTATTCTTGTGGGGCAAGAACAGTAAATGTGGATACCTGGAAGGAAGGGGAAATAGCTCTAGCTTGCTTTGCCTAGGATTTTGGGCCCTTGATAAGGGGAAAAGCTAGAGTAATAACAGTATTTTAAGGTTTGCAAGCAACTTTACCTATGTCCTCTCATCTGGACACTTGGAATAACACTGTGAGGGAGGGGCTGTCCCCATTTTATAAATGGGAAAGAGGTCAAGAGAGATGAAATGACTGCTCAGAATCACATAGTGTCTGAGGTAGGATTTGAACTAAGAGCTTCTTGACTCTAGTTCCACTTTTCTTTTTGCTGTACTACTTAGCTGTCTCATGAGACTGTACTGTGAATTAAGTACACTTGCAGGGAATTGCTCTGGGAATAGGATTCAATATTTCAGAGGTTTTAGAGGTGTGGGAAAGAGGCTGTCATTTGGGGCAGAGGGGAGCTGTGGCATTGACAGGGAAAGGAAAGGGAATGCCTGGGGCAAACTTACCTACAGAAGATTTAGGTTAGATGGGAAAGTGTTAACACACAAGCTGGGTGATCACCCACCAGTGTTGGTGTAAAGTGGACCCTGGATCCTGGAGAGAGGGTGGATCAAATGACCTCCAAGATCCCTTCCAACCCTCTGACTCAATGACTCTGATTTCCCTCCTAGACCAGCCACTAAGGGGCAATCTTTGATCATTGGTCAACTTGGAGTGCTTGGGTCCTTCCCAAAAGGAAGGTAACATTTGTCTATAGAGGTCCCCAGCCTACATTTTTTATGTCTTCTTTGTCCACCAAGGTATTCCTTCTTCATTTTCCATCCCTTACTCTCAGAGCACAATTCACCCCTGTTCTCTCCCCTGCTCAAAACATTTTTAGGCAACATGGGATAATGGAAATGACAACATGCAGTTGCAGTTCTCACTTCTGCTAGCTGTTTGACCAGTAGGTCACAGTAACCTCTCAGTCTCAGTTTTCTAATTTGTAAAATGGGGGCAGAAATATAAAATCCCTTATCTCATGTTTTTTTCTGAGGAAAGCATTTTATATTGTAAAGTGCTATAAAACAGGAGATAACCTGATGTCCATTCTTTATACTTTTGTATGAATTAGTTTCATTCCTCCTAGAAGGTACTCATGATGTAAGGAAAGAGCCTATTCTAATCTCAGTTCCGCTAATTCAGTTCAGCTCAGGAAAGACTTGTTTTACTGATTCATTGATCAATTTTGTTTCAACTATAATAATGACTGTACATTCAGCTGTGCCCCCTTGTAATTTATCACTTGTCAAAAGTAAGGAAGGGGGTGGTATTTAATTTTAAAGAAATAATTTTTTATTGGTACCTTTTGTTCTTCCAGCAATACTTCATTTCCAAATATGTTGCTCTTTATTATTCTATCCAGTAAGTTATCTCCTAGCGAAAGAAAAAAGGGAAAAATCAAAGAAACTAACTAGATGGATGGCCCGACAGTAAACACAATGTTGTTTGGTTTAATTTTAATCAGCCAGTACCAACACCACCCACTGTACTTAGCCTGGGCTGTGTTACTAGATAACGTCTTCATTTATATCGTTGTGGTCACTGTGTATGTTGACCTTTGGAATCTGTTTTCCTTAATCTGCATCACTTCATGCAAGCCTACCCATTTTTAATTTTTTTTGGAAATCTTATTTATTTTTCCTTTCAAGGCAGCAATACTCCATAACCTTTATATATGCCATGGTTTGTTTCACCATTCCCAAGGTGTTGGACACATGATTTATTTTCAGCTTTTGGCTAGTATAAATAGAGCATCTAGGAATATTTTTTATACAAATAAGGTTTTTCTTCCTACGTATATCTTCCTTATGGTATAGACCTGATACTGGAATTGTTATGAAAAAGGGCATGAGTAATTTTTAAAACTTTTATAGTACAATTTCATATTACTTTCTCAAATAATTAGATCAGTTCAAAACCCCAAGAGAAGTGAATTTATGTGACTACTTTCCCACAGCTCTGCCAACAATTTCATTTTCCATCTTTGCCAGCTTTATAAATGTGAGGCAATGCTGAAGGACTATTTAAATATTAATTTCTCTGGTTATTACTGATTTCATCCAGCAAAAGTTTTGTAGGCACCCATTGTGTTAGACAATGGAAAACAGCAAGTTAAGTTTGACATGCTTCCTGCTTTCATAGATCTCAAAATATAGGTGAAGATTATGGCATTAGCAGAAATAATTATGATCTAAGACAGACCAGCTAAGGGAAGGCAATGTGGTTCAGTGGCAAAAGCACAGGATTTGCAGAAAGAAGATTGGGTTGAAATTACCCTCTGTCACGTGATTGAGCAAGTGGTTCACTCTCTGTATGTCTGTTTCCTTCTCTGTAAGGTTTCCCTCAAAGTACTTTTCTAGCTCTACATTTATGCTGTAAGTACAGAAAGGAGTCAAAGAGCTATGTAAGGTCCAAAGCGGAAAAATTAATTCCAGGCTGAGGAGAGCAGGGCAGGTTTTATGGAACAGGTATTTGAAATGGGTCCTGAAGGATGGGGAGAATTTCTATCAGCAGATAGGTCTGGGTGTGGGCATTGGGACATTCTTTGCATGAGGCATGATGCAAGCAATGGCAGAGGATTGGAAAATATATGCTCAGTAGTACAGTTTGCCTAGTGCAGAGAGTATATAAAGTCTGGGATATGCCTGGGATAAGCGAATGAAAGGTAGCATTCTCTAGGGTCTTAAATGCCTAAGCAGCTATGTGGTACAGTGGAGAGAGTAAGGAAAACCTAAGTTCAAATCTTCCTCATACTGTTATTAACTGTGTGACCCTGGATGAACCACTGAACCTCTCTATACCTCAGTTTTCTCATCTATAAAATGGGGATAGTAATAACATCTATCTTCCAGGGTTGTTGTGAGGATAAAATGAAATCATATTTGTAAAGTGTTGTATAAATCTTAAAAATCTATGTAAATGCTAGCTATTATTAACAAGTTCAGATATCGTTTGGATTGCAATAGGGATTCATCAAAGAATTTTGAGCAGAGAAGGAGAGAAAAGGCACTATAGCACTACTATTCTAGAAAATGTGGGTAGGAGTACAGTATTTTTGAATTGAGCTTTTTGGTTCAGATGAAGTAGTCCATATATCTCTGTACTGGGTATGACCACGGGGCTGGCCACACCTAGACAGGCATGTGGCTAGCTGCCAGTCAGCTGTTCCTGGCTAATTTGGGCCTTCAGTGATCAGGGGCACAAACAGGCTTCAAAGAAGAATTGAAGAAGGGAGAGCGTATTTGACTCAGTTTTGTTCTACAGTCTAAGATAAGATTTATCCATAATTACTCCTGTGAACCCATTCTCAATCATGGAAAGTGAAGATGTTTTAATTTTCTGGGGCAGGATATGGGTAATGTTGTAAAACAAACTACATCACCTGGGGTCACCACTTTCTCTGCCCCTTTCCTCCATCATTGTTCTCCTTCCGGGAGTTGGCTGCCCCCCACCCTTGCCCCCTGCCCCCGTCCCCCAGCCACACTTTCCTTGACCAGTGCTTTCCCAAAATTCTGGCCCCACCCCTCTCCATTTAAAGTTTATGATCCTGTATCCAGTTCCTTCAGGGTCCTTCTATGTGACACGATATTTTCATTTGTACTAAGGTGTTATCTTCTTTAAAAATGACCTCCTCTATTGTCCTTGGAGGTATTTGTCTGCTAACTGGGAGGGTCTTGGAGATGCTATAGTCCCCAACCATGTTAGGGGATTTCAATCTTCTGCCTTTTGCCTTTGCCACTGATTCAATGTTATTATGGAATCTTAGGTTCTGGTCCCTCCTCATCAGGAGATCTCAGTCCTAGTTTCAGCATCATTATGGAACCTTGAGTACTGGTCCCTCTATGTTGTTGACTTCACTTGGTATCACAACTTCCCACTTCCCCTTTCTCATCCGTGAGCCCTCTGTTGCTAATGATCATTGACAGGGAGAATGAAACATAGGGCATAGGATATGTCTACACATTCATGGTTCTGTTGTTTCTCTACCGAATATTCCCTCTGAATTAACTCAATCAACTAACCTACAAAGATTTGCTGAGTATCTGCCCTGTGTCCAGTCACTGCTGGACAGCTCTGCCCTACCCAGGTATAGAGAAAAGCTCAGGACATGGTGTCTGCCCTCAAGAAACTTGTACCTTAATTGTAGAGATAAGCCTTAGGCATATTAAACATGAGAGGCAGCCTGGTGTAGGACATAAATAGCTGGTCTTATGGGCAGGAAGATGAGTTAAAATTTCACCTCTGATACTTAATAATTGTGTGATTCTAGGTAAGTCTATTAGTGTCTCAGTAGCTCAGACAGCTCTCTAAGGTTCAAGATTGCAGAACCATTGCTGATCTCTGTTGGGAGAGAGACTTTGCTCACCTGGGAGCACTTACACAGATGATATTTGTGATAGGTGAGACTGAAAAAAGCATCTACATCACCAGGTTAATGAGCTCAGAGTTCTAGAGGGACCTGAGAGGCCATCTGGTTCAATCCTCTCTGAGGTACAGGGACAACACATGACTTTACCCACGGTCACACAGCTTGTAAGCATTGGAGGTAAGATTTTAATTCATATCCTCTGACTCTAAAACCAGCTCTTTCAGTCAATCAGTCAGTCACTCCACAAGCAGTAAGCACCTGTTATATGCCAGAGCTGGGGATACAAAGGAAGGCAGTTCCTGTTCTCAAGGAGCTTTCAGTTTGATGTGGGGACAGTGTGCATGCGAGCTGTATGAAAAGAATAAAGTAGGGGAAAATTAAAAGAGGAAAGGCACAGCCTCAAGGAGGAGCAGGAAGGGGGGGGGGATTTTACCTGGATTGACAGGAAGTCAGGGGAGCTGAGAGGTAGAGAGGAGGAGAAAGACCATTCCAGGCCCAGGGTCCAGCCAGAGGTGATGCTGAGACTTGACAGGCATAGTTTCTTGTTCAAGAAACAGCCAGGAGGTCACAGTATCCAGAGTTGTATAGGTGTAAGTATAAGAAGCGGGAAGGTTGGTGGTGGGTGGGGCAGGTTCGGAAGGGCTTTGAACACCAAACAGAAGATTTGACATTTGATGCTGGTGGTGATAGGGAACCATTGGAGTTCATCAAGTAGGGAGAGGACATAGGACCTGCAGTTCAGGAGGTGGAGATGAAGGAGGCTGTTCTAGACTTGAGAATTAGAAAGTGAAAATGCCTAGCATTGAGAGATAGAGTGTCTAGTTTGAGAAACAAGCCACAATTGTGGTGTCTAAATTATATTTACATACATATGTACATATATTCAAGTACATATTTTGCAAACTGTTAAGAACAATATAATTGCTTGATTTTATTATGATGCTATATAAGGGGTTATTATGGTCAAGTAGATGGTAGAGTGAATAGAGCTCTGGTCCTGGAGTCAGGAAGAACCAAATTCAAATCTGGCTTCAGACACAATATTTGTGTGTCTCTGGGCAAGTCAATGTTGTTTGCTTTAGTTCCTTCTCTGTAAGAAAGAAATGGCGAACCATTCCAGAATCTTTGTCAAGATGTCTTGCCATGATACTCTGGATGGAATCACAAAGTCGGGAATGACTGAAACAACTGAACAGCAATTACTCATTTTCATTATAATACGCTATAAGGGATTATTATTAAGTCACCTAAGACAGTATCTAATTAAATACGTACTAGTGTGGCACACACTCAGAGATACAGGAGAATCATGATTCAATAGAAAGAGCACTGGCTTGAAAGTCGGAAGACCTGAGTTCAAAACCTGCCTCTGAAGCTTACTAACTGTATGATCTTGAGTAAGTCTCTTTCTTTTTGTGGCCCTTACTTTTCTCTTCTGTAAAATAAGTTGGACTCCTTCTGAGGCCCCTTCCACCTCAGAATTTGTAACTGAGGGTTTGGAGGAAAGATAGATCAGTGAGGATTCAGATGTTCAGAGAAAGCTTCACAAAAAAGGTTGGAATTGATTTGGGCCTTGACAGATAGGCAGGATTTGGAGAGATGGATGAGAGAAGAGAGGGAAACTTTGGAGAGAGATGGTAACGCCCCTCTGCTTGAATTGGTCTGAACAGTTTCTTTGTTAAAATCTACAATTTCAGATGTAGGCTAAGAACTGGGAACTCTTGGGAAAGGGAAAATTTGCACAGGGACTGATGCATTGAGCCAGTTTAGCATAAATCAACTGAATTTTCATTCAATATTCATCTTTTGTTTAACCAGATCTGTGCTGGTAATCCTCCTCTCCCCTTCTCCAAAGAAAGCCCATCTTTTTCCATCTGCTCAATCCTTTTAGGAAATTTTTTTGCTGATCTGAGAAGCTAAGAAGGTTTATGAATATTTCTGAGGGCATCAGTAATGATGGAGGTATTTAATCAAGTACATTCTTCTGGGAACACATGGACATTTCTACCTAGACAGTCTCCCTGTAGGGCCATATTTGGGCCAACAGACATAGCTTCCAAGGGCTCCCTCAACTCTGAACAAATTTAGTAATTCATCCCAGTCTGGGAGAGGCAGCCCTTCTGCAGTTATGGTGATTTCTCTTGAGTAGAGCTAGCTGTGGGCTAAATGGTGAAAGTAACTGAGTTAGGTGCTAGTGTCCACAGCTCTTATAGGGTTCTGGTTCTTGTTGCCAGGGAAAAACCAACCAAACAACCACAGCAAATTTAATAGCCCCATCTGGTAGCCTTAACTGTAAAGTCTTATTGATACAGTCATAGATGTAAAAGTAGAGTGAACCTAAGAAGTCATCTGGTCAAAACCTTTCATTTGACAGATGGGGAAACTGAGGCCTAAAACCATTAACTCAGATATCTCCTTTGGACCATAGGATTACAGATCTAAATTTGAAAGGGACCTCAGAAGAAATCTAATACAACTTCCCCTAATTTTGAAGATGAAAGAACAGACACTGGGAAGGAGTTTCATGAATTTCTCAAGAAGATAATGTCAGAGGTGAGATTTGAACCCAAGTGCTATGACTCTAGAATCATTGCTTGTTGAAATAATTCATCACCAGTCTGGCCACAGAGTGGCAGCTTTCTTGGCCAGAGCAACTCTTGAAGACTCTTCATTAAGTTGTCCATCTGGGGTCATGATCTGTATCAATGGAAGGAGACCTCATGCTGATAAAATCATGGGACTGAGAAACATTGCAGCCAAGTGTAATGGCTGGTCCAATGAGAATTTGAAGAACTAGTCCCCTAGTTTCTAATTAATTGAAGGGTGACATTAAGCAAATCACTTTCCTTCTTTTGCCTCTAATTTCCTTTACTATCATATTCAGTAGTTAGATTCTCACCCTCCCATCCACCCCAACTCCAGCCTGGAATGCATTCCTTCTTTATCTCCACATTGTAGGATATTTTACTTCCTCCAAAGCTTAGTTGATGTGTCACCTTCTACTTGACACTTTTCCTGATCTTCCCAATTGAATGTTTCCCTCATTTAAATAACTTTGCAGGGCAGAGCCAAGGTTGCTGAGTAGAAGGATGCACCTGTAGAAGCTCTCCCCTCATAGCCCATAAAATACCTATAAAAATGACTCTAAACAAATTCTAGAATAGCAGAAACTACAAAATGAAGGAATGAAACAGATTTCCAGCCCAAGACAGCCTGGAAAGCTAACAGGAAAGGTCGATTGCACCAGGTTCGGAGTGGAGTCCAGCCCAGCCTGGGTCATGCAGCAAGGACAGAACTGGAGTAGGCTTTAGGGCTCAGAATCATGGGTAGCTGCTGTGGTTCCCAGATTTCTCAACCCACAAATGCCAAAGACCTCCAGAGGTCAGTAAGAAAGCTCTTTCACCAGGTGAGAGGGGTGCATGGTCTGGCCACAGCCCCAGCCCTAAGGCAATGACAGCCACTGCTGCAACAGCATCTGCTTTTGGAGCACTCTGCCTAAAGACCCTAGAGGAATCTAGTGGCTGATCTGGGTCTCAGTCCTGAGTGGCAGTCCTGGGATGAGGAGGAGCACTGGCACTGGCATGGTGGAGCTGGTGGTGGTAGTGGAGAGGGAACCCTACTTGCAGTTCCAGGGCAGAAAAGAGAGCTTGTTGTTGCTCACAGACAAGAGCACAGGCCAGGAGAGGAGTACACTCCTCTTGATTGTTCCACCTTGGAGGAACTGAGAACCTACAGGTCCCTAGAGATATCTCAGAGAACAGATGCACAATACACCTGAAACCTAGGGTAGTATACCCTCCACTTTTGACAAAGGACTCAAAAGTCAAGTAACTGGTTGGGAAAATGCTCCAAAAATGGAAAAAAGTAAGACTATAGAAGGTTACTTTCTTGATGAAAAGGTATTTTCTTCCGTCCTTTTGGATGAGGAGGAACAATGCATACCATCAGAGGATGATATAAAAGTCAAGGCTTCTGCATCTAAAACCACCAAAACAAAAATATGTAGTCATCTCAGGCCATGGAAGAGCTCAAAAAGGATTTTGAAAATCAAGTAAGAGAGGTGGAGGAAAAATTGGGAAGAGAAATGAGAGCGATGCAAGAAAATCATGAAAAGTGAGTCAACAGCTTACTAAAGGAGACCCAAAAAAATGCTGAAGAAAATAACACCTTTAAAAATAGACTAACCCAAATGGCAAAAGAGGTTCCAAAAATCAATGAAGAGAAGAATGCTTTAAAAGGCAGAATTGGTCAAATGGAAAAGGAGGTTCAAAAACTCACTGAAGAAAATAGTTCTTTAAAAATTAGAATGGAACAAATGGAAGCTAAAGACTTTATGAAAAATCAAGAAATTATAAAACAAAACCAAAAGAATGAAAAATAGAAGATGATGTGAAATATCTCAATGGAAAAACAACTGGCCTGGAAAATAGATCCAGGAGAGATAATTTAAAAATTACTGGTCCACCTGAAAACCATGATGAAAAAAAGAAAGCCTAGACATCATCTTCCAAGAAATTATCAAGGAAAACTGCCCTAATATTCTAGAACCAGAGGGTAAAATAGAAATGGAAAGAATTTGCCAATCTCCTCCTGAAAGAGATTCCAAAAGGAAAACTCCTAGGAATATTGTAGCCAAATTACAGAGTTCACAGGTCAAGGAGAAAATATTACAAGCAGCCAGAAAGAAACAATTAGAGTATTGTGGAAATACAATCAGTATAACACAGGATTTAACAGCTTCTACACTAAAGGATTGAAGGGCATGGAATTCCAGAGGTCAAAGGAGATAGGATAAAAACCAAGAAAAAACAGCAAAACTGAGTATAATAGTTCAGAGGAAAAAATGAAATTTCAATGAAATAGAGGACTGCCAAGCATTCTTGTTGAAAAGAGCAGAGCTGAATAGAAAATTTCCCTTTCAAATACAAGAATCAAGAGAAACAGGAAAAGGTAAACAGGAAAGAGAAAACTTAAGGAACTCGTCAGAGTTGAAGTGTTTACATTCCTACATGGAAAGCTGTTATTTGTGACTCACGAGACCTTTTTCAGTTTTAGGGTTGTTAGAGGGAATACACACACACACATACATATGTACATACATACACACATACATATGTATATGTATATATGGATATGTATGTATGTATAGGTTTGTATAGGTACATGGGTGTATGTGCATGTGTATATGTATATATAGACACACATATATAGATAGATAGAGATAGATATAGACATAGATATAGACAAAGGGTATAGGCTGAGCTGAATATGAAGGGAAAATACCTAAAAAAATAAAATTTACTCTTGAGTGGAATGTACTAGGAGTAAGAGAAGGGGAGAGGTAGAATGTAGCAAATCATCTCACACAAAAGAAGGAAGAAAGAGCTTTTAAAATGGAGGGAAAGGAAGGGGAGATGAAAGGAAATAAGTGAGCCTTACTCTCCTGGGATTTGGTTTAAGGAAGAAATAACACACACTCAGTTAGATATGGAGATCTATTTTACCCTGCAGAAAGGCAAGGGAGAAGAGGATAGGAGAGGGAAGGTATTAGAAGGGACAGCAAATTGGGGAAAGAGATAATCAGAAGCAAACACTATTGTGGGAGGACAGGTCAAGGGAGAGAATGGAATAAATGAAGGGCAGGATAGGACAGAGGGAAATGTGGTTAGTCTTTTGCAATATAACTCTTATGAAATGGGTGGTTTGGGTCCATGCTATCCTGGGGTGGTGAGGTGGGGAGAGATGGGGAGAAAATTTTGAATTCAAATTCTTGTGGAAGTGAATGTTGAGAACTGAAAATAAATTTCATAAAATTAAAAAAGAGTAACTTTGTATATGTATTCTACATAATTATAAGTATGGAGGTTGTATTGAGTGCTCCTATCCTTTGAAAGAGTAATTTTGTATACATATTCTACATGATTATAAGTATAAATGTTGTGCTCAGTGCTCCTCTCTGAAAAAGTGACTTTGTATGTACATTGTATGTAATTTTATATATATAATGTGTATGTATGTACGTATTTATAGTTTCCATAGATAGAATGTGAGCTCCTTGAGGGCAGGGATTGTTTCATTTTTGTCTCTATCTTCCCAACATCCAGTGAAATGTAGAAAGAATATAGATTAGAATAGAGAAAGTACTTCATGAATTCTGACTGACTGATTGAACAGTTAACTTCTAACATTTCTTTCTGGTCAGACATTACAGGACTTTGGTATAGTGGAAAGAATGCTGGATTTAGAATCACAGAACCTGAGTTTTAATCCTGGTTTTGCTTCTTGTAGTCTGTGAGACCTTGTATACGTCCTTTGCCTTATCTTGGTCTAGATTTCGTTATCTTTAAGATGAGGTATGTGGGGCTCGCTAAGCTCATTTTCAGTTCTGAATCCTACTATGGTCCTGTCATTCTTCTCAAAGGTAACTTACTTTCTAGGATGGGAAGCTGCTGCTTTTTTTTTAGAAAAAAGAAAAGGGGAAAAGTAGGCCAATATTTTCTTTGCTTATTAAAATAAACCTGGAAACATAGGTGGGAATCAGATTGTGAAAATAATTAAATGCTTGGCTGAGGTGGTTATTCCTTCCTTCCTTCCTCCCTCCCTCCCTCCCTCCCTCCCTCCCTCCCTCCCTTCCTTCCTTCCTTCCTTCCTTCCTTCCTTCCTTCCTCCCTTCCTTCCTCCCTCCCTCCCTCCCTCCCTCCCTCCCTCCCTTCCTTCCTTCCTTCCTTCCTTCCTCCCTTCCTTCCTCCCTCCCTCCCTCCCTCCCTCCCTCCCTTCCTCCCTCCCTCCCTCCCTCCCTTCCTTCCTTCCTTCCTTCCTTCCTTCCTTCCTTCCTTCCTTCCTTCCTTCCTTCCTTCCTTCCTTCCTTCCTTTCTTCTTTCCTTCCTTCCTTCCTTCTTTTCTTCCTTCATTTTAGAGACAATATTGAGTAAAACTGAGTATTCCTTAATGTGAGAGTGATGGATTTATGCCTAATTATGATTACTTTGGCAGTATTAGAGCCTTGCTTGGGTGCTGAAGGGGGGATGTCTTGGGCGAGTGGGAACAGAAGGTGTCAAGAACAGCTTGAGGGGCACAGATAGGAAGACAGGAGAGTGCTAGAGCTGGTGCCCTCCGACCCCTACCACATGCTTTTGCTTCCCTCAGGCTGGTTCAGCCTGCTGCCACATTGACTTGATGTCCTTTTAATGCTTTGATCTTACTCTCACCCTTCCTGCAGCTTCTCTGTTCATCATTTCCATGCTCCTGGCAAGCCTTAACAGCTGTTGCAACCCCTGGATCTACATGCTGTTTACAGGCCACCTCTTTCATGACCTGGTGCACCGTTTCCTCTGCTGTTCCGCAAGTTACCTGAAGACCAACTCAGGGGGTGAGACCAGTGGCAGCAAAAAAAGTAATTCTTCCACCTTTGTCCTGAGCCATAAGAGCTCCAGCCTGAAGAGCTCTACCCAGCCAGCTGGGGAGTGAAGCAGGACCCAGGCCTAGGAGTCCAAGGTCACTGGGCTTAACTGTGTGTTTGCAGGAAATTTCTGACCCAACATGGGTGTCTTTGTAGGAATATATGTATATATGTATTTGTATAAGTGAGCATAGCTTCTGTATATAGATATAACTCTGGCCCATAATCAGTGATCATCCCCTGTGGGCATTCTATGTATCACTTCCTATATACTGACCACTCAATCTTCTGGGCTTTCTGGCAAGCTGTCCTGCCATGAAGTACTCATGGCTACCTTACTCCTTACTCCTGATCAGAGGATGGATTCTATGGACCTGAGTTTATTCTCTGTTGAGATGGAAGGCAGCGTGCGATAGTGGAGAGAGAGAAAGAGAGAGCTGGCCTCAGAGAGGTCATGACAAGATGTAGCCCTGCCTCTGTCACATGCTATCTGTGTGACTCTGGGCAAGTCACTTCATTTTTCAGTGGCCCAGACAACTCTTTAAGGCTATATATGGTATAGGTTCCTTACAAGGAGTCCCCTGTACCAAGGAAAGCACAGATCTTATGAAAAAGGCAAATCTACCAAAAGGTAATGTATGTAGGCATGGTCCATTCTTGTTTGAGGTAAATATAGGACAAATGCGGGGCAATAGTGTCTTTCATTGCTGGACTACTTGCCAGCATTGTAATGAGGACTTCACTGTTGGTGGGGCTTATGTGTAGAAGGATAAGGGAAGATGGGAGATAGACCTTTTAAGAGCTTTGTTAGCAGGGTTTGAAAAAAAAAATCCTGATCGGATGCTGCTGTTCTAAAGACTTGGCAAGCAGTTGCCTCTGGAGTACTGATCAACCAGGGGTTACTCATTATTGGGCTAATGTACCAATCATCATCATGATGGACAATTTGGCACAGGCAAACAGGCCAGAAGCTTGGTAAAAAAAATGACCAGCTTTATAGAGTTGACCAAACACAAGTGAATTATAGGGAAGCTGGGGCTGCAAATGATTTACTGAAAGAGATTAACTTTCCAGACTTTTATTTGCCTAGACACTTGCTTAGAGTTTCCCCATTGGTGAAAATAATGATAATGAGGGGTAGAATAGATGAAGGCTTGGGAAAGGAGAATTCTTTCTTTTTCTAGCTTCCTGCTCCTGGAGAAGACACACATGGGTCTAGTCTTCCTTCAGGGAGAGATCCCTGGAGGGAATGTGCAGTTCCTGTTTTGAATTTTATCATTAATCTTATTACAAAAACTGAAATGTTAAATATAGATAGATTTTAAAATTATGAGGCTCAATTTTAATTCTCTGAACAATGGAAAATTCCACCAAAATGAAATGGAAAAGCATTTATTAAGCATTAATCAATGTGCCAAATGCTGTGCTAAAATATAAATAGTAAAGTGAGACAGTCTCTGCACTAAAGAATCCCATATTCTAAAGATGGGCAGCAACATATATAGCAGGGAAGATGGAAGGCCCAGGGGTTCTTAGGGTACATCAGCAGAGTAGATGATAAGGATCAAGAGTCCTTAGAGGGCAACGTCAGGTCATATGGGAATGGCCAAGGTTCCAGAATGCATTGTGGCAGGGCAGATGGTATGGTAAATCTCAGCGGACCTTATGGAGCAATAAAAGGTCCAGTGGCACAGCTCTTGTCAGAAGAATTAAGTTGGTGACATCCTGCTCATCCAAGGAATGTAAACAGCCAAGTTCCTGATCAATGACTGTTCAGAATGGGGTAGTTGTCTGAGTGCTGGAATGAAATAGGGTTCACTTCCACTAGGGATGGGGATATGAGGAATTAGCATTGAGCATCTGGTGAAATGCAATGGAATCTCCACTGACCTACTTCTAATGAACTCTTTGGCAGTCCATTGAATTGGGGGTAGGATGAGAAGGCTGGGTTGTAGGAAGGTCCTCAGCTTCCTTCAACATCTGCTTCTGCTAGAGCCTAGATTATAGTGTATTTAGGAGTAAAACTATTTGTGTTAGAAATTTCAGGAAATAAACATGGGAAATGAAGACTTATTTGGCAATTCACATTTTTGAAAATGCTTCGAAATTTCTCTTGTCTTGTCATGAAACCGCACTTGATGCTAAATGAGAGGCCATCACCTCTGTCCTACCAAATGCATACGTGGCATTCCTGTGTACTACTAAAAGATATTTGCCTGAAGATATCGATTAATCTTCTTTTGTAATTTGCTTTACAGATGAGATGCTTAATAAAGACTTTTCTCATGTGTGTTCTCTCTCTCTTTTTAATTCCCTCCCTGCAAGGGGGATTATTTGTGGTGGCTTTGGTGGGGGGTATTGAATTTTCTAAATTGCTGCCTCAGTCATCCAGTTGGCTTCAGCTTTAGTGTCCCTGGGTGGGAGCTGGCTGCACTCCCAGCTCTCTTCTCTAGTATGTCAGGATCACAATATTCCTTAGAAGCCTTCCAGTTACTTCATAATCCTGGTATCCCTATCTTATCTTGTGGGACCACACCTGCCACTGGTTACATTCTGATCCTGGGTGTGCAGAATCATCCGATGTTATTTGTGGAAGGGGCCTTAGAGAACTTCTGGGCTGAGCCCCTCGTTTTGAAGAAGTGGAAAGTGAAACCCAAGGAGGCAGGGTTTAATCCAAAGCAACGGAGTCCAGAACAAGTGTTCTGACTTTGTTTAGTGGGCCTTCCCCTGTAGACACTCAGTATCTCAGTCTATCCCCACAGACTTGTATGATATCACAGAACATAGGAAGGGACCTTTGAAATCTCCTAGCTCAACCTCCTTAATTTTAGAAGGGTTAAATGTGACATATGGAACCTTAGGACATAGTTGCTTAACATTCCAAGGTCCCTGGTAAAACCTGATATGTGTAATTAAATTCAACGAGAACAAAGTCAATTGGTCTTCCTAACTTCAGATTGCCCTATCAGATCTAATGGCATGAACTAATAAAAACATCAGTCTCAACACAGCAAAGTGTTTTATCACTAAGGAAACATTTGGATGATTGCTTGATGCTTGTTGCTAATATAAGCAACTTATTCAAGGTTTACATGATGATGCGAACATCCTTTATAGTCTCTTGCAGGTTATCTATATCCATATGCTATGGAAATCTGTCCCTTGTTGTACAATAATAAACCTTATTAAGTAATTTAAGGCTCAGCAAATTCATCAAGCATCGCCTCTGTGCATGTTTGGGTTTTCCCTTAACATTTTATAGATAAGAAATCTGAAGTTAGGAAAAGGGAAGTTACTTGTTTAAGATCTCACTGCTGCATGGTATAATGATTTGGAATATGTTAACCTCTTTTGGACTGGAAGGCCTCTTAGGTCCCTTCTCCATATGTTATTCTGTGACCTGGGTTCAAATACTCTCACTGCTCCTTACTACCAGTGAAGTGTATCCTTGGACAAACAGTTTTTCTTTTCTGTGCCTAAGTTTTCTTCTCTATACAACGGGTGATCACTTCTATCTCTAAATCTAATACTTAGGACTCAGTGAGTTAGAACTCAGATTACTTGATTACTAGCCTCATTTGTGATTTACTTGTTGGTCCTTCATTCTCTAAGTGAATCAGTGACATCATGAGGTGATATCTTGACTTGTGTGTGAATTGGATTTAAGTGAGGTAGAGTTGAGCAAAGTCATCAGCCTCACTCTCTCCTCCTGAACCATCAATGTCCAGATAGAAATCAAGATGCCTGGCTCTGTGATTCTGTAAAGTGGAGAGCACACCTTGTGTGGGAATTCACAGTGTCAGCATGATCTATGGCTTCATAAATAGGGCCTTTGAAATTACTGACCTGTTGCACACAGAGGTTGTGAGTATCTTAGGGTTCCACAACTAGTAAGTGTCAGAGACAGCATTAAATTCAGGTTTTCTTGACTCCAGGTTTGTCACTTTTTCCACTACAGCATGTTGTTCTTAAAATGACAACTTATGATCAATATAAATGTAAGAAGCTACCAGATTGTGAGTCATCCACAAACCCTCATCGTAGAATTTACAGCTGGAGTAGCCATCACACATCATCTGATCCAGTGTCCTTATTTTACACATGATAAAACAGGCTCAGAGAGAAGTAGCAACTTACCCAAGATTACATGATAAACATAAGACTACTCTTCCAGTTCACCATGCTTGTCACTTCTTCCCCCCAGTCCCTTGTGCTGAAAGGGAAGATTCTGAGTAGGATTAGGCATATTGTCTCAGCCTGGGTCATAGAGAGTGCTAATCTAAGGGATCTTAAACTCAGGATCTGCCCCATGAAAGCCTATTGAACAAGCCATATCCAACCTGCCTGAAAAGGCCAGTGGTATCTTGAACTTCATTAAGAGTAGCATGGCTTCCAGGAACAAAGAGGTGAGAGGACCCCTGGTATTCTGTTCTGAGAAAACCACATCTAGACCTTTGTGTTTAACATTGACAACCTATTTGGGAAAAGATGGTGATAAACTAGATCTCATCTGGGAGAGGGTAGGCAGAATGGTAAACGACCTCAAGCTCATACTCTGGAAGGGTGGGTTGAAGCAACTGAGGATGTTTAGCTTGGAGAAGAGAAAGCTCAGAGAGAACAAGGGAGGCAATGTGATTCAGCGGAGAGAGTTCGAGATTTGGAACTGAGGATCTGGGTCCAAATCTTACTTCTGTCACTTCCTGCCTGTATGACTAGAGAGGTCACTTAATTTCTTTTCATCTCCATTTCTTTGGGTTTAAAATAAAGTGGTTGGGCTAGATGATCCCTTCTATCTCTAAATCTATGGTTCTATGACACCTCTAAGATTCATTCCAGCTCTGAGTATTAGATCCTATTATCATTAAGTACTTGAAAGGCTATGCCACGGAAGAAGGTTTAGGCTTGTTCTGTCAGACCCCAAAAGTGTAGAACTCAGAGCAGTCAGTGGAGATTGCCAAGAATCAAGACTAGACTCAGTGCAGTGAAACTCTTCCCTTTCACTAAAGGCATTCAAGCAAAGGCTGGGTGATGACTTAATCATAGAGGGGACTCCTTTTTCCTTACAAGTTGGACTGGATGGTCCCATGAATTGGTCTCTTCCAACCTGAGATTCTGTCATTCTATGACTGTGAATGTTCCTTCCCTCACTCATTCTATATTCATTCAGGATGGACAGGATGAGTATGGGAGCAAAACAAAGAAGAGGAAAGTCTTCCAAGGAACTTAACAGATGGCACATTGCTGGAGTAAGTGACTACTTGGATAAAAGAAGACAAAGCACGTGGTTTCAAGGAAAGAAAGTACACTGATTTACTGGAGGAGTCTCCGACAAGGTTCAATCAACTCTTTCTTCTCTGATTCCTTGGATGATTAAATACCCCTTAGAGTTGATCCCAAAGCACTCGAAAACATCACTTACATATGTTCAGAGTCGGAAAGCACTTAGTTGGGCCTGCAGGTCTTACTTAAAGACCCCAATAAGGGGGTCACTCCTAAGGCAGTCTGTTCCCATTTTGGGTAGCTCTGAGCACTTAGAAGTTTTTTCTTACTTTAAGCTTAAATTTATATTTTTGCAACTTCTGTCTACTGCTAAAACTGAGTGCTTTTGTGTGTGTATGTGTGTGTAGGGGGGGCATGAAAGACTTTCAGATATTGGAAGATAGTTGGAATCTTCTCTCTTTTAGACTAAGAATCCTGAGTTTCTCTATGAGTATTCTTGGGAACATAGAATATCCTTGGGGAAACAAAATACACATTTTAGGAAGACACTTTGTTCTAACCTTTTGTACAGAAACAAAATGAACAACTACCCCCCTGCAGCCAAAACCCTTTATTGGATTCCAATCTGCCAGTCATAGTTGCACGTTGTCACTAAAATACAGGGATTTGCAGGGTTTCAGGAAACAATGACCGCAGGTGGGGAGGGGCTGGTTTCATGCCATTACAGCGAAGACTGAAGATTACAGTACAAATGAGTGCCCAGACTCATACATACAGTAGCTGCCCTCTGAGCAAATGGCCGTCATCTTGACTGTGGATCCCACGGTGGGGGCAGGGACAGAATGACGACCAGTGTGCTCAAATGTCATTATGTCATTTCCCCTTTCTCTACACATTCTTGTCTCAGAAAGAGCAACAAGTCTCAAAAAAATGAAATACGTAGAAATCCCCATGGAGTGTTATGGAACTAGAAGTCGCCTTAACCATCCCTCTTCCCCTTTTCCCTCCCTCCCACCATCACCTGCCAGACGCACAGGTTTCATCTTTCCCCTCCCCCCTAACTTTATCTAGGCCTCCTTTCTCAAGGCCACTTTGATGCTGCTGAAGATTTGGCCAAGGGCAGCAAACACGGGATGGCAGAAGGTGTGGACACAGAGGGAGTAGATGCGGCTGATGCACTGCATCTCAATCAGGCAGCTCTTGATGCAGGGTACCACTGCCCAGATGTGACAGAAGGAGATGCAGGCAAAGATGAAGCCCCAGAGGAGGGCCAGTGGGACTCCCAGCAGGGTGGAGATCAGACGGTAGCACCAATACTTGCTGACTGTGAAGGTAGTGTAGCTGACCTTCCAGACGCCATCAAAGCTGTAGGTGCCTTCAGGCTCTGCGATCACATCTTCAAAGTCCACCTGAGGCCCAGGCCAGAGAGAGGAAAGAAAAGAGTACTTGTCAAAATACAAGGTTTGGGACCAGAGAATCAGTCATGCTCAATGGCAAACTGATGCCAAGTGGCATAAACAGAACCAGGATAACAACATAAATGGAGAAAAGGAAAGCAAAATGGTGGCAACTGAATGCTGTGAAATTATAATGATCAAGCCTGGCTCCATGGAAAAGATAGGCGAAAGCATCTCCTCTTCTCCTTTGTAGGTGGAAGACTATTATGGGTATGCATGAGGCACTGCATATAATGCCAGATTTTTGAGATACAGCATTCTCACTGAATTTTTTCCTCTCCTTTTTATTTTTCGTTAAATGAGATGACTCTCAGAGAAGAAGAAACATTGGAAAATGTAAGAGATGTAAAAGAATATATCAAATTTATTTTTAAAGTGCAGCAAAACAGAAGGGAAGCAGAAAACCGGGAAGTAATTTTTGCAACTAGTATCTGTGATAAAGGTCTCATTTCTAAAATATATAGAGAACTGGGTCAAATTTATAAGAATACAAACCATTCCCCAATTGATAAATGGTCAAAGGATATAAACAGGCAGTTTTCAGAGGAAGAAATTAATCTATAGTCATATGAAAAAATGGTCTAACTCACTATTGATTAGAGAGATGCAAATCAAAACAACTCTGAGGTACCACATCACACTTATCAGGTTGGCTAACATAACAAAATAGGAAGATGATAAATGTTTGAAGAAGATGTGGGAGAGTTGGAACACTAATTCATTGTTGGTGGAGCTGTGAGCTGATCCAACCATTCTGGAGAGCCATTTAGAACTATGCCCAAAGGGCTACAAAAATGTGCATACCCTTTTGACCCAGCAATATAGCTTCTAGCTCTGTAACCCAAAGAGATCATAAAAATGGGAAAGGGTCCCACATGTACAAAAATATTTATAGCAGCTCTCTTTGTGGTGCCCAAGAACTGGAAATTGAGGGGATGTCCATCAATTGGGGAATGGCTGAACAAGTTGTGGTATATGAATGTAATGGAATACTATTGTGCTATAGGAAATGATAAACAGGAAGACTTCAGAGAGGCCTGGAAGGACTTATATGATCTGATGCTGAGTGAAAGGAGCAGAACCAGGAGAACATTGTACACAGTAACAGCCACATTGTGTGAGGACTGTTTCTGATAGACTTAGCCCTTCATAGCAACGTGAGGACCTAAAACATTCCCAAAGGACTTGAGGCAAAATGCCATCCATATCCAGAGAAAGAACTATGAAATCGGAATGCAAAATGAAGCAGACTATTTTCTCTTGTCTTATGTTTTGTTTTTTCTTTTTTGGTTTCTCTTATGGTTTCTCCCATTCTTCTAAATTCTTCTGTGCAACATGACTAATGTGAAAATGTGTTTAATAAGAATGTATGTATAGAAACTATATAAGATTGCAAGTCATCTTGGGAAGGGAGGGGGGAGGGAGGGGAGAAAATTTAAGACTTAAAGTGATTATTGAAAACCAAAAACAAATAAATTAATTTATTAAAAATGCAACAAAATTGGCAGGACAACTAGAGGTTAAAAAAAACAACACTAGAAGAGACTTTAGCAATCACTTAGTGTGAAAATTTCAATTTGACTTATAAGAGAACTGATATACATAAAGTAACAGGAGTGTGCTGGTAAATGTTTAACAACCAGATTTCTGGGTGGGGGTAGTGGGCAAAGTGTACCCATGGCACACTTCTAAGTTTAATCTTCAGTATTAACATTTTCACCATCACTGTCTTAAGTCTAGACAATCAGTAAAACAATAAATCAAACACTGACTTGAACTGTTCTCTGATTTCCAAGCTGTAAATACTCATGATGAAAATTTAACTACCAGCTGGAGCCCATATGAGCTGACTCCAGCACACTCCAGATAATCATGGGGACTAGAATTCAGCTTTAAAATTCAATGATTCTACCTTGGAGAAGAGACGAGAAAAGTCATCCCTCTCCATTCCATGCAGGGGGTGGGGAGAGGTATCATAGGTGTGGAACATCCTATGTACTGTCAGACTTCTTGGATGAGCTGGATACTTTATTAGGACTGTATTTCTTTTTTCTTTTTTATTCTTCATTACAAGGAAGGGATGGCTCATCAAATAGCAGAGGGGTGCAGGAATATATACAGAAATAGAGATGACGTAGCAACAAGGGAGAACAATATTTAAATGAAATGAATCTATGCTCTGAGTGTTTTTACTTCTATCCTGGTTTTTCTACCAGTTTTCTTCTCCCAATTATTTAATGTGTGCACAAGGAAATTAAACTTGTTAATATTCCACGAGACCCAAACTCTTTGATACCATGGGCAGTCAAAAATATACGGAGTTTGGGGTGTATTTTTTCCAGTGAACACACTTACAGATTATTGACAAAGGATGTCAAACTAGCAGTTTCCAAAACCATGGACTTCCTCCCACGTGCTTTTGCAGACAGATGTGTAGTTGGATTAACAGATGTTTGCGAAAATAAACAAGGTTTCTGGAGAGACAGAATAGTGAAGTAGGACCTGTGGCTCTTCAGAACCCTGGCTTCTCTTGTTCTCTTCTCATTTTCCTTCTCCTCCTCCCACCCAAGATTCCCAATGCTGGCTCCTTTATCTGCTGAGAACCTAATCATGTAGCCTTCAGTCATTGGAGAGCAAGTAGCTGCTGACAATTTTGCATGGGATATTTTCCATTGATGCTTCTACACTTTAACAGTGATTAAAATATTAAACTAATGAGGTGATTTCAAGGAAGAGAAATAGCCACTCATCTCTATTAACTGCAGATCTCTCTCTCTCTCTCTTTCTCTCTCTCTCTGTCTCTGTCTGTCTCTGTCTCTGTCTCTGTCTCTCTCTCTCCCTCTCTCTCTCTTTCTGTCTCTCTCTCTCTGTCTCTCTCTCTGTCTCTGTCTCTCTCTGTCCCTGTCTCTGTCTCTGTCTCCGTCTCTCTCTCTCTTTCTCTCTGTCTCTCTCTCTCTCTCTCTCTCTTTCTCTGCCTCTCTCCCTGTCTGTCTGTCTCTCTCTCACACACACTCAGACCCACACAAACTATCCATCTATCTATCTTACATTCCAAGAAATGGTAAAACTGTGCCCTAGGAAGCTAGAAAATGGGATCAGAGGCTAGGGGAATATTATTTTGGTGACCCCCTTTGTCACAGCGGGTTTGTAACTGGAGGAGTTTTCTAGGACTGGAAATAACTTGTGAACATAGCTAATAATAATAACAATAGCAATTATGATAACTATATCTGTAACATAACAATAGCATTTAGCTTTCATGTTTCCAAAGCACTTTATGTCCATTATCTCCCTTGATGCTCACAACCATCTGCGAGGCAGGTACTGCTGTCATCTTCGTTTTACACATGAGGAAAATGAGTCTGAGAGAGGTCAAATGCTTTACCAGGTTCATACCAGGTAGTAAATGTGTGAAGCTGGATTTGAACTCACTTCTACTGATCCTGTTAAGTCCACAATATCTCTCATATATTTTTCCTTTCTGTTCATATGGCCACCAATTCAATTCATCACCTTTTATCTGGACTATTCCAACAGGCTCTTAATGGTCTTTCTGGCTCTGATGTCTCTTCTTTCCAATTCTTCCTTTATTGCAAGCTATGGCAAGAATTTTCCCAAGGCACAGGTCTGAGCACATCATTCCCCTGCTCTAAAACCTTCAATGACTCCTTATTTCCTCTAGTGTAAAATGCATATCCCTCAGATGGGCATTCAAGTCTTTCCATTATTGGGTTGGATGGAATTTTTCTGAGTTTCACATTACTCTCCTTCATGGATTCCACTTTCCTGCCAAACTATACTACTTCCTGCCCCCTACACTCAGTAGACCATCACTTGAGAGGCACCATGAATTAGTGGAAAGAATAGCAGGTTTAGAATCATAAGCTGTAAGCTTATATCCTGACTCTGACACTTATTAGCTGTGTGACTTTGGACAAGTCGCTTCACTTTTCTAGGTCTCAATTTCCCTATTTGTAAAATGAGCTGTTTGGTCTAGATGACCCCTAAATTCTCTTCTGGCTCTATGTGTATGCTCCCCATGGTTCACACATCTACACGGCATCTCCACTCTGTCTGGCATTTGATACCATCTCAGCTCTACCTTTCGGAATACTTATTTTCTTTCAGAATTCCCTCTTGAATCTTTCTCTAAATCTGATCTCTGATCTCACCAGTGAATGTGTTCTTTCCCTTCCCAAATATTCCTAGGGTATTTTGTCTAGATCTCTCCTCTTCCCCACGCTCTGACCATCATTCCCTACCTTGTGTTATGCTCATCTATAAATATGAATTTATTCTCTCCTCTAGTAAAATGAAAACTCCTTCAGGGCAGGGACTATTTTCTTTTTGTCTTTGCATAGCCAGTTCCTAACACATAGCATACTTCTTAATGGATGTTTGTGGAATTATCACATTCCCACTTCATATGGTACCAGGTTGGGGAAAGCAACTGCCTAGGTGCCAGTATCTCCATCCTAGAATCCAATCCAGGTGGGACTTGATGTGAGTTCTTGAAACCCTCAAACGAGGGTACAGGTGAGTAGAGTCTCTCTCTCAGCTGAGAGCTGCTAGTTGGCATGTGCTGCAGGCTTTCAGTCAGGGTATTTCTCACCACTGGGAACCTTATGGCAGAGAACAGTAGCACACAGACATCCTTAGTCTGTAAAGTTCTTGTTTGGCCTAGCACCAAGAGGCCACTTTAGGATGGGAGTAGGATTTCCCTCATGGACTCTTCTGAGTGTATTCTGATACCTCCTCCTCCTAGAGCATTTCAAGCCATTCATGCCTCTCTGTAAGGGAGGAGATCACTGGTCAGTGCATTCGCAGGCAAACAGGTGGTGCCAAGAACTCTTTGGTCTACATACCACATGCGCCTCCTAGGTCAATGTCAGAAATTCTTGTGGTTCTGTGGCACTGCGGGAGGTGGGTTGTGTGAGAAGTCACAGTCCTTGACTTCAAGAAGGACTCAGGAAGGCTACCCTAGCTCAGGTCTACATTTTGTCTTTGCCAAGGAGTGTGCCAAAGCTGCCTCTGCGCTATCAACCTCAGCAAGAGCTCCCTCTCTCTTTAATAAAATGCTATTAATCTATTCAACAAATTTTTCTTGAGTGCCCTCCATATGTGCAAGACCACAGTGTGAGTGGATGGAAAAGGCAGTCCTTGATCTCAAAGGACAAACTGTAAAAAAGTGAAACAAAAATATAAGGCAATAGGTAATTAGATGCCAGATCAGAGATGCTGGCTCTAAATGCAACAGGAGATCAGGGCATTTATTGCCCATGGATTTTTTAAACTACATTTTAATTTCTTTGTGTTTTTAGCTTGTGCTACTCCTTAAAAGAATAAGGTCCATAGCTTCCCTGGCTGCTGTGTTAAGAAGAACTTGTTTTTAAAAGCATCTTCTTCTATTACTTGGGGACCTTCTCTACCTAGTTTGGCAGTCTAGGCTTTGGTGAACAACTCTGCATTCTCCTGCATATAACCTTTGTGATTTTGTACATTTTGAATCTGTCTAATATTGGGCTCTGTTTCTAGAATGAAACATTTTAATGTTTTTGAGCTGTGTAGCCCTTCTCTTTCCTTAATCATTTTAATTGTTGTCCCTCCCCCCATACATGAATACATCTATTAATGAAGGTTAAATCCAGTTTTTCATTTTGGTCAGGATCCCATGACCCAGTGTGACTTAAGCACACTTAAAATACTTAGAAGCTATTGGCAAGGATGTACCCATTGCTGACACAGTAATAGAGTCAAGATATTGCTCAATTTAGAGATGTTTTCTGTGTCCAAGAACTCAGGTAGTTTGCGGTATAGTCTAGATCATAAGACTTCTTCAAAACCATACACAACATGGCGTACTTAGATACATATTGAAGCTAAGAATTCATGGTAAAGAGATACAGCTATGCAAGGAAACAGAACATTTACACAACTGTTTGGTAATTATCCTCTTTGATTCTGTGGTTATAAAAGAACATTCCTTAGGTGCTGGTGACCAAGCATGGTTTGGCATTGTGTCAAAATATAGCTCATGAATGTATTTGCCATGGAGAGAAGGAGAAGGGGAAGAAAGAAGAGGAGAGAGGGAGGGAGGGGAGGAGGAATGGGGAGAGGGAGGGAGGAAAAGACACAGAGAGAGACAGAGAGAGAAAGAAACAGACAGTCACACACACACACACACACACACAGAGAGAGAGAGAGAGAGAGAGAGAGAGAGAGAGAGAGAGAGAGAGAGAGAGAGAGAGAGAGAAGAGAGAGAGAATTAAATGTGAAATGATTGGTTGTTGTCCTATGTTCTTGAAGAGGATCAAAATGACATCACTATGTAAGAGTCGTTATAGTGTGTCTGACTGTGGCTGATCGAACTAATATGAGCTTGGAATGTTCTACCACAAGTTGGGAACAAATAGTTCCTGTGAACATTTGGGGTGGATTCTCTAAGTCTGCACATCTCGTGTTTCTTTTGAGTTACTTCAATTCTGCTTTGATCACAGAGCACAGCACCTTCTCTGATGAGAGTATGCCACAATGGGTACTCCTGTGCCAGTGTCTCCCATGTCATGCAATCAATTCCAAAGTTCCAAAAGAATCCAAATTCTAAAGAATGTGAAATAGTTGTTGACTGTAAATAGTATGGGTGTTGAACATTGGTGAATGTAAGGAATGGGATCTGAGTGCCAGTCCTGGGAGCTAATTACATGTTGGGTGTGTGAGGCATGTGCTGTGGGATCAGACAAAGGCAGGTAGCCTTAGTTTATGCAGTTTGACTGGAGAGGTTTTAGGAGAATTTGGATATCCAAATGACCCAGTCCTAGCATCCGTATATCAAAAGCTCTTTGGCACAGTTTTGAGTCCCCCAGTAGCTTAAGTACAGCAAAAAAGAGCATTTTGGGAGAAGCTGAAGGATCCAGAATCTAGATCCAAGAATAATTATCAGCAAACATGAGGTTTGTGTATGTGTACATGTGCAAGTGTGTGTGTATGTTTGTGCACGTATATGTATGTGTGTATGCAAACTCTCAAGGAAATCTCCCAGGAATGCTAAGAATTCTTCCCCAAAGAAGTATCCCCTGGCTCTCTTTCTTTCTCCAGTGATGGAACTGTAACTGCTTAACCTAAATACCAACCTAGAGGTGCAAGTTCCCAAGAGAGAGTGAGAAAGATACTGGTGCCCACAATGGGGTTATTGGCAGAAGCTACTACTTCCTTTCTACTAAAATGGAAACAGAGGCTAAGGGAATATTACTCTAGTGACAGTAGGCTTACCACAGGTTAACTGGCCCATCTCTCCTGACTGTGGCAGTAACTTCATTGTCAGAAACATCATTATGAGAGGTAATCAAGACAATGAATTAATTTAGGAGGTAAAGGCTCAGAATTTGGGTGCTTTTTCTATCAAACCTCAGTTGGTTTCTCATCTCTGAGCCAGGTAGGAGGTAGTTCCTTAAGAGGCACAGGGGCCCTCTCTATTTCATCTCAATTTAGGGTCATGAAGGTTATGATAGTGTGAGGTGATCAGTCCACAAAGGCTTAAAGAATTCATTTTCCTCTCAGTCAGGCCCACCCTCAAGCAGTCAGCATCATCCCCATTTCCTCATTCTCCTCAGTCACCGTTGCCACCAGCCCAGAACCAACATTATAGCTAGAGTGAGGGGATCGGAGGTTTTTCCCCAGGCTCCAGATTTAGAGGATAAAGTCAGGAAGTCAGGATATGAAATGCCTACTATGTGCCAGATGCCGATCTTAACAGCAAGTTAACAAGAAGTGTTAGTTCAAAGAGGCCACTGCCAGAGGACGCCTTGCTTTCTCTGGAAGCTGCTCCAGACTTGCCTCATCTCTGCCTCAGTACCTCCCCACCTCTCTCCCTCTTCTCCATGGCTTCAAAAACTGATTTTGAGGCCTGTTTTGTGCCACTGACTGGAAGAGTAGGGTGGAGTGGGACCCCAGGTGCAAACTACTAGACACAGCCCTGTTTGAACTAGACATCCTGGGATGTGCACAAATCCCTTCCATGCAGAGACTGACTTTGTCAAAAGAGCTCTGTTTTCAGAGGGTTTGCTAATTGACAGTTATACGGTAACCACCGTTGGCAGATGAATTCACACGTTGTATGATTTCCCTAATACTGAAATTGTGGGCGGCAGTGTGAGTGGGGGTTAGCTGCCTGAGATGAAAAGATGATAGAAGGAAACTTTCTCTCCCTTCCTTCTTCTAGTGACACATAGAGTCTTCGGGGTTTGATGGAGCATCTTTTAATTATTCATTTTCTTAGAAATCATTGGTCCTGATGTTTCAATTAAACAGCTCCCAGCAATGCTTTTCACCAAGGTGGGGGGGGGGTTGGCTTGGAATCTCCCTATATTTCCTTGTCTTGCAAGCACCTCCTTCCCTGTAAATCAGAGGAAGCCAGTATAGAGTCCTGCAGCTGTCCCCCGCCGCCCCCAGCTTGGATCTGAGAGAAGGGCCTGCTTTGGTCACGGTTCACTAAGCCTCTCTCCGGGAAGGAGAAGGTGGCATTTATGTAGCTGCAGTCAGGCAGCTTGGTGATGCATGCCAATTTCCCCAAACAATACAGCAGCTTCATTCTTTAATTAGTTACTAGAATTACAGGGGAAATGACTTATTTTGGTGGGGGCCTGGTAATCTTCCCTTTGCTTCCTTTCTAAGGCAGAATGTTCTGTCTGTGTGTGAAGGGAGGGAGAGAGAGAGAGAAAGGGAGAGAGAGAGAGAGAGAAAGGGAGAGAGAGAGAGAGAGAGAGAGAGAGAGAGAGAGAGAGAGAGAGAGAGAGATAGACAGACAGACAGACAGAGACAGAGAGAGAGAAAGAGAGAGAGAGAGAGGGAGGGAGAGAGAGAGAGAGAGAGAGAGAGAGAGAGAGAGAGAGAGAGAGAGAGAGAGAGAGAGAGAGAGAGAGAGAGAAAGGGAAACGAATCTGAGTAACTAAGTTAGGCAGCCTCGCCTAAGTTTATTTTTGGAGCAGGAAGGTGGTAGTTTGATTAGCGTGAGCCAGCTGGAGCAGCAGTAAGACAGAGCAGATAGTGTCGAGAGCCTGGAGCATTTGCAGGAGGCAGAAGGGGCTCTACATGAACCTGCTCGCTTATGTGGTGTCCTAAGTGAGTTAATGAAAGCTCTGCTGCTGGGAAATTCTGCTTAACATTCCGAAAGACTCACCCAACTCAGTTAAAGTACTTGAGGACCTCAGTAGAAAGGAAAATAGATTATTGTTGCTCTGGTTCAGTAGTTTTAAGTCTTGTCTGATTCTTTTTGAGTCTTTTTGGAGTTTTCTTGACAAAGATACTGGAGTGGTTTGCAATTTTCTTCTCCAGCTCATTTTACAGATGAGGAAACTGAGGCAAAAATGGTTAAGGGACTTGTCCAGGGTTGCACAGCTAGTACATATCTGAGGCTGGATTTGAACTAAGGAAGATGATTCTTTCTGACCAGTCTTGGTGCTCTGTGCCACTTAGCTGCTCCTTCTCCTATTATTATATATTAATTATTAATAACATCATACATTATTAGCATATATGTATATGTATATATAGTGATGACGATGACTAAAGAGACAACATGGTATAATAAATCAAGACCTCACTTCAGATTCAGGAAGCTTGAGTCCTGAGTTCAAGTCTTTCCTCCTACAAATATTGTCTATGTGATCTTAGATAAATCACTTAACCTCTCCGTGCCCTTATGCAACGTTCTAAGTCTACAAGTTGCAAAGCAGGTACCAATCAGCTTTTGTAGAGGACATTCCTCATGTAGAGTTCCCTATACCAATGAAATCACAGGAGATCTGAAAAATGAACTAATACTAGCTCATAGAGGCAGTGTGTGTGTGGGGTTGTGCTTAGAATACATAGAGGATTGTGCTTAGAATTACAAAGAACTGTTTTTAAATTCAGCCTCTGGTATCTACTGGCTGTGGTCTTGGGATTTACTTATTTAGTCAAGGATGGGTTGCCATCTGTATCTGTAGAGGGAGTTCCCCATGATGGCATCACACGTGTTCAGTGGTCTAGTGATAGCAGTTCAGATAAGACCCTTGGAATTTACAGAGCACTTTGCTCATTAAACTATGAGACCCCTGAGGTCAGAGACTATCTTTTGCCTTTCTTTGTATCCCCAGCCTTTAGCACAGTGTCTAGTTCAGAATAGGCATTTAATGAATGCTCATTGATTGACTGACTATCTGATCTCATTCATTCTTCACAGCAACTCTATGAAGCAGATAGCATCAATGTGAATCCCAGTTGTTGGATAACACTAACCCAAGTTCACATATCTTGTAAGGACCCAAGCCAAGATTTGAGCAGACTCTGAGGCTTTTTTCTTGACACTGCAAATGTGATCGCTTGAAAAATCTAGAGAACTACTTCTAGTCCTGACTCTTTCATTGATCTGTTTTGTGACCATGGGATGATTACTCCACCTTTCTGGGTGTTAATCTCCTTATTAATAAAATCAAGTCAGTGAACTTGGGAGTCTTTAGGTCCTTCCTGGCTCTAACATGTAAAGTTATGTCACATTCAACCATTTTTAACTGGGAATTCTTGAATAGGGATTAGCTGTTTAGATGCATATGCTGAGCAGGGGCCTGAAAGGGACAAGGGATAGCTAAGTTTTGACTGTGTATGAGTAAAGAACCAGATTGAGATGGGCTATGTGGAGAGTGAGCTTGAGTTGAATACCAGTGTGTGGGTGTCTGGTCCCCACACTTGGCAGGTGCAGAGGATTATGGGAGGATTATATTACACATAGGAATAGCTTGCAGATGACAAACAAACACTGGGCATGTAAATTAGGCCACTAGCAAGGCCAGAACCTTTACCCAGGACCCTCCTTGTGAGGGATTCCTTTTGTCTAGACTTCTTACTTGTGTGTAAGATATTTACCCTGTATCTGGACTCATAGAATCATGGGCAGAGAATTAGAAGGAGCCACCGACATCATTTATCTGGGTTAGCAAACCCCTCCTTTTAAAGAGGGAGAAACTGAGACTTGGAGAGGGGAATGACCTGTCCAAGGTCACAGAAGCAGCATGGAGCAAAGCTGGGATTGGAACCCAGGTGTTCTTGTATTTAAATCCAATACCCTTTTCCCTCTATGTCTCCTTAGCTCCAGTTTCCCAAAATCACTCAATCAGTCAACAAACATTTACTAAATGCCTGTGTGTTGAGCACAGGGGATATAAATATGAAGGTGAGATGACCCCCATCAGCAGGAAACTTACATTCTACTGAAAGCACTGATTCATGGAACCACAGAAATTCAGAATTGGAAGAGGTCTCAGTTTCCCTATCTGTAAAGAGAGGGGCAGTTGGGACTAGATAGCCAACTGAGGTCCCTTACAAATCTAGGATTCCATGAGTCCACTTATTCCATTTGTTTACGTATCTGATTGCTAGGAAGTTTTTCTGTACATCTGGTTTGAATTTACTTCTTTTCGCTCAGTGTTTTTTGGATCTTACTGGGTGCATGATTTTCTGGTCCACTCACGTTAGACAGGAGGAACCTGGGGTCCAGATGAATGCCCCAGAATAACACAGTGAGCCTTTGCCCCAAGAAGTGGTCCTCAAACAGAAGACTCTGAAGCTCTCACTGTTGAAAGGGGTGTTCCACATGTCTGTACTCCTTAGAGAGTGGGTGGGAAAAAATGACGGGACTCAGAATAGGGTAATTCAATAGCTACGGACTGGGAATCCATCAGAGAAGGTAGGAAGATGTACATAGGAAGAGTCAGATGGTGCAACACAGAGCATGTTAGACGTGTGGTCAGTTCCAATTCTGTCCTGGACATGCAGGGAGGAGGTTGGGCGGATCCTTCCAAGGTCTCTCCCAGCTCTGATGTTTATGTCTTACTTGGCTTCTTCCTCCCCCTCCTTCATCCACATCACTTTGTAGAACCAAAGCATGGAATTAAAGGGCCCTTGGAGATAATAGGATCATAGCTAGAAGGCACCTGAGAGATAGTCTAGTCCAAGGGTGGGGAACCTGAGGCTTCAAGGTCACATGTGGACTTCTAGGTCCTTGGGTGCAGCCTTTTGACTGAGTCCAAGTTTTACAGAACAAATTCTTTTATTAAGGGGATTTGTTCTGTGAAGCTTAGATTCAGTCAAAGGGCCACACTTGAGGACTTAGAGGGCCACATGTTTTCTTGAGGCCAGAAGGTTCCCCACCACTGATCTAGTCCAATCCTATCATTTTATAGAGTAGCATACTGAAACCCAGAGAGGATGAGTGACCTGTTGGAAGCCACACAGCCCATACATGGCAGAGCTGGGCTTCCTCTCTGGGCTGTGTTGTGGGCCTCCTCCATCAGGCCCTTTGGAATTGGCACCTTTGGAGCAGCCTCTGCCCCTGCAGGCCTCTTCCTCTGACTGATGGCTCCTCCCAGAACCTCCATGTGAGGAAGGCACCCAAGCAGCTCTTCTCCTTCTCCAGGCTGCATTCCCACTTAGCACAATGCCTGGCACCCAGAAACAGCTTCATCAAAGCTAATTAACTGACTCACTGAAACCCGTGCACAGAAAAGTGTAGGTTTATGACACAGAGTTGGAAAAGTCATTCAGTCAAACGCCCTCATTGTTCAAATGAAGGAAGCAAGACCCAGAGACGGTTAAGTGATTTCCTCAAATCAATCAGCAAATAGCAGAGCCAAATTCAAACTGAGGTCCTCAGGTGCTTTGTCATTCTCGAGTCAGCTGGTGGTGCATCAGGTAAGATCTTGGAGACACCCTGAGTTCAAACGCTGCCTCAGAGACTTTGCCAGCTGTGTGACCCTGCGAAAATCACTTAGCCTTTGTTTGCCTCAGTTTCCTGGTCTGTAAAAGGGGATAATAATAGCACTTAGCTCACAGGGTTGTTATAAGAATCAGATGAGATCATATATGTAAAAGCGCTTAGGTAATACATGTAAAGGAACCCTGTGTATACAGTAGGTACTGTATCTAGTACACATAGCACATAGTAGATGCCATATAAATGCTTATTCTCTCCCTTCCCTCTACCATTTCCATGAATTCCATTTCCCAGGCCTCTAGTTGTCTTATGTTTCTCATAGTCATGGCTTTAGAACTGGAAGGGAAGACCCGGGGGACAAAGTGAACCTGCTCAAGGTCACTAATTGCCTGAGTTGGGAATGGAACTCAGGTCTCTGGCATCAGATGCAACCCCTTCCAGGGTCTTCTCTGCAGCAGGAAAGCAGCTCCCATTAGTCATCAGAACCTCTGAGTTTGAGTTAGCTTAATGAATTCACCCTGCAGTGAGGAAACGTCTACATTAACATGGTCAAAGGGGACCTGAGGCAGAGGGAGATGCTTCATCCAAAGGAATGTCAGGCTTGAGATGACTTCTGTGTGTGTGTGTGTGTGTGTGTGTGTGTGTGTGTGTGTGTGTGTGTGAGAGAGAGAGACAGAGAGAGAGAGAGAGAGAGAGAGAGAGAGAGAGAGAGAGAGAGAGAGAGAGAGAGAGAGATTTGTGAGTAACTCGGACTTTTCCTAGCCCTTGAACCACTAATGGGGATACATTTGAGAGAGTTCAATTTGGTGCTTTTAAATGAGAACATATTAAATCATTATCATTTATCACAACTCATCTCTGCTTGGAAAACATCACTTGTTTAAATTCAAGTCACCAGGCTCTTATCTTTGAGCACTTCAGATTGTGAGTTGAGAAGCCTTTTTCCCAGACAGTTTTAAGGTAATGGACCCTTCCCTTTGCATGAGACTGTGTATAGGCTGAACATCCACAGGGTGGACTGAACACCAGAAATCTGAATGATGAATGAGCCCTCTGGGAGGACAGGAACAGTTTTTTATTTTCCATCCATCCATCCATCCATCAATCCATCCATCCATCTATCCATCCATCCATCCATCCATCCATCCATCCATCCATCCATCTATCCATCCATCCATCCATCCATCCATCTATCCATCCATCCATCCATTCATCCATCTATCATATCTATCTATCTACCTGTCTGTTTGTCTCTCTGTCTGTCTACTTGTCCAGCCATCTATCTATCCAGTCATCCATCCATCTATCTATCTATCTATCTATCTATCTATCTATCTATCTATCTATCTATCTATCTATCCATCATCTACCTATCATCTGTCTATCATCTATCTATCTATCATCTATCTCTATCTATTCCATCACTTATCTATTTATTTATTTCTTTATGCATCCCCAGCACTTAGTCCAGTCTGGCACATAGTAGGCCCTTAATAAATACTAGTTGATTAATGGATTATTCTGGTTTTAACTATGTTATTAGGTATGTAGGAGAGAGGGAAATGGGGACTCTATTTGTGTGCGGACATAGTCTCTTTCAAAGATAACAATCTTTACCTCTGCCTCTTAGAATTCTTAATCTTTCTTCAAAACTTATTTTAAGTGCAGCTTCTTACATGAGGCCTTTCTTGATCTACCTCAGTTGTTATCACCCGCCTATATTATTGTGTACTTACTTTTTCCATACTTTGTATTTACTTATATGTGTACATGGACTATTTCCTGTTTTATCTCTCCATCCCTTAGAACCCAACACAGAGCCTGACATGTCACAAGCACTTCATGAATGATTCTTGAATTGAAAGCTCTTAATAGGTTATAGCAACGAACTGTGTCTAACAAGTACTGAAAAGGAGAGCCCAGAAATACCAAGTGGGGGACCCAGGAAACCTTCTGAGTCATACTTTGTGATTTTGGGGAAGTGGAAATTTACAGTTGGAAGATTTATCAGTCCTTGTTCTTTAACTTATTAGCCACACCATTTCAGTTAAGCCACCCTATCTCTCTGGGACTCAGTTTTCTCATCTCTAAAGTGAGGGGATTGGACTATATGATTACTGAATTCTCTTCTGGCTCTAAATAGATGATCTTCTTGTATCATGTCCACTCCTCCCCCAACCCCCACTGGCACTGGTAGGCTGGGTCCCCAGAGGGTGGCTGGTCAACTTACTCCTCCTCCTTTTTGGTACCATTGGATAACCCTCAGGGGCTTGGGCATTTCTGGTTCATGAACCCCCATCTTGTGTGCCCCTCCATATTGATGAACTACTCACAGTTAATTAGATATTAGAAAATGCTACATACTAATGTAGTATTCTAAGAACAGTTGGTACAAACACATACTCCCAAGCATTAGGGACACACTATTTCTTGCAAGTAGGTACAGATTTCAGAGAAAATTTGGCTCAGGTTTAGAGAATATTATGTGACCAGAGGGTAACTTATGGCTTAAATCACTTCTTTGGGTCTTAGTTTCTTCTTTTATAAAATGAAGAGCTCGGACAAGATGATTTTTAAGTTCTCTATCAACTCAAGCATTCTATGATCTTTAAATCAGTTCCCAAGGTATCTTTTCCCCATTGCCAATGGGGCTGTTTTCTTCCTTGAAAATAGGAAATTTTCCTGTATTGACAACTGACAACTGACAACTATTTCCTTTTGCAGATGCAGTCAGGGAGAATCTGAAAGAAAGAGTTAGGTCTGAGAAAATAGTATTGACATTCATTCAAGCACCAAACACTTTAGACTCAGAAAGGTTCGATTTCTCTTTGTGTTAACTGATGGTCCCTTGACTATAGACAAAGCAACCCTGAACATGTCAGCGGAACCCCAACCCGTGGAGGATCCCCCAGCAGCAGGGAAATGGCGCTTGTGAGGTCAGCTTTTATGGAAGATCACTGGCTTCTTCCAGCTAAATGAATAGATAAGCTTCACAGACAACTGAACAGGAAACAAGCCTCTCAATTCTGACCGATTGGCTTTTTTTTTTTTTTTTAACTTATCTTTGGAACTTTTACCACCAATTCCCACAGTAATAGTAACCACTCATATCTCTCTGGCCCTTCGAAGTTTGCAAAGCAATCTCGTTATATTGACCACCACGCAAAGGCAATTATCTCCATCATAGAATAAGGAAGCTAAGACTCCTGTGTCCATGACTTCACAGCTACTAAGTGTTGGAGGCCAAGATATGTCTTCTTTCTTCAGACAGCATTCTATCTGGTATCTTTTACAAGGTGTGGTTCACTCTCCTGGTTCTGACTGCTACTCACATTTGCATTGTGCTTTGAAGTTTATAAATGCATTCAACAACCATTTATAATTATTACTCCATGGGTGAGATATTTTGTTAGGTGCCAAGGAAACAAAGACCAAACAGAACACCCCCTACCTTCAAAGAACCTGGGTGATACAACATCCAGCCAGATAAATACAGATGATATAATTTGTGGTTGGAGCACTAACAGCTGACTAGGGGGATCTTTCCTGTGAGGGAGGTAGAATGAGCATTATTAACCGCATTCTGCAGAAGAGGAACCCCAAATTTATGGAAATTGTAAAGTGAGCATCAGCTTTGTCATTAGTTTAACTTAGTTCTCAATGCTTTTGTTCTTCAAACTCCTTTCAATAGCAACACAAAAAGATGTGTTGTAAACCCCCATGGTCATTTAATACTCTACTCATAACATTTTGTACTTATTTACTGCTTAAGGCAGCTTAAAGAATTTTGGCACAAATTCATTAGACTAACATCCAACGACTCAGTGGGAATCATGGATCTAACAACAGTTTGTTGACGGAAGGTATGGAAAGCATTGGACAAAGAGTTAGGAGCTGGGTTCTAGTCCTTACTCTGACCGTTTATCAGATGACATTGGGTAGGTCACTTGACCCCTCTCACTGCTCCCCCTCCCAGTGCAGTTTCTTCCTTTTCCTTAAGGGCAAAGGTGAAGTGAATTACCCATAGTCACATAGCTAATTTGGACTTGGGCTCCAGTCCTCACTCTGATACCTGTGAGACCTCATGCCAATCACTCAACTAATTTGTAGAATAAAGCATTTTAATTGGATAAATTCTAAGGTCCCTTCCAGCTCCAAATCTGTGGTCCTAAGAATTAGAGCTGAGATTCAGACTCAGCTCTAGGGATTCTAAGTCCTGTGCTCAGAACGTTAGTGGAGAAGGAGACTTTAGAGATAG
This sequence comes from Notamacropus eugenii, assembly GCF_028372415.1. Lineage (NCBI taxonomy): Eukaryota > Metazoa > Chordata > Mammalia > Diprotodontia > Macropodidae > Notamacropus > Notamacropus eugenii. Next base: position 436,639,451 of record NC_092874.1, read on the forward strand.
CTGAGTTTCCTCCTGTCATTGTCTGCTGAGGAAGCTGACTCATGTAGCTAGGAAGTGGGAGACCCGTGGCTAACAGGATCCCAGGTCTGACATTTATTTCAGCATTCTTTCCACTAAACCTGCCTGCTTTCTCTCCTTTGCACCTTTGTAAATGGGGGTGTTGATATTCTGGTGTGGAGGAGAGTGAAGAACGATGGTCATTGCTCATCATGGCATTTAGGGACCTCAGAGACCCCATAATGCAACTCTTTCAAGGCAGCACTATGTGCTGTCTAAACTTTGTCATCTTGCCTTGGGGCAGCTAGGTGGTCTAATGGATAGAGTGCTGGGCCTGGAGTCAAAAAGATTCACCTTCCTGAGTTCAAATCTGGCTTCAGACACTTACTAGCTGTGTGACTTTGGGCAAGTCACTTAACTCTATTTGCCTCAGTTTCTTCATCTGTAAAATGAGCTGCAGAAAGAAATGGCAAACCACTCCAGTATCTGGGATCACAATGAGTTGGATATGACTGAACAACAACAAAATACTGTTATTGTCTGACTTGCTCAGTGTCATAGAAATCATGTGAGATTTTAATTAGGTGTTCTGATCTCAGATTCTTTGTCTTTTTCCACCACCTCATCCAGAAGGTATTGAAAAATAGGAAGGACATGTGCCTCTCCCTTCTTCCCCTGGAAGCTTTGAGGATACAAGGATCCTGGCTCCTATGGGATATAAAATGGTCACTTAACTACTGCTTGCCTTAGTTTCCTCAACTGTAAATTGGGGATAATGATAGCACCTAACTCCCAAGGTTTTTGTAAAGATCAAATCAGATATGTATAAAGCACTAAGCACAGTGCATGGCACATAGTAGGCATTATATGAATGCTAAGTATTTATACAATTATTAAATTACTATCGTATTTTATAACATATTATGATTAACATACAGATCAATTACTATTGCATGAATATTTATACTATTATCATATCATTTGAAGGAACTGGGACTCTTTCGCTTGGAAAAGACTCAAAGGGGAGAGCTATCTTTTAACAGCTGAAGACTTCTCCAGGGGAGGAGGGATCCCTTTTGTCCTTTTTGGCCCCAGAATCTAGAACCAGGAGCAGGTGGAAGTTCTAGAGAGGCACGTTTAGACTTGATATAAAGGAAAACCTCCTCAATAATTCGCACCATCCCAAGTAGAATGGACTGGCATGGGTGTTAGTGATCTCCTCCTTGTGAGAGATCATCAGGCAAAGACAGCGCCACCACTTGCGGGCTCTGTTAGAGAGAGACTTCTTCCTCAAGTATTGCTTTGAATAAGTGACGGCTGAGGTCCCTTCTAGCTCTGACGTTCTGTGACAATTGTGAATGAGGTTATGGTTGTTTCTGAGTCGTTTCAGTTGTATCCAACTCTGTGTGACCTTCTTTGGGGTTTCCTTGGCAGATATACTAGAGTATTTGCTATTTCCTTCTCCAGCTTATTTTACAGATGAGGAAACAAAGGCAAACAGTTAAGTGGCTTACCCAGGGTCACACAGCTAGCAAACGTGTTGAGGCTGATGTTGAACTCAGATCTTCCTGACTCCAGGCCCAGGGCTCTCTGCACTGTGGTGTCATCTAGCTATCCCATTAAGTTATTATACTATTTTATGGTAATTATACTGTATGACATTGTATTGGATTGTATCATCAGTATAGTAGTGTTACATTGCATTCCATTATTAGGTGACTATACTGCTCTCTGCAGCTTCAGAGCCACTCACCCTGCCAAACACATGATTCCACCATATATTAGGATTTAAATGCCATTTAAAGGTTTGCAAAGTGCCTTATAGGCATTAACTTGTTTGATATTCGTCACAGCTCTGTGAAATAGGCGCTTTGTGATCCACATTTTACAGGTGAGGAAAATCAGGTTGAGACTTGCTTAGGGTCATGGAGTAAGTGTCTGAGGCAGGACTGGGACCCAAGTCATCCTGACTCTGAATCCAGGGTTCTCCCTGCTGGGCTACGTGGCAGCTGAACATTGTATGTGATTGATAAGCGTGAAGAGAAATACAGACACACACACACACATTCATCCTCATGGAACCTCCAAGCTGGGAGGGACTTTGGAGCTCACTTCTTCTGGGGGCCTGATGACAAGGCAGATGATGAGAACGAAGCCCACGATGGGGGGTAGGGACTGAGACAACCGACCTATGGAGGCAGGGCTAGAGTCTGGGGTCTTCTAGCTCATAGATCTAGAGCTTAAAGGGATCCCAGAGACCTTTCAGTTTAACCCCCTCTTTCTACAGAGGAGGAAACTGAGGTTCAAGGGAGTGGAGTCCACATCAAACCCAGACCCTGAGACTCTAGTCAACGCCCTTTCCACTATATTATCCTGCCTTTTGTTGATACCCTATCACATTCTCTTCTCATTTCGTAGGACCATGGGCTTTAGCGTTGTAAAAGATCTTAAGCAGCATGCAGTATTAAAAATTATTGATGCTTTTGGATTTTTAACTAGACTCAATCCCATAAAAACTTTCCCTGGTATTGTCTAGTCTTGACATTGACTTTGAGTGAAAAAATCTTGAAAAAGGGACTCATCTTCCTTACAGCAATGCTAGCTGCTGACCAACTTGTGGGTAAGCCCAAGAGTCCCCTGAGTGGCTGCATCTCCCACCCCCAACCACCAAAAACACCATTCCTGCATCCAGCTCTGTCTTCAGAAACATCTGGGAAGTAATCTCAGTGGTGATGAGACCTGGCAGCTGCTGAAGTTCTAGAAGAGAAAGTCCTCGCCTCCAAAGCCTTTGTTACTGCCCAATAGTTGGACCTCAGAAAGTAATAGGATATTGTCAGTGGAAATGACATTAGAGAAGACGCATTAGCATCTGCTTTGCTGCTGCCCTCTAAGGACCATGGGCCTTTCCATCGGCCTCTCAGCTTCTTTGGAATGTGAGCTCCAGGAGGAGGAGGACTGTCTTTTCTGTTTCCGTCTCCATAACTTCATGCAGTACCTTCCATATCACAAGCACTTAATAAAGCCCTTTTCTTTCATCTGTTCTATTTTCTAATCTTGTTTCTGTTCATTTATTTACTCACTCACACATTTATTTAATATATTTTATAAATGAGACGGAGGCTCAAAGAGACAAGTGACTTGATTAAAAGTAGCTAACGCAGGATTTGAACCAAGGGCCTTGGACTCCAAGTTCAGTGATCGTTACAAGACATCAAGTGCCTTCTCTTCATTGACTGCTCTGCTTTTATGTCAGAAGGGAAGCTATTGTAGGAGATACCTTCACCTTGGATGTTAGCAGATTTAATATATCGTCCTTCCAGGGAATGGCTTTTATGAAAGGGATTCTAGGGGTGAAGCACACTGAACCCAAAGGGAGGCCTTCTGATGGTGATATTTCAGGTGCTGTGATCAGTTAGTAGGTGAGGAAGGAGAATCATTCTGGGTACCCCAACACCATACAGGGCAAGGAGCCCCTACTCTTTGCACATGGATGGCAGTCCTGCGCCTGATGGCAGGTGGTATTTCTGGACACTGGTGGGATCCTCTGAAGAGCAACACTGTGGGAGGTTACCCCACTAACCCCTTCAGATAATCATAGCTCCCTATGACAGTTTCTAAAGGACTCGATATATATATATTTGAGCTAGTATACTAGATATATATTTATTAAGTTAGTTTTTAGTTGCGTCTGACTCTTTGTGACCGCATTTTGGGTTTTCTTGCCAGAGATACTGGAGTGGTTCGCCATTCCCTTCTCCAGCTCATTTTACAGATGAAGAAACTGAGGCAAACAGGCTTATGTGACTTGTTCAGGGTCACACAGCTAGTAAATCTGAGGCCAGATTTGAATTCAGGAAGATGAGTCTTCCTGACTCCAGGCTGGGCACTCTATCCACTGTGCCACCTAGCTGCCCATATGTATATGAACACACCCACATATACACATGTGGGTGTGTGCATATATACACATGGATATATGTATGGGTATACACATATATGAATACAAACATGTATATATGTGTGCATGTGTGTATACATATATAATATTGTTTTATTGATTTCTAGACTTTAGGAAGGGATGGAGAAAATGTTAATGCAGATCAAATTTAAAAGTATGTCTTACATATGTACTGCCTCCTGCCCCCCTCACCCCAGTTGATCTTTAAACATTTATCAGTACACCCATGGTTCACATCTTGGTGACTGGATAAATCACTTCCTATAAGCAGCAGTGTGAAAAATAATTGAAAAATTTGAATATTGAAAATATTGAATATTATTTGAAAATTGAATATATATTGAAAAATATATTGAAAAAATATTGAAATATAATGCTGTATTTGGAGTCAGAAGACTTGCCATTTATAATGTGTCTCACCATGGGGAAGCCTCTTTAGGTCTCATTTCTTCTACATAAAAGAAGGAGGGGGCGGGCCTGAACTAGATGGCTTCCAGCTCTGATATCTATGATTCCTTTGGGGACCTCTGTTCACTGAGACTACATGTCCTAGGATACTGGAATCCAGAGTATGGATGCTTATTGGAAGAAACAGGATTTTAATTAGCATGAAGTATGTGCAGGCATAGTGCAGGTTAGTTGTGTCAGTGGACTGAGGAAAGGTATACAGAAATAACGGAGATTGTTATGGGGATGGGACTACAAGAGTTGGGGAGACATCCTGGGCACTCATGGAGAGCAGGAGTTCACTCAGTGGTTACCCAAATTGCCCGAAGGAGACTCTGCAAGGAGATGGTTGCCCAGTAGAGAGTCTAACCCTGCCTATACTGAAGACACCAACCATTTTGGTTGCAGAGAGAAACCTTCCCCGTGCCTTCCGTTTTGGAACTGTGTATCTTGGAGGAACTCGTTATTTCAGACTATCATGGGGAGATGGGGATATGCAGTTGTAGTCATTCAGTAAATGTATACCAAGATTGTTTTCTCTTGTTTTACTCCTCACTCCTGTCCCAATGAAATACTTTTCGGTTTCTGTGATATTCTTTGCCTGGGTCTGTTAGCATGGGGATCCCAGGCCTGAGTTAAATTCCATAGGCCTGGAAGGGACTTCAGAGGCCAGCCAGTCCATCACACTCCTTTTACAGATGAAGACACTGTTTTAGGGAGTAAAATGACTTGCCCAAGTTCACAGAGGTGGTGAGCACCAGAGCAGATCCTTTGATGGGAAAGGATTCTTTGCACTGAACCACACCCAGTTTTCTAAGGTGGTGAGGACCAAATGAGTGAGGCAGATGATTATTATTGAAAATTCCACACAAACTAAGCAAAAATCCAAGATATTATGTAGCAAGCTGGACCAAGACCAGTTGCATCTACAACAGGAGGAGGCTGAATGAGCGGTTTCTAAGGTCTCTTCTAGATCTCAATCCTGTGATCATTTAATAATAACAGCTTTTGTTTCAAATGCCCTTTCTAAAATCCTTTCTTCCCAACATCTTTGCAAAGTAGGCAGCTACTGTCACCATTTTATACATGCAGAAACTAGGGAAGTGAAATGCCTGACCCAGTCACTTAGCTAGTAAATGGCAAAACCGGAGTTCAAACTCAGTCCTTCTGACTCCACGTCCAGTGGTCTTTCCATTTACAACAAAGCCTCTCAATGATGAAAATTGGGATTGAAGAACCTAGAACAGAATGAACCTAGATTCTGCCTCCTGTTCTTCAGTCAGCTTCACTTTTTGTCCTATGACGCCCAATGAGAAGAAAAAGTTACTTTGACTCTGCTTTTTACTTCCTGTGTGATTTGGGGCTGGTGGCTTCTTTCTTTGGGTCTCAGAGTTCTCATCTATAATATGAAAAGGTTGGACTAGGTTGATCTCCAGTATCCTTTCTGTCTCTAAATTTTATGATCCTATGAATGTTTTCTCTGGGTTTCTTACAGGCCTCCCTCCTTGCCTCTCTTGAAAATCCTGAGAGGAATGAATTTCCCTTCAGGGACTCTGGGCTGTACCTCCAACATGCCAGCAGGGGGGCAGTCTGGGTTAACAGTTCCCTTGAGAATGACATGTCACCCCATGGCCTGGCACACAGAAGATGTCATTGAGGTGCGATGACCAGGTAGGCTGGAGGAGTGAACGCCATCCAATCAGGGGCTATTCGTCCTTTAGCAGTGGCTTCCCCAGGACATACACAAAGTTCCCACTCACTGTGTTCTATCACCCTTAGGTAGAAGATATTCTTAAATTGGGGCAAGTCACTTTTCTACTCTGACTCTCAGTTTCCTTCTCAGTAAAATGATAGGCAGGGGCTAAATGAATTCTGACCAAGGGAGACTGGTGTATTTTCTTCATTCTCCCCTCCTTAATATTCTGGAGCATTTTCAGTGACTTTTGTGACTTTTTTTCTAATTATTTCATGCTAAGCATTTGGGAGTTGGTTAAGGGAAAGTACAGGACATAGGTACACAGTTATAATGCGGCTTTCCAAGAGCTTGTCTCTGCCTGAAATGAAATATTCCTCGTCCCAGATTGCTAATGGCCCTCCACTTGTAAAACAGACATACACTGAGGCACCCTGGGTGGGCTGGGCCAATCCCAGGCCAAAGCAAGAGGATCACAATCCTACCTTGACCACATCTTCGTTAATATGCTTCGGATCTCGGTTCACCAAATCAATCTCTTTACTGTGTATATCCTGGATGATTCTGGTTTCCAGGTCTGTCTGTTCTTCAGCCATGGTAACACTCCCGTTTTGCCTGAGAAAAGCCCCAAATCCTTTTGGATGGGGGGAAAATACCCTTGAGGGAAGTGGTAAATTCAGTGTTCCCAGATTTGTACTCTCTGACTGTGAGATAAGCTCCACCCCGCATGCCGGGGGGACAGCTGTCTCACATACCTTCATCCACTCCCTTTGGTAAAGCAGACCATGGCAGGTCTCCAAGCTAAAATTAAGATTGTAACTCACACAGGCCAACCACTCCTTAAAGGGGCTTGTTGGGAGTCTGGTCCTCTTGCAAGACAGCAGTATTTTTGGTGTCTAGCATTCCTGGTGCCACCAAGAGGGGGGTATGGTGTGGGAATGGGGGCACATGAGAGCCCCCAGGGAACTGGACCCCCTAGAACTGCTGACTAATGGAAGGGGAGATGACTTTGGGGCTATGGTTTTTCTCCCTTTGTGGAAGTGAGCCCTCAGGATGGGCTGGGTCTGGTGGGGAGTTGTGTACTTCACTGGGTCAGGTCTCATCATATAGGCTGGGGTTGGGAGTCGGGCAGCTCAGTTACGTGATGAGCCATGAGGTTGCCTGAAGAAATTGGGTATACGTGTATGTACACACACATATATTTTCATGTACTTATGTAGATTTTGAGATATACATAGTGTGGCAGAGCAAGTCAGAATCATGAACACCTGGGTTCCTAGCCTGTCTCTGAAAGTGTGGCTATGTGACCTTGGACAAGTCACTTAACCACTCAGTGTCCCAGGCAGTCTTCTAAGTCTATGCGTTCCAGAGAAGGGGTAGATCTGTGCTACTAGACAGAACCTCATTGTGGGGTTCATATATGTACGTATATATACATGATGGATTTCTTTGGTGTGTGTGTGTGTGTATATGTATGCTTAATTATTATTTTTGTATATGTTACGTATTTATGTATGTGTTATTTATGTGCGTATATTTACGTCTATATAAATTATGAATATATACACATGTATATTTGAACCATACCGTTATGAACCATTCAGGTCTTTTCCATAAGTGGACCACAATATGAAATACAACAAAATTATTTATCGACTGACTGAATCACCAGTGTAGTCCAAAAAGAAGCTTGTGTGAGTAAACGTAAATGCTTATGTGTAGGTATACCTATATGATATCATTTTACTTATATATTATGTATATATTTCTATCCTTTTGGTGTATTATAATAATCGTTTATATCTGTGTAACATTTTAAGGTTTGCCAATCAGTTAACATTTGATCTCGTTTGGTCTTCATAAAAATCCTGTGAGATAGGTGCTATTGTTATTCTCACGTTATATACCGATGAAGAAACTGAGGCTGAGTTTGAATGACACGCCCCAGATTACAACAGCTAGTATCTGATGGAGGTCCAACTCAGGTGTCACTGACCCTGAGTGCCAACATAACTCACTGCTCCATCTAGCTGCCTCAAATATATATGTGTCATCTGCAATGTGGGGGTGGGCAGGCTTTCTCAGAAGAGGGAATCTCACCCCAAACTCAGACTAGGTTCACTCCTGGAGGATCCTGACATCTAAAATAGGGGGTCAGGGTTTTTTTGCTCTCTCCGGCTCATTATATCCTGACTTAGGAATCCCAGGAAAAACCTCCTAACCAGAGCTTAAGTAAGGCTCATGTCTAGGGTTCTTCCTGAAAGGGGTTAACAGAGTCCCTTTTAGTAAGGCATTTAATGCACAAACCAAGGTCAAATGTTAATCATAATGAGATCTCTCACTGTCCCTGGTCACAGATCACTATCCCTATCCTCCTGGCTCATGCTTGGCCAGTAATGCAAGTCCAGCCCATCGATAGCTTATCATCATCATTCTATGCAGTTCTCAAGTGGCTACCTTTCATCTCTGAAGGCTGTTGCCCCACCATATGGCTCTGTAGTTGTCAGATGTTCATTTCTCCTCCTGTTTCCCACTCTAGTCAGTTCTAGTTCAAAGTCAGGAACAGACCATCAGTACTTGGGAAATGGTGGTAAAATCTCTGGCCAGCACATAGGCCCTTTTCCCCCTCCAAGTTTTGGTTGAATGTGCCTCTTTGGGTGTGGTAGAAGGCAGGTTACGTTCATAAAAATGTGTTTGCAATCAACTTGTGGAATAGCTCGCTCCTGGCTGCAGTGGTAAAGAGGATTTCCTCACTGGGAGTTCCCTAGACCTGTGATATCATAGGACCAGTCAAAACCAAAACCAAAAAAATACATGAATACACGTGTGTGTAGGTATGTATAAATATTTTATTTACCTACACAATATGCATACATGATGTAAATCTGTGGAATGTACGTGTGTGTCCATAGGATGAGTATATATATATATGTATATAGACATATATATATATATATATATATATATACTCATATATCTCACCTAACACTGGAAATTGTGCAGAATATTATGAGGAGATTGATGCCAGTTGATGCCAACTGATGCCAACTGGAATACCTTCCTAGTGGTGACTGTAAAGGGGCCTGCAGATCTTTGGGATAAGTGACTCACACTGAAGGGGAGATGTCTTGATGTTCTAAGAGTTCTGTGGTGACTCCTAGTTTATTTCTTTCAATTTTGTGAATTCCATGCTCTTCTTTCTTCCTCCTTTCCCTTTTTGGTTTTTCCTTTCCCTTCTCTTTTCTTGAGTGAATGGAAACATGTATTTGTCTCCCTGGAGTTTCTCATTTGTAAAATGAACTGGAGAAGGAAAAGGAAAACCACTCAAAAAGGGTCACAGAGGTTTGGACATGACCAAAACGACTCAAGGACACCAACAATGGACAGTCTACAAAGAGGACTGAATTCACAGAGCACCTGTGTTCAAATCTTGACTATGTCAATGTGACTCTGGGAATGTAACAACCTTTCTGGGTTCAGTTTCCTCATCTATAAAATTAGGAAGCTGGATGATGACAAAAGCAACTGTTTTTTAAGTCATGTTTGAGAAATGCTGTATATGTATATGTATATATATAAATATATGTGTATACATATATGTATACATGTACACACATACACACATATTACCTTACATTAGACAGGTATTGAAAGCAACTACTTGACACAAGAGATAAAATGCTGCTCCTGGAAAACCTGATTTCCACTCTGACCAAGCAGGTGTGTGACCTTGGACAAGCCATTTAATTTATTGCTACCTCAGTTTCCTTATCTGTAAAATGGAAATAAAATGGCACCTACCTCTCAGGGCGATTGTGAGGATCCAATGAGATAACACATGTAAAATGCTTATAAACCTTAAAGTATTATAGAGATGTCAGTTCTGATTATTATTCCCATCTACAAGTGGGGAAATAATCTCAGAGGGGTTATTGGATTTGCCTTTTGTAACACAGCTAGTCAATGTTCAAAGTAAGTTTTAATCCCAATTGTTTCCTGATTCTAAGTCTAGGGCTCTCCCCAAATCTGCTCCCCACTGACCTCTAAAGCAACCTTCAAGTGCTGATGTATGTGTATTCTGAGACAAAACTCTAGTAAAGAACTGATGGCTGAGTATCCAGCACATCCTAGCTTATGACTAGTCAGGACTACTCTGTTCTCAAAATCAATGGTTTGTTTATGGAACAAATAAACTGCTGAGGACCCTTAGCCCTTTATAATGGATGTTTGGGCACTACTGTGTTCTTCAAGTCTCTCCAGAACTGTTGTGTTTCTATCTGAATGTTTAGGGTGCAAATCATTGGCATTAATGACTGTCTACAAGGGCCTGTGAGAAGATTCCACAGGCCCCACAACATCAGGGGCATTATCACTCTTTAGGGGACATAGTGGAGGAGAGTAAAGGGGGCTGCATGGCCCATTGGAGAGTACATAGGATTGGGAAGTCAGAGGTCTGGGTTCTAGTCTGGGCACAATACCAACTGCCAATATGGTACTGGGCAAGCTACTTCCTACTTTTTGCATCCCACAATTTAGGGATCTGGATCAGTCTGCTTTCTAAGCTCCTTTCCATTTATAAAATTCATAGAATCATAAAATCATTGAATGTCAGAGTTGGAAGGAAAATCAGTGGTCATCATTTCTCATCTGACCAAGAATTCCTCTTCATCACTGGCAACTCTGCTTGAAGACCTTTAGTGAGGGGGGATGCCATTACCTCCCAAGTCAGTCTGTTCCACTTTTGGGGATTCTTACAGGGCAGCTAGGTCATGCAATGGATGGAGTGCCTGGCCTGGAATCAGGAATACTCCTCTTCCTGAGTTCAAATCTAGGATAGACACTAGCTATGTGACCCTGGGCAAGTCACTTAACCCTGTTTGCCTCACTTTCCTCATCTGTGAAATGAGCTGGAGAAGGAAGTGGCAAATCACTTTAGTTTCTTTGCTGAGAAAAACCCCAAATGGAGTCACCAAGAGTCAGACATGACTGAACAACAACTATTAGGGAAAATTTTCCTTGAGCTTAAATTCACCTCTCTGAAACTTCTATTCATGGTAGTTCCATCTTCTGGGGCCAAATGGAAAAAATCTAATCTTTCTTCCAACCCTCCAAACATTTGAAGATTGTCCTCATGGCAATGGAAGTCATAAAGAAGTGTTGTACACCAGTTGAAAAAAGAGGTATTTGAGGAAATATTTTAAATAATGTTCTATCAATAAACTATTCAATGTTAGCAATCTATAGCAGAATGAGAGCAGCTATGGTGTCATGGGTGGACTATTGGACTTGGAGATGAGAATGACTTGGGTTCTTATCCCACGTCTTACACTTGTTAATTGTGTGACCCATAGGCAAATCATTGATCCTCTCTCAGCATCAGTTCCCTCCTCTGTAAAGAGGGAGTAAGAATCCCTGTAGTATCTCTCTCAAAGGCTGGTTGTGAGGATCAAATGTAATAATGCATATACAATATTGCGTATTCATTTTGTTATTGGCGACCCCTAGTCTTGTCGATCCTGACTCCCTCTCTCTGTCTCTTCTGTGTCTGTCTCTCTCTGTATGTCTCTGTCTCTGTCTCTTTCCCCATCTCTGTCTTTCCCTATCACCATCTCTCTGTCTCTATGTCTCTGTCTCTGCCTCTCCTAGAATAGTTGAGTAGTCATTCAAAAGCCATAGGTGGTCCAAGGATGAAGATTCTCTACTCTCAGGGTCCTCTCAGTACATAACCCCAGTGCTAGTCCCTTCTTGGACTCCAGAAGCTTCATCTTCCACAAAGAAGGACCAACTTAGTAATTCCCAAGGCACCTAAATACGCTTGGGCACTTCAGGAACAAAGCATCTCGTGGAGTCGAGGAGGATGCTAGTATGATATAAATGCAGCAAAACTGTTAAATAATAAGCAGGAGATTATTTCTCTCACACGTGCTCTATCCTCCCTCCCCCAGCAATGGTCATTGGAAAGCAGTGAGTTGTCCTGGGAAGAGTGGGGATAGAGTGCTGGACATAGAAGCAGGCTGAACTGGGGTCAGACTCCCTCCAACATAATGTGACCCTGGGCAAATCACAGATCCTCTCTGGGTCTTAACTTCTGTAAAATAGAGATAAAGAAGTATTTCCTTATGGGTCGTTTTGAGGGACAAATGAAATAATGTACATAAAATTGGTTACAAGTCTCAAATCCCTTTATAAATGAGAGCTGTTGATAGCATTATTAGATGTACTTATAACCCCTACTGAAGAATTATCATATTTAGTTCTTTAAATAAATCACTAGGAAGGGACCAAAGATTCTATACAGCTAGAGTACCTCTAACTCAGATGTAAGGGAAGAAGGATGGGGTCCCCACTCAACTCAGTTGATACAGTTAGAGTAAGGCCCAAGCTATCACAAAACATTAATGAGGTATCTTCTTAGAGCATGTAACCAAGATTGCTATACCTCTATTAATTCAAAGGTAGGAGAAATCACTATTGACCGTGACAGTCAAGGAAGTTTCCAGAGAAGATTGGAGTTCAGGTAAACACTTGGAGTCAACAAACATGGGTTTTAGCTAACTAGTTGTGTGAATTTGGGTAAGTCCCTCAGTCACATTGAGCTTCAGGGAAATGGGGATTGCTTTCCACTCTACTCATTTCAAAAGGCTGTTGTGGGCAACCCATTAAATAATGGCTGTAGAAGTGCTCAAAGTATAGAAAGTGTTGGATGACTCCAAAAGACTTTGAAGCATGATAATTGTTGAAAGATGAAGATTGGAACACACATGGGAGAGAATGCTGTGAAGTTGGAAGACCATTCTCTGATGCTAGTGGTGTTGTGTAAACATGAGAGAAGTAGAACATTCTGAAATTCATTTTCTGCTGATGTTTTACTGGAAGTCTGCGTTCTTATTTTAAAATCATTTTTGTATGTTGTTATTTTTCAGTTTTCCAGCAGAAGATGTTTCTCTGATAATGTGTCATGGAGGAGGATGTCCTTCAGGGTGTGAGATGAGTAGAGATAATACAATGGACATGATTGGAAAGGGAAAGAATGCATGGGATGTCCTGCATAGGACTCAACTAGTTGCCAAAGTCAGGCTACCAGGAGCCAGATTTATTACCTACTCAGGTGCCTTGTGAGCCCCTGTGCCTCCCCACCATTGATATTAGTCCTATTCTCCCATTTTATAGATGAGGAAATTACCCTCTAAAGCCACCATAATTGGAATTTGAGAAATGGTTGGCATTTTGGTATTTGTTCAGCAGGACAAACATTTCCTTGGAGCCATGAGAGCTGAACTTGAGACGTGTTTGGGAGTTTTAAAATACACACACACACACACACACACACACACACACACACACACACACACACATTGAATGAGAAAACTGAGAACCATAAGTTGGGGGGGTAGGATCTCCAACTTTATCCAGGACTTAATGATCCAAACTGGAAAGTACTAGCATCAGTGGCACAAAAGTACTGACAGAAGAAACCTAAAGGAAAACAAAAGAGGACAAAACAAAAGCAGAGAAAGGGAAGACTGACTTGTACTCTTTAAACTCTGCAGGAACCTTTTAACAAAGGACTCAGGGAGAAGCTACAATGTGTCCTCCCTACTTTAAGGACTGAGAGAAGTTCTTAGTTATCCTTCCTCCTACGTATTCAGTAAGATATTCTAATATAACCTGCTTGAATCTTTTCTGTCTTGAATTTTTTCTTTCTTACTCTCTAAACCTAAATGTTTCCTATATTCTGATCTTTCCTCAAATACAGACAATATAAGAATTAGTTGGTGTGATGTATAAAAAGTTTGAGAAACAGTTTCTGGGTAGTTAATCATTTTATTAATCATACTAGCAGATAATTAATAAAAGGGGTTGGTGGCACTTTCAAATGCCAAAGACCCTTCATGGAAACCATTTAACTCACATACCCTTAGTAGAGTAGATGTTCTTGACAGTGGCAATCAATTCTGATTGGTTAACAAGTTACAAGAGAACTAATATTATAGTGAGAAACAGGGTTATTTTAATGAGGGTCTGACAGACATGACTCTGATCACCCAGTCTTGGTCAAAAAGATTTATCTATATCCAAATCACCCTGTCTAGGGTAATCTTGACAAAAGGGGAATCCACTTCTATCCAAACCTGTTTGAATAAAACACAATGGGCCAGAATCCATCAATTCAATAAAACTAAATTTTCTTTGCCTTTTGAACAGATCTGAGTTTTCCCAATGGGGTATATCTGCCCAAGAGTGTATATCTTTATCAGCACTGCCCTTCAAAGACTCATTAAATAGCCTACAGGGAATGAGGAAATAGAAGGGAGGGGGAGCCTTGTTCCTAATTCAATAATTGGTTTTTACTATAAGAGAGAAATAATAATTTATCTCAGAAGGTAAAAAAAAATTTATATTAGAAAATAGCACAAAATCATTGTCTGAATGTTAGGAATTGTCCCTACTGGGGACTCTGAGAAATTATGATTGTGCTACTAGTTTTTTTTTTTTTTTCTGATGAAAAGTCCATAAAATAGCAGAGGAGGAGACCATAAGGACATGAGGGCACTCACATTGTCCCTAGATTTACAGTGTGAGCTAACTTGTAACAGGGGTGGATAGTAAAATCTCCAGGGAGAGTGGAGGTAGGGAGCAGAGGGCTGTGGCTTAAGAGAAAATAGTACCTTAAACAACCTCCCAGGAAGGAGATAGGAAAGGCCCGGGAATTGAGGAAGAAGCAAGAAAACTTGAATACAGACCTTACACTCCACAGTGACACCCAGTGGTGTTATACTGTACAGAATAATTTTAGATCCTCAACCCCATAGTCTCTTGTTAGACTTAGCCTCTTATTATACAGCCCGCCAAGATCTCTCGTTTTAACGAACAGTTATTAAATACCTATTATGAGAGTAGGGTAGTGAAGTGAGTGACAATATACTGTTGTGAATGGACAGCTGGCCTTAGAACTAAGGAGGCTTGGGTTCAAGTCCTATTTCTGACACATGCTGACTGTGTGACCCTGGGTGAGTCATCTAAAGTTATCTCTGCCAGCTCATTGTTGACTTTGAAAAACGCAAATTGACATTATCTATATTGC
The DNA here is from genome assembly GCF_028372415.1 of Notamacropus eugenii. Taxonomy (NCBI): domain Eukaryota; kingdom Metazoa; phylum Chordata; class Mammalia; order Diprotodontia; family Macropodidae; genus Notamacropus; species Notamacropus eugenii. Next base: position 436,654,631 of record NC_092874.1, read on the forward strand.
ATAGTATTATTATTTATTTTGTTAAATTTTTCTTAGTTAAATTTTCATCTGATTCCTTCCTGCACATCTTTTGTAGGTGGCTATGGGAAGCTGTGAATTTAGTGCCCATGCTCTAGGCAATTTTGTTTTTTTTTCCTTTTTAAAATTTATTTATTTTAGTTTTCAACATTCATTTCCACAAGATTTAGAGTTCCAAATTTTCTCCGCATTTCTCCCCCCCCACCCCAAGACACTGTGCATTCTGAATACCCCTTCCCCCAATCTACCCTCCCTTCTCTCACACCCCTCCCTTCCCTTATCCCCATTTTCTCTGTTTTCTTGCAGGGCAAGATAGATTTCTATACCCCATTACCTGTATTTCTTATTTTCCAGTTGAATGAAAAATAATTCTCAACATTTGTTTCTAAAACTTTGAGTTCCAACTTCTCTCCCTTTCTCCTTCCCCACCCATCCCCACTGTGAAGGTAAGCAGTTCAATATAGGCTATACATGTGTAGTTATGCAAAAGACTTCCATAATAGTAATGTTATGAAAGACTAACTATATTTCCTTCCATCCTATCCTGTCCCCCATTATTCTATTCTCTCTTTTGACCTTGTCCCTCCCCAAAAGTGTTTACTTCTAATTACTCCCTCCTCCCATTTGCCCACCCTTCTATCATTACCCCACTTATCTCCTTCTCCCCTGTAGTGTAAGATAGTGTAAGATAGATTTTCATACCAAATTGAGTGTGCATGTTATTCCCTCCTTAAGCCAAATGTGATGAGAGTAAGCTTCACTTTTTCCTTCTCACTTCCCCCTTTTCTCCTCCATGGAAAAAGCTTTTTATTGCCTCTTTTATGAGAGGTGATTTGCCCTATTCTATTTCTCCCTTTCTCCTCCCAATATATTCCTCTCTCACCCCTTAATTTTATTTTTTTAGATATCATCCCTTGCTATTCAACTCACCCTGTGCCCTCTGTCTATATGTATATAATCCCTCCAAATACCCAAATACTGAGAAAAGTCTCAAGAGTTACAAATATTATCTTTCCATGTTGGAATGTAAACAGTTCAACTTTGGTAAGTCCCTCATGATATCTCTTTCCTGTTTACCTTTTCATGCTTCTCTTGATTCTGGGTCTTTTCATAAAAAATACTTGAAAGTCCTCTATTTCATTGAGTGACCACTTTTTCCCCTGAAGTATTGTACTCAGTTTTGCTGGGTAGGTAATTCTTGGTCTTAATCCTAGTTCCTCTGACTTCTGAAATATCATATTCCAAGCCCTTTGATCCCTTAATGTAGAAGTTGCCAGATCTTGTGTTATCCTGATTGTTTCCACAATACTCAAATTGTTTCTTTCTGGCTGCTTGCAATATTTTCTCCTTGACCTGGAATTCTGAAATCTGACTACAATATTCCTGGAAATTTTTCTTTTCGAATCTCTTTCATGAGGTGATCAGTGTATTCTTTCAATATTTATTTTGCCCTCTGGTTCTAGAATATCAGGGCAGTTTTCCTTGATAATTTCATGAAAGATGATATCTAGGCTCTTTTTTCCATCATGGCTTTCAGGTAGCACCATATTTTTTAAATTGTCTCTCCTGGATCTGTTTTCCAGGTCAGTTGTTTTTTCCAAAGAGATATTTCACATTGTCTTCAATTTTTTCATTCTTTTGGTTTTGGTTTGTAATTTCTTGGTTTCTCATAATGTCATTAGCTTCCATCTGCTCCATTGTAATTTTCAAAGAACTATTTTCTTCAGTGAGCTTTTGAACCTCCTTTTCCATTTGGCTAATTCTGATTTTTAAAGCATTTTTTCTACTCATTGAATTTTTGGACCTTTTTTGCCGTTTGGGTTAGTCTATTTTTAAAGGTGTTATTTTCTTCAGCATTTTTTGGATCTCCTTAAGCAAATAGCTGCCTTGCTTTTCACAATTTTCTTGCATTACTCTCATTTCTCTTCCCAATTTTTCCTCCACCTCTCTTATTTGATTTTCAAAATCTTTTTTGAGCTCTTCCATGACCTGAGACCATTGCAAATTTATTTTGGAGCTTTTGGATAAAGAAGTCTTGACTTTGATGTCTTCCTCTAATGATATGTTTTGTTCTGCCTCATCTGAAAGGATGGAGGAAAATCCCTATTCACCAAGAAAGTAATCTTCTATGGTCTTATTCCCCCCCCCCCCTTTTTTGGGCATTTTTCTAGCCAGTTACTTGACTTCTGAGTCCTTTGTCAAGTGGAGGGTATACTTTAGGCACTTATAAGTTCTCAGTTTCTCCAAGGTGGCACAATCAAGGGAGAGGAGTATACTCCTCTCCTGGCCTGTGCTCTGGTCTGGGAGCAACCACAAGTATTCCTTTCTGCTCAGGATCTGCTAGTAGGCTTCCCTCTCCTCAATGCCTCCAGCTCCACCAGCCAATGCTCCTACTCACTCTCCAGGGCTGCCACTCAGGTCTGAGATTCAGATCAGGGGCTTGATTCTTCCAGGGGTTTTAGGCTGAGAACTCGAAAAATGAATGCTGCTGCCTCAGCAACTGCTGCCGCCCTGAGTCCAGGGCTAGAGGAGGACCCTGCTCCCTTCTCACCCAGGTGAAAGAGTTTCTTCACTGACCTTTGAAGCTATCTTGGGCATTTGTGGGGTAAGAAATCTCAGAACTGCAGCTGCTACCCGGGTTTCTGCCTGCTCCAGTCCTGCACCACGTGAACAAGGCCAGACTGTGCTCTTCTCTGAGTCATGTGCGATGGACCCTCAGGGCTGCCTTGGGCTGGAAATCTCTTTTACTCTGTTGTTTTGTGACTTCTGTTGCTCTAGCATTTGTTTAGAGTCATTTTTACAGGTATTTTATGAGTTTTGAGTGTAGATCTAGGAGCAGGTCCATCCTTCTACTCTGCCATCTTCGCTCCTCACCCTCTCTAGGCAATTTTCTAAGACTCTTAAGTTGCAGTGAAACCATCAACCTGAATTTGTAGAAGTCCACCCATCTAGATGTTCCCTATGTCAGGGAAATTATAGATCCAATCCCTGTTCTTATTTATGTATCAAGCACTGTTCATTGTACATAGTACAATTTACTGTACATTGAAGATAAAAAATAAAAACTAAACCAAACCAAATCTTTTCTAAGTTGGGACTGAATCCTAGTTTCTTGACTTAATATCCAGTGTCCCATCCATCCATCACACTATTTATTCATTACTAAAAATTGTCTCCTAAAGACAAGATGATTTTCTGGGACTGTACTATATTCACTTGAAAAAACACAGAATCTAAACTACCCCAAAATCCTTCCAGTCAGGTTCACTGCTAGTAGAGACTCACCTTTGCCATTTTCTGTTTGTGAAGTTTTCTTAACGTACTGCAAACTCCCTTTAACTTAAAATACAGGGATATTCAGACCTCTTTAAAGAAGGAGAGAGGGCACATTCAGAGCAGGTTCTCATCCCATCTGAATATTCATTTGCCTAAGCAATGCTTTAATACACTGCACTAAATTTTTGTAGGAGGAAAACAGTTTGATTTTTGTAGTCTGGGAATTTTGTGACTCCTTAACTCTTTCTCCAGCCATGTACCGCACCATTCTCTACATTCCCCAGACACTAACAGGCATCAACTTTAACCTCATTGCGTCACTTTGGCTATGCATGAGATCCTACTCTTGTCTGAGAGGTCATTCTGCTGAAGGCTGGAGAGAGGGAGGAAGGAAGGGGAGAGTATAAGGGAAATGTCAGGGAAGAGACCCAGAGAGAAAGAGGAAAGCTGTATTTCCTGGCCATTTTGACAAACACTGATTGAGAATTTATTGCACGCATGAGATTTTACTAGATATCACAGGAAATACAAAGGTAAGTAAAACACGAAAGTAAGTAAAAAATGACCTCTGCTTTGAGGAACTTACACTTTGGGGGAAAGACAAGATCTGTACTGAATAACTATGTATAGTGACAAGTTCAATGTAAGTGGTTAATTCAAAGTGATGAAGGAGTTGAGAGGAGTGATGAGTTCTTTCATAGAAGATTGTCAGTTTGCTTCCTGAAGTTGGGAGAAGAGGTGGGGATAGAGTGGTGCATTGGAGAGATGAGTAAAAATCGGGACATATTAATGGAGAGTGGTGTTCCAGGGTAAGGTCAGGGAGAATTTTTTGATAGACCAACAGCTGTTGGTGGGAGGCTTTATGATAACTTGAAAGATGGAATAGGGCAGAATTCTGGGAATAAGGTTAGAGGAAGGAACTGGGTGATCTATCATGAAATGAGGAGTTTTTTGCCTGGAAAGAACAGAAGGAAAGCCCCAAATGCATGAAACTTTAACTTATTATCATATATCCATACGTTTGGTCACCCTGTCTCATCAACCCACTCCTTCCCTCACTATCCTAGAACCTTCTTTTTAAAAGAGACCAGAAAAATTCAGGAAATGTTTGATTCAGATAAATAGCATGAAACCAAACCAGATTATCATTTTTATATAATACAGTAGAATATACGCTAAACTGGGGGATTGCGGTAGGACTCAGGTCACTTCATTAGTCCCCAACCTAGTCTCTTTCAGATTAGAATTTAACTAGCTCGTCTTACCTTCCTTCTTTTATATACCACCTTAATGGATTTTCTAATACCTAACTGAGGGACACTACTATTCTCTTTTTTTCACATATCCACTCCCTGTACCAGGCTAACTCTCCCAACTACCATTGGCAGTGACAAGTTCGGTCACCAGAGAGTGACTTTCTTTTCCTACTCAGGGTTCTGTCAAAAGGTAACTATGAGGGGCCAGGTAGGTGGTATAGTGCACAGAGTGTCAGGTCTGGAGTCAGGAAGACTCATTTTCCTAAGTTAAAATCTGTCCTCAGACACTTACTAGCTCTGTGACCCTGGGTGAGTCACTTAACTCTGCCTCATTTTCCTCATCTGTAAAATGAGATACAGAAGGAAATGACAAACTAGTCCAGTATCTTTGGCAAGAAGCTCCTAAGGGGGTCAGGAAGAGTGGGACATGACTGAAAAAAAAATAGTTCACAGAATCACAGAATTTGTGAACTGGAAGGAGGACCTTACCAGCTATGTAGTCTGACCCACACAGAAAGTAACCTCCACTATAAAATAACCTAGAAATGATTTTCCAGTCTCTATAAGTGGACTTCCAAAGAATGGGAAGCCATCACTTCTCAAGGCATCATTTCTCAATTCCATGGTTTTGTGCAGCTCAAAGCAATTTTTCTTACACTCAGTTCTGACTCAGACTCTCCTGAGTCATCAGTTCTTTCAGAGCCAAAGCTAATTAAGATATTTCTCATCATCACACAGAACCAACTCCTCAGTCACACATGGCTGGAAACAGGAGCCCTAAAGTTCCACATGTTGGATTAGAACTAGGCAGGGAATATTTATTCATGTCCTATATAATCAAGTAGGAAGGGCAAATCTGAGCATCTGACTAAGGACTAGTCCCCCCTTAAGCCTTTATAAATATCCTCCCACTTCACACTAACTCAATAACTCCCAAATGCTCAATTGAACTTCTATCTTCTTACTCATCACATTACTTTCTTCACTATACTCAAGTGAAGTATTTGTAAAGCCCATAGTACAATGTCTGGAACACTTGTTGTTGTTTAGTTGATTAGTCATATCCAATTCTTTGTGACCCCATTTAGAGTTTTCTTGGCAAAGATACTGGAGCGATTTACCATTTCCTTTTTCAGCTCATTTTACAGACAAGAAAACTGAGGCAAAAGGGTTAAGTGACTTGCCCAGAGTCAGTTAGTAAGTGTCTGAGGACAGACTTGAACTCAGGAAGATGAGTTTTCTCCACTCTAGGCCCTGTGTGCTCTATCTACTGCACCACCTAGCTGCCCTGTACCTGCAACATAGTAGGAACTTAATAAATCCTTCCTTCCCTTCCTTCCCTTCCTTTCTTTTTCCCTCTGTTCCTCTCTCCTTTCTTTTTTCCTTCCTTCCTTCCTTCCTTCCTTCCTTCCTTCCTTCCTTCCTTCCTTCCTTCCTTCCTTCCTCCCTCCCTCCCTCCCTTTCTTCCTCCTTTCTTTCTCTAAAATGACCACTAGCAGCCCCAATACTGCTTCCAGATAGGTCCAAGAAACATGGAACAGCTGTATACCCTCACAGTCTTGATGCAATGGAAAGAATATAGGCAATGGAAGTGAGAATATTTAGTCTCTGTTCAGGGGTATGCTAGTAAATGTTTAACAGCCAACTCTCCAAAAATGTGTGCACAGCTTCTTTTGACAGTTAATTTGCATTATTAACATTTTTGTTATCATTTTCTTAAGTCTAGACCACCAAGACTCCCAATAATTCAAGCCCTGATTTGTAGCATTTGTTGATTTCCATGGTATAAAGGCTCACACTAAAAATTTAACAATTGGTCTCTGAAAGATCATTTAAGCTAACACACTCCTAGTCCTCCTCTGCCACAAACTAGTATGATCTGTGACCTCAAGTAAGTCCCTTCATTTTTCTGGGCCTCACTTTCCTTAACTGTAAAATAAGATGGTTGGACAAGATCAAGGGATTCTAACTTTTTTTTGGTGTCATGAATATCTTTGGAAATCTTGTGTTTTTCAGAGCCTAAAGTGCAATTAATAGAATTACAAAGAAACCAAATATATTGAAATATGATTATCAAAATATTTTTAAAAATCATATTCATGGACCCCAGTTCAAGAATCATTCTAGATGATTTTCAAGCGTACTTTAGTTCAAAGATTCTGAGTCTATTATTGAGTTTGAATAAAAAACAAAACTTCCCAGGAGATTAGTCTCTGCCAATTGGTTCATATCCTTTCTATTTGTTCTTTTCTTGCAACCATCTGTTTTTCATCTTTACCACTTATGTACTGGGTTTGTGCCCTCAGCAAGCTCCAGTGTTTCTTTCTTTTTAATCATCATTAATATTGTTGTTGAGAGAATGATTCTCCCTCAGATACTTCTCCTCCTCTCCTCCTCTTCCTTCCTTCTTCTTCTTCTTCTTCTTCTTCTTCTTCTTCTTCTCCTCCTCCTCCTCCTTTTTCTCCTCCTCCTCCTCCTCCTTCTCCTCCTCCTCCTCCTCTTTCTTCTTCTTCTTCTTTTTAGCATCTGACATTACTGGTTCCACACTGCTACTGACATTTGGCATCAGAGGACCTGGGTTGGAGTTCTGCCTCTGTAATTTACTCCTGGAATGCCTTTGGGCAGATCACTTCACTTCCCTTTGTCTCGGGTTCCTCATATGTATAATGTGATGATTGAACTAGTGGCCTCTGAGGTCCCTTCAGCTCTAAATATATGATTCTTGGATTCTCTTCTAAATATATGATTCTTGGATTCTCTTCTAAATATATGATTCATCCTTTTCTCTTTGAGGAGTCTTGTGAATGCTTGGTCAACCCTGATACACAGTATCTTAAGCGTCTTTGACCTGGTTGACCAATTAGATGTTCTCATCTCCCAGTTGCAATTTCAAAAGCTTATCAGTGAACATGGTATTAGACTTCCACCAGGTCTCTTTTGACCTGATCTAGTTTAGATGTTTCTGATTTACTCTCTAGCCTTACCGTTTCAATTTGGCCAATCCTGTACCACTTGCCCCTGGAATTATTATTGTCCTCTTGGACTGACTTATTTCTGGGATGGAAGCCCAGTAATGCTTTTGGTTAAGGTTCAAAGGACCAACCAGGATTCAGTTCCTACCCCAGCCTGAAGTAATTTATCCTGTGAAAATGTCCGGGACTAATCTCCCTTGTCGGTTTTTATGAGCAAGAAAGATAAAGGATGACTGGGGACAGCCAAAGTGTACTTGGCCTCTGATCTCTTCCATTTTTCACATGAACAGTAAATTTGTAAGCCAGATGGGAAATGGGTCAGGGCAGGGTCTGTGGGAAGAAATAAGGGAAAAACTGAATATTTAAATGGAAGAATTGCCAGTAGAGGGGAGGGGAGTATCTGGATAGCTATTTCCAAAAATTTGAAGGGTTATCACATTGTTGTGTGTTGCTCCAGAGGGTGAAGTTAGGATGGAAGTTCCAGGGAGATTGACTTTGGCTTAATATAAAGAACTTTCTAACAATGGGAGCTGTCCAACAATGGGATAGGTGGCCATAATAAGTAGTAAAGTCCCTTTCACTGGCAGTATTCAAGTAGAGGTTGATTGAACATCTGTTCAGGATGCTATAGAGAGACAGAGGGAGATTGGACAGGATGATCTCTAAGGTCCATTCATACTCTAAGATTCTATGATTTTTATTGAAAAATGACAAGTTCGGAATTAATCAATTACTTAGGATCATCTATATGGAGTTGGAAGTTAACTCAGAGGCCATCTAGTTCAATCCTCAATATTTTACAGATGGAGAAAGTGAGGCTAAGGGAAATTAAATGACTTAAGCAAGGTCACAGAGGTAGGAAAGTAAGCTTCAGATGTGCAGTTTAAGACTAAACTGCCTCCCTCATGAATTTTGCCAAGTTGGAACCAGCAATAACAATACAGATGACCCATGTGGTATACATCTTAGAGTGTTGATGGGAACTCTATAATACCCAAATGGCATGGAGACCATTACACTGATTTGAGTTTTTACAATGCTAGCTTCTCAGATGGCCTTTCCAATGGGAGGATGTGCTCAGCCTCTCTATCACCTGACTCTAGTTAACAGTAAGTAATAACTCCTCTGCAGAAATTACCTCCTGGGTGTCATTGTGCTTTCATGTCTGTCCTTTAATAATGAGGTTGGAGATGAATGAAGAAGCATCCATTATCCAATGAGTGGCATAAGAAGTTGGGAAGAGAATGATTGGGAGGAGCATGGGTGGAAGAAATAGGAATCATAGGACTTAGGGGCAGAAAGAAACTAAGAGCTCTCATTTTTTTATTGAAGACCAAACCAAGACCTAGAGATAGAGAAGAAATGACTCATTTATAGATATATGGGGAGTGAGGATCAAATTGAGAGTTCAAACTCATGCTCCATTCTGAATCTAGGGCTTTTTCCACTATGGCTAGTATTTATGTAACCCTTTATGATTACCAAGTTGTTTGCAGGCATCATGTCATTTGCCCTTAAGAAGAACCCTGGGAAGTGGGTATTAGAAATATTATAATATCCATCTTACAAATGGGGAAATAGAGACTCCAGAGGAGTGATTTTAAGAGACCTTTGATGACTCATTGAGTCTAAGTAACAACCTCCCACCTCCTTCACAGTCCTTTGTTGTTGTTGTTGTTGTTGTAAAAATCCCATTTTACTTATCTAAGATCATGTCTTTCTCAAGTAATATGGAAGATCCTTGAAGGCAGGAACTACATATTTTTTGTCACTGTATCCCCAGCAGCCAAAACAGTGCCTGGCAATAACAATGGCTAGCATTTAAGGTTAGCAAGCACTTGACATGTGTTTTCTCATAGGAGCCTTAGAACAACTCTGGGAAGTAGGTGCTATCATTCCCATTTTACAGATTAAAAAAAACTGAGGTAGACAGAGATTAAGTGACATACCTAGGTTCATAGAAGAAGTAAGTATCTGAGGCAGGATTAAAACTCAGATACTCCTGACTCCAGGTGCCACTTAATTTAAATGCATAGTATTGTTTAATAAATGCTTATAGATTCGTCAATTGATTGATTTGGCTCAGGTCCTATAACTAGTAAGCGGCACAGGTCACACTTGACCTCATGTCCCTTTCCTGAAAATCCAAGTCTTCTTTCCACTGCACTGCACTGTAGCCATTATCTAACTTTTCTGAGAAAGCATGGAGGTTTGGACAAATCCCTGAGCCTGGGAGAGAGAGGGAAAAAAGATGCCTTTGAAAAAGACAATCCAGCTAGTTTAATTTAAACATGGGAGAAACCATTTGAAACCCAAAGTGGCTGACAAGCCTACTTGGGATTCAGGAAAAGTAATGAGAAGGAACAGCTCTTTCCTGCCTGCTGGAGTCACTTCCCACATTTCATTCAAAAGGGTAATGGGATCCTTTAACAGTCACCTATTCAATTTATCAGGTGGAACTAAAATTACTAACTTTTTTCCCCACAGAAGATTAATCTGAAGTTAAATGTCAGCTACCCACTCCTCTTTCATTTATCTGAAATAGTTTCTGATTAAATACATTGGGCTTAATGCTACATGCTAATTACTTCAAGGGATCAACCTCAAAACTTAGAGATTCCCATGGATGATTATTTCCAAGTACATCATTTTTCTTTACTTCATTTCTTCTTGTTAGCATGCATCCTCCTTGACATCTTCACAGATGATAGTCTTGACATACCTTTAGGAAAACAGATTTGAATCTTCACAATCATGGAAATGAGATTCTTGGAGTCATCTTTTCTTTTTCACTATCTCATATAATCAGTCAGCCAACAAGCCTTTAAATGTTTACCACATGTCAGGTACTGTGCTAAGTGCAAGGGATACAAATAAAGGCAAAAACATGGTTCCCACCATGGATGAACTCTTATTCTAATGAAAGGAGGACAATATGGAATCACTACCATGTGTATGGTGGAAATGGGAAGTAATCTCAGAGAGAAGGCAGTAGTAGTGTGTATATGTGTGGTAGGTGGGATAGAAGAAGGAAAGTTTTCCTGAAGAAGATGGAATTTGAAAGAAGAGTGGGAAGCCAGGAGGTAGAAATGAGGAGGGAGGACATTCCAGATATGGAGGACCACTAATGGAAAGGCATAGAGTAGGGAAATGCAGGGTCCTGTATGAGGAATGAACAGGAAGAAGGCCAGGGTCAAAGGATTGCAGAGTATGTGGAGGGGATTAAAGTGTAAGAAGAGTGGAAAAATAGGAAGGGGCTTGGTTGTGAGGGGATTTTGATACTAAATAGAGCATTTTATATTTGATCCTAGAGGTAATAAGGAGCCATTAGAGTTTACTTAATTGAGTGAAATGATCAGATCAATGGTGTACATCTGTGATATGGACATGGACTAGAGCCTGGGGCCAGAGAATGGCTGGTGCATCTAGGGAATCAATCATGAAATAATCCACCTTTATTGGGCTCTGATTGGCTGAAGTAGCTGCTCAAAGGTAGATTGCCAAACCAAATAACCAGTATTCCTGAGGGAGTGTCATTCCAAGAGAAAATTCCTAACTCTGGTACTCCTCTCCCAAAGGAGCACCCCCCCCCCCTTTCTTTTGCTCTCTAGTCCTCACCTCTTCTCACTTGGATATTGGGAAGAAATGAGAGGCCATGTTGAATTGTTAAGTCAGCCATGAGTTTGACTATGTGTGAGATATATACAAAAGCATGCTCTGGAGACCCTGAGTAAAGATGGAAGAGTTTGTATGTCACTGAGTGAGATGTGCCATGATACTTTCTGTCTACATGTTGTGTTCCTGAACTTATAGAGGGGCCCACTCTGTCGAGCTGTAAGGGGCCTTGTCAAGTCCACATTGGTATAGGGTATAAATACACACACCATATAATGGGTATGAAATAGCTAGTAAGCCTAGCATAGACTGGGTTGTCTCCTCCTTCACCCTCCAAACCAATTAAAATGTTCCCAACCCAATTCAATGCAATGAGAATTTATTAGGTTCTTATTATATATCAGACACTGTGCTAGTCTTATCTCCAATAAGATACCATGACTAAAAACAAAGCAGTCTGTGCCCTCAAAGTGCTTATACTTTACTGAAGAAGATCAATATGTCCACAGATAAGTACCTTTAAACATTACATGCAATACATGTGAGTTAACTTTGGAGGAAGGGGAGGAGGGACTGATAACTGGAGAATTGGGAAAGGTCCCTTGTAGGAGGCACCCCTTAATCTCATCCTTTGAACGGAAATAGTGGTTCCTAAGGGATAGTGGGGAGGAGGAAGAACATTTAAGTTGTAACAGTGGCTGATCATTGGAATATTTGACCAATCTGATGAACTCTCTAAGTGATCTGTTGATCATTCCTTCCTCCTTGCCCCTTATCCCCAGGCAGGGAAGACAGTGTGTGCAAAAGAGAGGTGAGAGATGGCCTAGTTTTTTCCGTGGAGAGCATAAAGTGGATTCATTTGTCTGGAACACAGAGAGTATGACAGGAAGTAATATGCCTGGAAAGACAACTTGGAGACCAACCATCAAGTACCCAACCAGGCTTCCTGGAGAGCAGGGACTTATTCTATGGTTTGTTTGGTTTTTAACTAAATTTATATCCCCAGCACTTAGCATATAGTGCTTGACACATGATAAGCATTTAAATGCTTGTTGACTGACTGATCATATGAACTAGATGCTTAATAAAAAAAGCTTATTGATTTGGCTTGATGAAACTTAAGAGCTACACCACTGAAGCTATATGCCCCAAAGTATAGCTCTGAAGTGGGAGGCACAGATACCTGTTCATTCATCACCAAAAGAAGATTTTAAAAGAATAGGAATTGAGCCAGTCTTTGTTTTTACTGCTCTGCCCACAGACATGGGGTCATAGCTTGGCATGTGACCACATAGGCCTGGGAGATGTCCCCCCCAGGCAACTGAAATGGCACATGCCAGAGAAACATGGGCAGGCAAATTCCACCCTTATAAAAAAAATTGGGTACGGCATGCATTTCTTTGTGGATATCACTAGAAAAAAATACAGCTAAGGAAATGAAATGTATGTATTCAATTTCTCCTGTTATGGGCAGCACAGTGCCTTGGCATAGTGAAGACCTCAGAGGTAAAAGGGAAGGAATCACTCTATTGCCTTTGGCAAAGCCAAAGAGAGCACCTTCTCATCACTCAGGTGCTATAAACCCCCAAACAATCAACACTCCTTCCTCATTCCACTACAACATCCTGTTTATGATCATTTTATAGCAGTGCTGGATTTAGGAGGAGTTCTAATAGTGTATCTTATTATGTCCTTGGCCATGAATTTGAGTTTCTTTCTTAGTGAGTAAGAAGAGAGCTCCAGAGAAGGATAGTTACAATAGCTTCTCAGGTGTACAGAGAAGGAAAAGAACTCATTTAGGAAACAAAATATTAGGAGTGGAAGGAGACTTAGGATGTAGCTTCTATATTTTACTATAGGACTGTAAAATATTGAATAGAATATTCAAGGGTGAAGGACTGTAGAAAGTCTAGTCAGGGGGTTCTTAATCTTGTATCTGTGAACTTATTTTTTAAAAAAATTAATATAGTAACAATTTTAATGTTTAGATAATTATATTTTAAAATAGTGTCTTCTGTAATCCTATATATTTTTATACATTTAAAAACATTGTTCTATGATGGTGTCTAGAGTCTTTGGGTTGACAAGGAGTCTAAGACACAGAAAAGGTTAAAAACCTTGATCTGGTCTAATCCCTGCCAGGAGACAGTATGATTCAATGGAAAGAGTGTTGGATTTAGGGTCAGAGAATCTGGCTTCAAATCCTGGCTCTAATACTTATTTACCTGTGACTCTGGACAAGTCATTTTCCCTCTCTGGGTCTCTGTTTACTTTTCTGGGTTGACTTGGTGGTTTCTGAGGTTCCTCCTAGTTTAAAATTTGTGATACAGTCAATCAACAAACATTTATTTATATGCCTACTATGTGCCAGGCACTGTGCTAAGTAAGCACTGGCGATACAAAAAGAGGCAAATGACCATCCCTACCCTCAAAGAGCTTACAATCTAGTGGGAGAGACAACATGCAAACAAATATATACAAAATAAGCTATGTATAGGAGCAATAGGGAATCATTAAGCGAGAGAAAGCACTAGAATTAAGAGGGATTGAGGAAGGCTTCCCATAGAAGGTGGGATTTTAGTTGGGATTTAAAGGAAGCTAGAGAGGTCAGCAGTCAGAATGGAGGAAGGAGAGCTTTCCAGACATGGGGTCAACCAGAGAAAATGCCTAGAGCTAAGAGATGGTGTGTTCATAGGACATCTAGAGTCCAGTGTCACTGGAATGAAGGGTGTGTATCGGGGAGCAAAGTGTAGAAAGAAGGAAAGACTGGAGGGAGCTAGATTGGGAAGAACTTTGAATACTTTTGGAGGCAATAGGGAGACACTGGAAGTTATTGATTAAGGGGATGTGTTTGACATGATCAGATCTGTGCTTTGGAAAAATCACGTTAGTGGCTGAATGGAGGATGGATTGGAGCAGGGAGAGATGTGAGGCAGGTTGACTCACTAGAAAGATGTTACAATGATAAAGGCATGAAATGATGAGAGCTTGCACCAGACTGGTGGTAATATCAGAGGAGAGAAGGGGGAATATTCAGGAGATGTTGGAAAGGTAAAATCGGTAGGCAACAGCTTGGATATAGTGGGATGAGAGATAGTGAAGAATCCAGTATGACTCTTAGGTTGTAAGCCTCAGGGTCTGGGATGATGGTGTTAACTCTACAGTAATGGGGAAGTAATAGGAAAGGTAAGAGAGGGGAGGGGTTAGGGAGACAGATAATGAGTTCTACTTTGGACATAGTGAGTTAAGATGTCTCCTTGACATTAAGTTTGAGATATCTAAAAGGCAGTTGAAAATACAAGGTTGGAAATCAGCAGAGAGACCAGAGCAGGAAAGGTAGATCTGAGAATCATCAACACAGCAATAGTAATTAAATCCATGGGAACTGATGAGATCACCACGGCAAGCAGTATAGAGGACAGAACCCTGAGGGACATCTTCAGTTAGGGGTTCTGATCTGGAGGAGGATTCAGCAAAGGAGTCAGAGAAGGAGTGGTCAGATAGATAGGACATGAACCAGGAGAGAATAGTGTTCCAAAAACCCCATTGAGAAGAATTCAGTCAACAGGGTCAAAGGCTGCAGAGAGGTCAAGGAGAATGAGGATTGAGAAGAGGCCATCGAATTTGTCAACCAAGAGATCAGTAGTAACTTTGGAGAGAGCAGTTTTGCCAGAACAAGAGGGTGGGAAGCCAGATTGTAAGAAGAGAAAGAGAGGAGAGAAAGTGAAGGGGCAGTCTACCTTTTTGAAGAGTTTAAATACAAAGGGCAGAAGAGATATGGGATGAGGATTTTTTCAGGAAAGGGGAAACATGGGCATACTTGTAGGCAGTAGACAAGGGAACTGAAGAAGCTTCCTGGACGTACCTGGTTAGTGATAGATCCAGGATCCACCCTCTATTTTTACAGAGGAGGAAACTGAGATTTAGAGAGTAGAGGCAATTTCCTCAATTTCAGAAGTAATGAACAGAGAAAAGAATGAAACCAGGGCATTCACAAATCCATTGCTTTTTCATGTATTGATGGAAATCCTAAAGAAGAAAAAAAATGCCCAGTTACCATATGACTTCCCCATTTTCCTACCTCTAGGATGCTAACTCATTCCTTTCAGGTATCTCATCTGTACACTCTGCACTATCTCCCAGCTCCATGCTTTGTCTCTTCTTAGGACATGATGCCTTCTGGCAATTCTGATTGCATCTGCCAGCCCATTTAGATAATGAAAGCAATGGCTCCAGAGGCCAACAAATGCCCAATTTAGGATCCAACTTTCATCAATTAGATGTTAAACTTTCAGTTTCTGTGGGAGGAAGCTCTCTAAGGAAGGTCTTAGGAAACATTTAGTTTCATTCCTGGGGCTGGTACTTTTTAGGGGTGTCTACAGCAAGGGATATTGGAAACACAGTTGGCATATTCCTTGTTCTGATTTTTCTGGAAGCTGTGGAGCACTAATAAATAGAACACCAAGACCATTTGAGATGAAAACTCTAGATAAGTTCTGTTCCATGCTGACAGACAAGATCAAGGAAACTGGTGAAGCACAAATTATTAAAAAGAAACTGTGCATCCCTAACTATATTAGAAAGAGGAAATTGACTTTCAAAACAGCTGCCATCCATTTATCTCCAATATTACTGGAGACCCCAGGGCATCAACATCAATTTCTCTATGCTCGGGAACCCCAGGGTCTGTGGGACAATTTACATTGTGATGAATTTAAAAAGCTATGAAGGCCGTAAAGGTGGAACAGGAAAAAAAGAAGTGAATCATAAATCGGAAAACTCTCATGTAAGTATACAGGGTAATTCAGTCATTGTCACTACTGTACTCTTAGAAAGGTAAGATGAAACAGCATCGTCATCAGAGAAAGAGTAAGTGAAGCCTCTATTGCTCATGACAGCAAGTTGTGGTTGACAGAGAGCTGGATAGAAAGTCCTGGGTTCAAATCCTGCCTTAACCATTCATAAACTGTGTGACTTTGGATAAGAGACTTTACCTCCTTGGGCTTCATTTTCTTTATCTGCAAAAAGAGGGTTAGGTGACCTCTAAAGTCCCTTCCAATTCTAAAACTCTTGTCCTATGCTGAAGTGGGAATAGGTTCATTTTACTCTACAGTATTTCTCTTGGAGGAGAGGGAACAACAGTCAAAGAAAAGGTTGACAACAAGTGTGAACAAAATGAACGTGTAAGGCAATGTAGGGAGGTGGTCTCAGTGTTTTGTAGCATGATCCTGATTTTGACACAGCCTTTTTCTTTCCTAAAGGTAACTTTCCTCTCTCCATCACCACCATACTAAACCCTTTAAAGAACAATTGGACAGACAGAACATAGTGTTTTTTATAATTTTTTTTTTAAAAGTACATTTTGTAGTACTTCCTTCACATTACCATACAACCAAGGCTTGTTAGGTATGTTAGTAACTGAACTCTATGTACATGATTTTTTACACCTTAGGTTCAATTTTCTTTTTTGGAGAATAGATTATGTGGAATTCCCAGAATCCCCTTGGCCCCCTTTGGTTGTGAGACAGGGATCTTGAGACCATTTGAAAATAGCACTGAAAAGCTCACTGTGCTTTTGTGTTTTCTCTCTCTCTCTCTCTCTCTCTCTCTCTCTCTCTCTCTCTCTCTCTCTCTCTCCCTCTCTCTCTGTATGTTAGTGATATTGAAAGAGGATCTTTATGTTTCTGGGAACGTCTTGGGCTCTGTGCTCTAGGCTGAAGCTCTTTATGGCAACTGAGCTGAGCTTGACCTCCTACCCAGCCCTGTACAATCTCTTGTCTCCATTGTCCATAGATACCACTCCTAGGAAGGTTGTTCTGGGTTTCCAAGTACTTGGAGTCATGGCCTATGTCAAGCTCCTCCACCCAATGTGACGAATGTCTTCCATTAGCTTCATGGCTTCAGGTCAGCAACAACCCAAAGGGAAATTGTCCGCTCACAAGGCTATTAATTCCCCAGAGTAGTGCCTTTACCCCATGTACCATTTTTAATTAAGCCAGGATGGGCTTTCTTGTCCATTCCTCACATCTCCTTTGCTGCTGCAGGAGGCTGAGCATTGCCTTGATGTTGTGCTGTTTCTAAGTTTAATTTCATTTGGGGTGGTGGAAAATTTTGAAGTCTGAGTTTGGCTTCTTCTACATCCATTTTCAGTCCATTTCGTCCATTTCCTGCCTCCCTCCAGGGGCCCAGCTTAGACTTTAGGTCATTTTCCAGGAGGGTCTTACTCTCAATGAATTGTCCGTCACTACTAAGTAAAGTATCAGTTAATCATAACAACTTAAGTTGTTATTCCTCTTATGGACTCTTCTTCTAAGACCCCTAAAGCAGGGGTTTTTAAACTGGGATCAATGAACTTATTTTTCATACCCTATTTTTATAACATTATTTTTATAACTGTATTTTTATTAATTTATAACTATATTTCAATATTTTTTATTTTCCTATGCGTTTTATATTATGAATTTAAATGCACTATTCTCAGAAAGGAGTCCATAGGCTTCACAAGACTGCCAAAGGGATCCAGGGTATGCTAAAAATCTCCTTAATGAATGAATGAAAATTACACTTTAAGAACTTTCTGTCAGGTGCTGTGCTCAAAACTGGGCTTACAAACATAAAAAAGCAGCATTCCTTCCTTAAAAAACTTATATTGTAACAGGGAGACAAAAACATGGAAGAATTGTGTCCAGAGAAGAGAGGTTTAGTCTAGGAAATGACAGTACTAGTCAGGTGATCCATAGGACAGTCAGTCAAAAGGCCCTTTTCAAAAGCAATGGTGCCATTAACTTGATTTCTGTGACCAGAGCAAGGGGAGGAAAGCAAAGGTGGGGGGAAGGAGGACAGATGGTAAAATGACCTGGATGGTCAGCTGGCTAGAATATGAAGCACAATCTGGTGTGGACTGTGGCCAGCTCAATACAATGGGCCAGACAAATCTGCAACCACTTAGTAACCAGTCAAGGTGATAAAGCATATGGCAGGAATTCTGTAGTTGAATAAATTGATGAATCTTAAAAAGGAGGAATGCCTGGCACTGTGAAAGGCAGCGAAAGGCAGAGAAAGCACCAGACCAGGAGTCAACAGAACTGGATTATAGTTCCAGCTTGGTCCTAACTTGTTATGTAACTTGTTGACCCTTGGTACATTGGCTTCCTCATCTCTACATAGAATCACAGATCATGAGCTTGAGGGGACCTCAGGGGTCATCTGGTCTAACTTCCTCATTGGGCAAAGAAACTGAATCTGAGAGAGTTTAAGTGACTTGCCAAAGGAGACAGTGTGCTACCGTAGAAAGGACCTGGGTTTAAATCCTCTCTTTTTTACATACCACCTGATGACTCTGGGTAAATCCAATAAACTTACACAGCCTCAGTGTCCTCATCTGTAAAATGAGTATGTTAAACTAGATGGCCTCTGAGGTCCCTTCCAACTCTAGATCTATGCTCTTATGACCCAGTTCTGTTCCCATTAGCAAATACAAAGCACTTTGAGATCCTCCATGATGGCTCTTCTTGGGGAAGGATATAATTCAGGAAAGGAGAAAAAATAAGTAGCACCTTACTTGGGGTATAGAAATGTAGGCTAATACCTCTACCTATTGAGTCTTTGAAGTTGTGGAGCCCTATATATGGCCAAGGTGAGAGATGGGACTGTTAGAACCTGACCATTTGTCTCCAGATATGTTTAATGCCTTGCAAGTACATATGAAACTTGGTTTCTGCAATGGTTGGACTTTTGGTACCATAGGCACAGTGCTGGATTGGAGATCAAGAGGATCTGGTTCAAATCTTGGCACTGCTATTTACTACCTTGGACTTGCCACTTAACCTGATAACCTCAGTTTCTTCATCTAAAAAATAAAGGGGCTAAACTGGATCATCTTTGATATCCCTTCTTACTCTAAATTTGTGATCCTAAAGGTCACTCAGGAGAGTCAATTCCACACCATTGAAAAGGGATCCTGGGGAAGGTGTGAGGGCTTAAATATTTAAGCCCTTTGAGTCTTCACTTATCACAGAATGAATACGTTAGTACTATGGAGAGTGACCTTTTTAGCTGAAAAATGATGTGTCTATAAAAAGGTCTCATTAAAAAGCAATCCTATTGTTGCTCCTTCTTTCCCAAATAATGCACCCTAACAATTTCTTATCTTGTCCACCCCCTAGTTTTATTTTTTGTCCTGAGAAAAAATGCAGCTGAGGGTTCAATAGTTGAACACTTCCCTCTTGTCCAAGGGCCTTTGAGAGTGGTATCTAGAAAACAAACAGACAAAGTTTTGACTCTGAGCTCCTGGTCTGTATCCAAACGAAGTTCATGGGGTCAAGTCAAGAGAAAGCCTTAGAGAGTTGAATCATTGACTCTTAGACTCCTAATACTCAGGGGGACCTTAGAATGCCTCCAGGCCCAGCAAACATACCAGAAATTTGTTTTGTTGTTGTTTGCATCTCACTATTCACCCATTACCAAGAAGGAACAAGCTGCTGTCCAAGATCCAGCCTGCTCCACAGGGTGCTATAAAGATTTAGCAGAGGCCTCTAGCTCATGTGTTGTCAGGATTAGCAGAGGAAAGGAAAGAAACATAAATGGCTTTTTTGTTTGTTTTTTAAAACTGAGAACAGAAGTGGACATGAAGTTTGCTTGACCAGTGCTCCAGCACTGTGAAGTTTTGTTCTTTCACATGACCTGAGCCAGATCTTGTTTCCAAAAAGGGCAGCTTATTTGCTATTTCTCTAACATGTGTCATGTTTTTCAGCCACCTTGCCCTTGCTCATGCTGTGACTCTTGCCTAGGATGTACTCCTTATAATAGCTCTTTTATATATTTCATTTGATCCTCTCAATAACTCTATGAAATAGATATTCTCATCATCCTCATTTTACAGATATGGAAATTGAGACTCACAGCCGTTCAGCAACTTGCGCAGGGTTATCCAGGCAAGTAGCTGAGGCAGGATTGGGACTTAGATCTTCCTGATTCTACGTTCAACATTTTCTGCCCCTGTGCCTATTTTAAAAGACAGAAGCTGCAAGGATATAATAGGGAAATGAAGTAGGAAGGAATCAGGAGATGAGTTCAATGAATGCTCTGGATCACCTTGGCCAAGATGTTCTATTAATGAAGTTAATAGAATGAAGATAATATATGCCTCTGCTATGTAAGGTCTGACCAACCTTCACCAGATTCATGGGATCATAGATTTAGATTTGGAAAGAACCTTAGAGTGTTTTTAGTTCATTCCTTTAATATTACAGATGAGGAAACTGAGGCTGTTAGGTGACTTGCCTAAGGTCATGCAGATCTGGCTTGTTGAGCTAGAGTTTTTTCTGAAGGCAGAGTACCATGCTTCCTTAAAGGACAAATGAGATAATGGATGCTAAAGTCTTTGGAAACTGTCCAGAACTATTTAAGTAGAGCCTTATCCATCATTCAAAGGTTACTTCTTCACTGGCTTTCCTGATCCCTCCAAAGAGATTTCTTGTCTTTCCAACTTGACCAAATGCTCCTTGAAGATAGGGGATGGGTGTCATGTCGTTGCATCCCCAATAAGAATCTGAATGTAGCTACTTGATAAATGGATCACAGCTTTGGAATTTTGAAGGTCATTTAATCTACATCCCTTCCTCTCCCTCTGGTTTTACAGATGAAGAAACTGAAGTCCATAAAGGGAAAGTGAATTGTCCAAGGTCACAGAGTAGTAAGTGAAAAAACTGGTATTTGAACCCAAATCCCCAAAGAAGTTTAATTAGAAAATAATCTGATAGGTGGAGTCAATAAATAAAAGGGTACAGCTACAGAGTGGATGGCAAGACCTCCTCATTAAGAAGTAAATAGTTCCTGATATGGAAATGGGTGAATAGAAAAGAAAAAAGGCTATTTATTAAACACTTATTATGGAGCTATAGGCCCGTGATTTAGAGGGTAAATCCTAGGAAGATGCCTGAGGTGAACAGGGTTAACTTACCCCGAATCCCACATCTAGTGAGTATAAGAAGCAGGATTTGTATCTTTCTGATGCTAAGCCTAGTACTCTATCTTCTCACTTTCCCATGCTTCCTCTTATATGGGAATATAAATAACAAATATAGACTCATTGAACATAAATGGAACCCAAATTTCAGACTCTTGATGGTTCACTTATTAAGGAGGAGGATGCATCTTTCAAAGCAACTTTCCACCGGAGTTATGAAAAGTTGCTCTCAGAGAGTGATGTCTCATTCCAGCATCCCAGTATACAGTTTGAAGAGAGGGGACGTGGCTCTTGGTAAAAGCAATCAGGTAACTTTATGTGCATCTCATTTATGATGCCTGACAAATTCATGGCACTGCTGGTTGTTGAGTGTTGGGAACATCAGAAATGTTATTTGTACTAAAATCATTTGGCTCTAGGATTCAATCTGCACAGGAAAGGACATTATATTCAGCAGCCTAGCCAGAATGGATTTCTTAGTACCTGGGGAATATCTCAAGTCAAATAAAGTCAGGGCATAGTTTGACTATTTATTTTTTTCATCTTCTGATTTCCTCTTTTCCTTCTTATTTCTGTCAGAATTCCTGCTGGCATAGACAAAGAAATGTTTCTAAACTACACAGGAAACCATTGCTAGCTGAGCTCTTTCAATCTTCCACTGTCCACTCCCACTAAAAGAAATGGGGCACATGCCCACATCTAATAGATCGTCGTCTATTAGAGGCATCTTTGTGTGTATTGCAGTCGTGTCAAGCACAAATAGAACCAGAGACTGCTAAGACCATGAATTCTTCACTCCTGGCAGACTGTACCTTGACTTAGAAAGCCATATATTGAAATTTTTCTATTTTATTTTTATTTTGTTAAATGTTTCTGAATTACATTGTATTCACTCATGTGTGACACCTCTGGTATATTGTATGCCCCTATTAGACTGCCAGTCCTATGATGACAAGTCCATTATCTTATAGAGACTTTTTTCTTTCTGCCAGCTCCCAGCATAGTGGGTCCTTGATACATGTTTTTCAAATATAGGATTAATTCAGACTTTTTTAGCCTGGGTGAGCCCAGACTGTCAGTTCACTGTAGTGGGTTGATGAACCTAGGGATGACCTTTGATCCTTGATGAAGAACAGTAGATAAGGAAGGGTGCTGTTTTGTCTATTTTCTTATAAGAGGTTGGGGAATTCTTAAAGGAAGGGCTGGCCCCCTTGGTGTGGGCCATATGAGAGCATGACAGCTGGTTATAGCTCTGAAGGCTAGAGAATCCAGGACTCAGGGAACATTGGTTATGTAAGATGGTAGTAATGTCTAGGGTCATTAACAAAAGCAATTAGAGCTTTGTTGTTCAGTCATGTCTGACTCTTTGTGACCCCATTTTGGGTTTTCTTGGCAAAGATACTGGAGTGGTTTGCCCTCTCTAGCACATTTTACAGGTGAGGAAACCAAGGCAAACAGGGTTAAGTGATTTGCCCAGGGTCAAGCAGCTAACATCTGAAGCATGTTTGGAACTCGGGTCTTCCAGATGCCAGGCCTGGCACTCTATCCACTCTATCCTGGCACTCTATCCACAGAGCTAAAAGGAGCCTTAAAGGTCATTCCCTTTTGTGTAAAGATGGAAAAAATGAGGCAGAGAAAAGTAATTGACTTGTACAAGGTCATGTTGCTCAGAAGAATTCGAACTCAGGGCTTCTGACTCCAAAGTCAGCCCTCTTCCCACTGTTTCGCATTACTTTCTGAGATCAAGTACATTAAAGAGGATATAGATAGAGAGAGGGACGGTGGTCTCTTAGGATTATTTGGCAAAGGATCCTATCCTTCCAGAATCTGAGGTACTAAGAGGTGTCAGGGTACAGGATGATCCAGGTAAGAGAGGCTTTCTGAAGATCACGCCTCAATGTTTCTGTCTTTAGGAGTTTTAATTTGCCTCTGTAGGCAATAGGGAGTCAGTGATTATTTTTGCGCAGAGGAGTAACATGACCCAATCAATATGTAAGGAAGATCAATCTGGAAGAGGATAAAGAAGTGTGAAGTCTTTGAAACCAGGTTCTCAACAATAAGGACCTTCCTAAGTAATGCTCCCTACCCTGAAAACAGAAGATAAAGCTCAACTAAGATTGCCTTATACTCTCAGCTAGACGGTCCAGTGGATAGTGCACTGGGCTTGGGATCAGGAAAACCCAAGTTCAAATTTGACCTCAGACTTTTGCTAGCTATGTGATTCTCTGCAAGTCACTTAACTGCTATCTGCCTCAGTTTCTTTGACTGTAAAATAGAGTGGGATAATAACAGCACTTCCCTCACGGGGTTGTTATGAAAATCAGATGAGATAATATATGTTAAGTGCTTTGCAAACCTAAAACTGTATGTGCATGTTAGCTATTGTTTAATATTATTGATTTTTTAAATTGTTCAGTCATTCCTGTTGTGTCCAACCCTTCACGACCCCATTTGTGGTTTTCTTTGCAGAGATATTGGAGTGGTTTGCCATTTCCTTTTCCAGCTCATTTTATAGGTGAGGAAACTGAGGCAAACAGTGTTAAAAGTGACTAGTCCAAGGTCTTACAGCTAGTGTCTGAGGTAAGATTTGAACTCAGGTCTTTCTGACTTCAGACTCAGGGTTCTATTCACTGTATCATCTCTTATTTTTTTATTATTAATTAATTAATTAAATTCTTATTATTACTTCACAGTTCTTCCTAGTTCTAGACCTATGTGGAGGCAGCTTAGTAGTTCATTGGATAAAGTGCTAGGCTTAGTCAGGGAGGTCTAAAGTCCAGTGCTGCTTCAGATACTATCTGTGTGACCTGGTCAAGTCATTTTCCTTCAAACCAGTTCCCTCATGAGTAAAATGAAGGTATTGGATTCAACGACTTCCAAGGTCCCTTCTAGCTTCCAGTCTGTGATCCCATGATACGAGGTTGGTAAGGCAGGTGTTACTATCCTGTGAGAGATAAAGTGACTGGTGTGATGTTACATGCCATCTGAAGTCCCTGCCAGCTAGATCTAAGAGACTCTTGATTCTCAGTCTCATACTCTTTCCATAATATCATGGGAACATGGGGTCACACAGCTTGTAAATAATTGCTTGGGGCAGGATTTGAATTCAGGTGTTCCTGACTAAAAAAAGTCCATTGCTCTATCCACTGCACCACCTTTTACCAAATAAACTCTATCAGGTCAGAGTGGTTTCATTTCTGTCTTTGTGTCCCTAGTGCCTAGCATAGGGTCTTACATACATTAGACACATAATACATGTTTGTTAAACTGTACTGAATTTAATGTTTTGAGGAAGCTGTAAAAATAGATTACATATTGGTATAAAACAGTCCCTGACTGTGAGAGAATCACAATTCTCTCAGCAGAGTTCTATCAATGTGGACTCCTCTGTTGCCTTTCCCATCCACCCCTGGTGTCTTAGGATTACATGGTTTCAGTAATAGTGTCTCATGGGTCTTTGGTACGGATTGATTACAGAACTGTGTCCTTTTAGGCATTTCAGGTACTTTCAGGTAGAGGCTGTTTTTCTGCTCTGTAAAAATTATTGGCCAACTAGTTTGATGAAAGAAATCAGGTAAGTGACCAATAAGAAAATCGTAGAACTTTGTAGCTTGACGGGGCCTTAGAGGCCTTCTAATGGAACCTTTGTGAAGACCAGCCCCTGTTCAAACAGTGAGTATGCAGTGCTGCTCTCAACTCTGTCCTGACTCCAGAACCACGAAAATGTCTAGCCTCAAGGAGCCTACAACTTCCTTCTGTTTTGGTTAGTAGAATTATTATTCAGTTCTAGAGGAATAATTGCTATATTCCCTTTGTGCAAATGCATCATTAGATCATGAGCAAGAAGGCAAGAGCTGTCTTCTTTGTGTTCCCAACACAGCACATAGTAAGTGCTTAAGACCTTCTTGATTTGACTTTACTTGGATTCCATCCGTCTTATAATATAGCATTCATTTCTCAGGGGAATATTCTAGCAAAGCTTTTGTAGTCTATTTTATTGTTGTTCAATTTACCTAGCATGTTTAAACTGCCTACTATGTGCAAAGGACTAATTTAGGAATTAGGGATTCAAAGGTAACTATGAACCAGTTCCTGCCTTCCAAGAGTTTCTATTCACTGCAAGATTTAACATTTCAACAGATAGATAAATAGAAAATAAAATGAAGAAGATGAGAACACTAAGAAGCAAGGGAAATCAGATGAGGTTCCATGGAAGATGTGACCTCAGCTGAGCACTGAAGGACTGTGGGAGTGTGAGATGAGGAAGGTGTACCTTCCAATGCCCGGAACAAAGCTTGTGTGACTGTCTGGAGGTGAGAGATGATATGTTGAGTTTGGTTAATGGAAAATAGTCCAGTTTGGCTGGAATGCAAAATGTGGGAAGGGAACAACATGAAATAAGACTGGAGAGATAGGAAGGGGTCAGATTGTGAAGGGCTTGAAATTTCAGCCTCAGGTATCTGTATTTGGTCCTAGGGGTAATAGGGAGCTACAGAAGGTTTTTGAGGAAGGGAAAAAAAACAACACAGTCAGATCTGTAATTTGGAAATACCATTTGGCAGCTGTTTGGAGGATACAGTGAAAAGACATCATTCGTGGTCCCTGAAAGGAACTGGTGGTGGTGGGGAGATGGCTGGAAGAGGGGAAAATGTAAAAGCAGAAAAATCTCCTATTTGTATACCATTTTAAGACCTCTTTTTTCTCTGGCAGCAAAGATTTATCTGATGGCATATCTTTTTACTTCTCCAACAGATGTCAGCAATTGCAGATGTGCTTTTTTCCCTCTTAAATGTAGACACCTCTTTAAACAGAGACTTGACACACAGTGTAAGACTGTGAGATAATTATTGAGAAGTGTGGATGATCCTACTAAAATTCTGAGTAAGGTCTCAAGGGGCAGAGGCTTACATATCTTATATCCCTCTACCAGTTCACGGGGTGTTAAGTGATGTCTATTTGGCAATAATCTTGTGCCACTTTCTCATATCACAGATGGGAGGATCGAAACAGATTAAGTGATTTGCTCATGATCACACAGATAATGAGAAGCAAAGCCAGGATTTAAATTCTAAGCCTATGAATCCAAACTTGAATATAATTCTAGATATAATCCAGATACTAATTCTTCTTTCCCCATTTTATAGATGGACAAATTGAGGCCAAGAGAAGTTAGCCAGAAAATATCATGGTAGATTTTAAATCCAGGGCCCTGATTTCTGGTCCAGGACTCTTCCATTCTACCAGGCTGTCTCTCCTTAGGGAGGCACTTGGAAGTTTATGCCTGCCCTCCAATATGCATTGTCTTTTCCCTCCTCTGGAAGACTGAGATATCTAATGAATGGGCTGGTTAATGAGCACCCATTGCTAGTTTAGAGTGGTACTTGAGGGGTGGGGGAAAGAGTATTGTATTTATCGTTAGAGGAACTAGGCTCAAATTCTGACTTCCGTTGCTTTTTAACCCAGGGAACCTTGGGCTCACTTTACTTTTCTGGACTTCTTTTATCTATGAAATCTATGAAGGTTGTTGTTTGGTTGTATACAACTCTTTGTGACTCTTTGACAAAGATACTGAAGGGATTTGCCATTTCCTTCTCTAGCTCATTTTACTGATGAGGAAATTGAGGCAAACAGGGTTAAGTGACTTGCCCAGGGTCACTCAGCTAGTAAGTGTCTGAGGCCAGATTTGAATTCAGGTTTTCCTGACTCCAGCGCCAGTGTTCTATCCATTGTACCACCTAGCTGCTCAATGAAATTGAAGAACATTGGACCAAATGATCTCTGGTTCTTTCCAGGGACCCCAGAATGCTTTATCAGCATAGCCATTTCACTAAAGTCCCTTCCTCTGGCTTGTGGGATTTGGTGAGCATTTATTAAGTACCTACTAGGTGTATGGCACAATGCCAGGTGATGGAGATACAGAGATGCAATGAAAAATAGGTCCCCTCTTCAAGAGTTCTAAGTCTGACTCCAGTATTCCTCCTACTGGACTACCTGGCCTCTACCTGGTCACAAGGTGCACCTTGTACACTGCCTCCTTGCTCTTCCTTACCCAGGACACTCCATCCTTCTATTCCAGGTATTTTCTCTGCCTCTGCCCAGGCCTGGAATGCTCTCTCCCTCCTCATCTCTGTCTCTTGGTTTCCTTCAAGTCTCAGATGAAATCCTACCCTCTAAAAGAAGCCTTTCCTTATCCTTCTCAGTTCTGGTGCCTCCCCTCTGTTGATTACCTCCAAATTCTCTCTCTCTCTCTCTCTCTCTGTATATATATATAGCATATATAGCTTATTTGTACAGGGTTGTTTGCATGTCATCTCCCCTATTAGACTTTGAGTTCCTTGAGGTCAGGGACCCTCTTTTGCCTTTCTTTGTACCTTCTGTGCTTAGCATAATGCCTGGTACATAATATGTATATATTAAATGCTCGTTGATGACTTGATTTTCTACCCTACCAGCTATCAAGATGATCCAGAACAATTCTTTTAATAACTCAGAATTTTTTGCTTCTCTCTTCCTCAGATATTGTTACGTTGGGTCTCACATCATAGGAGAGGCAAGCAGTAGCTATCATGTTTGTAGCATCTGAAGACTTGCATAAAATAGTGCATAAGTAGGAACCGCTTTTTTATGTTTTTATGGGATTCTCACAACAATCCTCTCAGGTAGGGTCATTTGGGAGATGATAAAAATGAGGTCCAGAGTGGTAAAGCAATTTTTTGGGGGAATTATACAGACTGTGACTGAGCTGGGACTAGAAAGATAGACTGAATGAGCATCTATTAAGCATCTTCTGCATGCCAGTCACTGTATCATGTACTGGGAGATAGAAGGGATGCCCCCAAGGAATTTACCTTGTAATCAGGGAAGACCACATGTAAAAGGGGCTGGGGAGGAGATGAAGGTGATGGCCAGAGAGTAGGAATCAGGTTAGGACTCAGACCTCCTGAGTCCTGTTCAGTGCCACAAAACACAAGCAGCTTGAACCTGGATTTAGCAGATTCTACTCTGCTTTCTTTAATCCAGTTGTCCAATCTCTTGCCCTTCTGGTAAATACTTATTGCTCTAAGACCCCTTCTGGAGGTGGACAGAGTAGGGCAAAGATCAATGGGAGCTGAGGTTTTTTGACCTATTTCTCCTTGTGCTAATCCAGCCCAGGACCAGTTCAACAGGTGCCCAACAACCCTCGGGATATAAGATATGTAAGCCTCTGCCCCTAGCCATACTGCCCCTCTAGGCCAGGGCAGGGCAGGCCCCTAGTACAGGGTCCTAGAATAGCAGAGGGGAACAGGGATCCAAAGCCACCTGGCTCTACTCTGTCCTCTTCTCCCTTCCTTATAGTGTGGGGCCCTGGTCACTTATAAAACCTGTGAGGAGAATGGAAAGTTTGCTTCTGACCTAAAAGTTTCATCCCAGAAGCACTGGGATGATGCTTCCCCAGTGGAGCACCATCAGTACATTATGTACTGGGTCTTGGATCTAGGTTCAGTGACTTCCAGGCCAGAGCTTTGCACTGATCCCGTCTGTCATCTCAGCAGAGAGAGACCTCAGTAGACAACCCTGGATAAGATGTGATCTGGGCATTTATAGATAAAAGAGTCATGCTCTACTGGAATTTTATTTTGTCTACTTTTTAGAAAAGCCTTTTTATCGTTCCCTCACTGGATGGATTTATCTTACCCAACCTGGCTTATGTTTCCTCTGGCTGTTTTTCCTTTATGACTATGTCTTGGTTGGTAGAACAGAAAATACTTCTCAAAGCTCACCCCTCTGGCAAGCTTCTCCTGATTGGATCCACCTGACTCAGAGCAATCCTTTCTCCCGACGTCCTCCTGTATGGGATTGCCTTGTCAGTTTGGAAATCCTTTACACTCTCATGGGTCCTTGCTTTCCTCTTTGAGAGCAGGCACCTGGACTTAAGGCCCTTCACACTTGACTTTCCTCTCCCTTTCTAGTCTCATTACACTGGCACTTACTAGCCTACATCACCCCCTTCACACACTAAGCGGGCAGCCAAATTAGCCATCTCCTCCATTGCACAGGCCTTGCTCCATACCTTCAGTGCACTTAATCACCATCTCTCTTTTTAGAATCTCTGAAGTTCAGTTGACCTCAGTCACTACTTTCGAAATGAGAATTTTCCCAAGTCTTCTAGCTATTCTTGCTTCTTTTCTCTTTCCAAATTACTTTGCATTCATTGTGTGTCTGTGATCATTGTTAACAACAAGAATTTATTAAGCATTTACCATGGGCCAGTCATGTGCTAAACACTGGAGATATAAATGCTCTAAGAGAAAGACAGACTCTGCTCTCAACAGCTCCCATTCTAATAAGGGACATACAAGGAAGTTGAAAGGGTCAGGGCTGCCCATGTAGGGGCATCATTGAAAGGTCTGGGATGCACAGCACAGATGAGAGGAGAGTGATACATGACTGGCCTGGGTCTGTGCCCAAAATTCAGACCCCAGAAGGAACTCACCAATGGGAGAAGGGGACTGGGATAGGATGGTCCAGGGTAAGAGGACAGCTGAGTCAGGGTGGCAAAGGCCAAAGGGTCAGAAATGGGGGAGGAAACATGCAAACAACCTTGTATATAGAAGATAGATACAGAGAGAATGGGAGAGTGGAGCCATATATTGTCTCCCCAGATAGAATGTAAGCACCTTTCGGTCAGAGGATGTTGAACTTATGTTTTTGAATACTTGGTACCCAACATAGGTGCTTAATAAGTGCCAGTTGATTGAGCAATTGATACAGTTTAGTGCAGGATTCAGTATCACGGACCGCTTTTGCTGTTTAGCTCTTTTTCAGTCTTTGTAACCC
Source organism: Notamacropus eugenii (assembly GCF_028372415.1). Lineage (NCBI taxonomy): Eukaryota > Metazoa > Chordata > Mammalia > Diprotodontia > Macropodidae > Notamacropus > Notamacropus eugenii. The sequence goes on from NC_092874.1 coordinate 436,684,552, forward strand.
CTTTTAAGGTTTTCTTGGCAAAAATACTAGAACGATTTGCCATTTCCTTCTCCAGATCATTTTGCAGATGAGGAAACTGAGGCAAACAGGGTTACTTGACTTGCCCAGGGTCACACAGCTAGTGAACGTCTGAGGTCCCACAGTCTACCCACTACACCACCTAGCTGCCCCAAGGATCAGGGGACCTGCATTCAAATTCCAGCTCTGCCCCTGACTAGCAGCATTACTTTGGGCAGGACATTTCTTTGAGCCTCAGTTTCCTCATATGTATGATGAGAGGGCTGTTTGATGTCTAAACTCCTTTTTTTGCCCTGAAACCCATGACTCCATGGGTCCCTGTGATCTAGTAGTCTTAAGTGTCTAAGGAGCACTTGTCTGAGTTGGGTAGATGTGTGTTGCTTCCATCTAGTGGCAGACATTAGAATGACAAACAAGAGAACTTCCAACAGAAGTGTAGCCCTCAGACTTTTTGGTCTCAGGAACCCCTTTACACTCTGAAAAATTAATGCGAACTTCCCCTCTAGTTCTTCCTCCACCCAAGAACTTTTGACTATGTGTTATCTCTATTAACATTTACTACATATGAAATTAAAATATCTTAATTTTATTGTGAAAGGAGTTTTGACCTCTGGGACCCCTGGAAAGGATCACAGAGACCCCAATTTGAGAACCGCTGTATCTGAATATTCCCTACAAATTGGACGCCAAGGGTTTAAAGAGCAGAGCAGCATGACGTCATAGAAAGAAGGCGAAATTTAGAGCCCATAGATCTGGGTTTCAATCTCTGTATTATTATTGCTTCTGGTTTTTTTTTTTAAAGAGTATTTTTTCTAATTACATGTAAAGAAAGTTTGCAATATTCACTTTTATAAGATTTGGAGTTCCAAGCTTTTTTCTTCCTCCCTCTTTCCTCCCCTCTCCCCAGGATGGCAAGCAATCTGATATAGGTTATAATGTACAAACATATTAAACATATTTTCACACTGGACATGTTGTGAAAGAAGAATCAGAGCAAAAGAGAAAAACCAAGAAAAAGAAAAAACACAACAAAACAATAGGTGAAAATAGTCTGCTTTGATCTGCAGTCAGACTCCATAGTTCTATCTCTGGATGTGGATAATATTTTCCATTGTGAGTCTTTTGGAGTTGTCTTGGATCCTTGCACTGCTGAGAAGAGCCCAGTCTATCCAAGTTGGTCATAGCAAAATATGGCTGTTACTGTGCATGATGGTCTCCTGGTTCTGCTCTGTTGTTGTTTTTACCATTATTATCACACACATCATCTTGGGTAAGTTATACCCCCCTCTCTGGATCTCAGTTTCCCAATCTGTAAAATGACAGAGTTGGACGCCATGACCTCTAAAATTCCCACTATCTCAATATCTATGATTCTATGAAGTCTGGATGTTGGAGTGGGGAATGTCAGAAATAAAAGAAATGTTTTTGGTTCAGAATTATGAGCAAAAATGCTAATCTGCTACATGAGCCTGGAATATCTACCTGACTCCGCTCCCTGATGTGAACCATTTCATTCTCCTTTTGTGGCCACCTTCATATCCATTATTCTATTGAGATGATTCAGTCAAAGCTAGAACAGTGGTTATTATCCTCATTTTATAGGTGAGAAATAGGCTTTAGAGATTCCCAGTGACTTTAGTCAATCAACAAGTATTTATTAACTCCTACTATGTGTCAGGCACTGGGGATACAAGTAAAGTGAACGAAACAGTCGTTCCAGATAAAGAGATTACCTTCCAATGGAAGAGACAGCAAGTGTAGACACACACATCTAACATAAAGCAAATAAATCCAAATTACACACTCACACCTAGTGTAAATACAGAAAAATACAAAGTAGTTAAATGGAAGGTAGTTTTGAGGTAGAGAGCACTAACAGCTGGGGGGTCAGGAAAGATAACCCTTGTGCACCATCTTCAGAGTAAGAGGGAGACTCTATGGGGTATCTGTAAAGAGGGAGTACATTCCAGGTATGTGGGATGGGCAGATCAAAGGCACAGAGATGGGAGGTGCAGAATGATGTCTGGGGAACAGTAAGGACATTAGCTGACTAAAGTGAAGAGTGCAAAGGGAATCTCTAGGAGAATAGCACTGGACCATGTTGTCTCTCATTTGTAGTTAAAGGGTCATTTCATTCCCTTGCTCCTTTAAAAACCTGCTTAAAGTCCACCTTCTCCAAGAAGGCTTCCTTACCCATCAATTACTCATTCATTCTAAGCAATATTCTGCAAGCTTTGGAATCTTTCTTATTATAATACCTGCTCTTGTGAGTTCATCCATTGAGTTGAGAGAGGATTTATAGCTAATATGACAACATTTATCTCCACAGAGTTAGAGCTTGGCAAAATTCTGGTCAATAAAGCTTGTCTTTAGGATGAAAGATTTAGAGTTGGAAGGAACTTGGCAAATGCCAGAATGACCAGATCTTAGAATTCAAAGAAACTACAGAAACCATCTCACCCAATTCATAGTCAAATGAGAATCCTATTTACACTATTCTCTAGAGAGGAGACTTGTTAATTTCTATGGTGGCCAATTCCACTTCGGGGATAGCCCAAATTATTAGAATATGTTTTTCCTCATATCAAGCCTAAAATTTCTTCTTTGAAACTTATACTCATTGCTTTTAACCTGCCCAGGGGCCCAGGAGAACAAATTGAATCCCCTGTCCATATGAAAACCCTTCAGATCTATTTGACATTTATGTCCCTCTCATCTAAGAGTTCTCTTTTCTAAGCTAAACATCCTGAAGTTTCTCCGGGCTAGATGACATCACTCCCCTGCTCACACAGCTCAATTTGTCATATAAAGCCTTTTATAGTCTGGCCCTGACCTACATGTCTGGTCTTATTCTGGTTTATTCCCCTTTGTGCACTTTTGGTCTAGCCAAACTGGCTTTCTCAATGTTCCTGAATTTCCATCTTGCTTCTTCATAACTTGTCTTCGTTTGTCTTTCATGCCTGAAATACACTTTCTTATTACCACCACTGCTTAGAATTCCTATTTTCCTTGAAAACTCAGCTCAGGCACCATCTTTTCCATGATTCTTTTACTAATCTCACCAGCTCTCTCTATTTTCCCAAAATTACCTTACATTTATTTTGCATATGTTGGGTGTATTATTTATATGTCTATGTTACTTCTCCTTATACAAGACAAGCCCCTGAGTCTGGGACCTCTCATTCCTGTCATTGTATTCTTTGTGGCTAGGATTGTGCTTTGAACATAGCAAGAAACCAGGGGGAGGATGGGTGTGGCTTTTTCTGTTGCTAAAACTTAGCCAAACTTTATGAATGTAAAGTTAACTGTCTCCAGGAATGGAAATCTCAATGTTCCTTGGTCTATACTTCTAGGAAGCGTCTCCTACAGGTTTGCTTCAGCTTGTTAGTTGATTGAATGAATGAGAAAAAAAACATTTATTGATGATTTCCCATATGCTGGGAATTGTGACTGAGAAAGTTTGCATCTTGCATCTCTTGATTCCAGGTTCCCAAAGACGATCAAAAGATCTTCCCTTACAGCTCCAGCTAGTAGGTAAGCAGGAGGATAAATAGATATGATGATGTCGACGGAGGTGGTCATGGCAATAAAAGGCCATATTTGTGTAAGCCTAAGTCTAGTAGAGTTAGAGATAATGTGGTCGAGTGAAGTTAGTTCTTGACCTGGCTTCAAATCCTGCTCTCTTGGTATCTGGCTGTATGATCATGAAAAAGTCTCTCAATGTTTCTGATCCTGAGTCTCCTCAGGTGTAAAATAGAGACAATAATGCCTGCAGTATTACTGTGCAGGAGAGTTGCGAGGATCAGACAAGATAATGTATAGCAAGTACTTTGTAAATGTTAGAGCACTCATGTCTATTATTAATGTTACTTCTGCTGTTATGTTTCTTTTGGTCTTTGCCTGCATAGTGTGCTCAGGGTCATTCCACTAGGGGAAGTTCTTTCTGTTCCCTGAATAAAACAGGGCAGGTTCCATTGTGCATGTAACACTCTAGCTAACCTCGCTCTTGATAGGCTCAAGAGGTACAGATCAAGCTGCTAAGACCTTGGAAATGTGTAGCCTATCCAAAGTCCTGGAGAGTTGGCTGGATACACCCTGTCTCTGCAATGAAGGGACTAAAAAGTGGCTGCTGGGAACTTCTTAGTTAAGAGGAGATGATGAGGCTGGGGTGTCTCTTGAAGCTCTGCAGAGCCCAGAGTTACAGAGCAACATAGACCTTAGAGTAACTAGATCAGTAAAAATTGTTTTTGTTTAGTTGTTTCAGTCATGTTCAACTCCTCATGACTCCATTTGGGAATTTCTTGACAGAGATATTGGAATGGTTTGCTATTTCCTTCTCCAGCTCATTTTACAGATGAGGAAATTGAGGCAAACAGGTTTAAGTGACTTGCCTAGGGTCACATAGCTAGTAAGTATCTGGGGCTGAATTTGAACTCAGGTCTTCCAGATTTGAGGCTTGACACCCTATCCATCATGCCACCTAGCTGCCCATAATATTAATAATTAATAATAAAAGCAATAAGAATGAATATCCAACAGCTTAATCCCCCTTTTCTCTTTGCCACTCCAAGGACACACCTTAGACAAGTGGGCACCTCAGGGAATTCTCGTATCATGATAGAAAAATCATTTAAAAATCATAAAAAGTGAAAGAATAACAATAAGACTGTTATTCTTCTATCCTTTTATTTGTATTTATACGGATATTTTAAGGTTTACAATGTTTTCTTAGTTGATCTTCACAGCAACCCTGGAGGTAGGTACTATGTTACCTGTATTTTATAGATGGAAACTGAAGGTGAGAGGGCAAATAACTTTCTCAGTCACCAGCTATTTAATGTCTGAGGCAGGTTCTGAACTCAGTTCTTCCTGACTCCAAATTTAGCACTTTGTCCACTGTGCCAATAGAATTACACATTTACCTTATTTGATGAAGGGAGATCATTCTCGCCCTCCCTAGTCAACCAATAGAAAGAATGACTAGGGAATGTTCTGACTTGGTGTAGTGCCTGGTCAATAATGAGTGTTTGATAAATGCTTTTTGATTGATTGATTTATTGGGTCAAAGGGCAGACATGCCTGATTCACTTTCTCAAGCACACATTTCTTTGATGTCATCCTTTCTACACTTTTCCTGTTTTATTCCTTGTTCATGAAGTTACAACCTGTATTATTATGTCCAACATAACAATAACTGGCATTTCAATAGTGCTTTAAGATTTGCAAAGTTCATTACAAATAGTATCTCACTTGATCTTTACAACAACATCTATTCTCTGTCATTGGAGGTAGCTGCTATTATTAGCCACACTTTACAAGTTAAGAAGGTGAAGTTGACAGAAGTTGACTTGCTCAGAGTCATAAGCCTGGTAAATCTCTGAGGTCAATTTAGTACTCAAGTCCTGACTCTAGGCCCAGCGCTTCTTCTACTCCCAGAAGACTCTGTTGTCTATTGGAAGATTCTCAACTTTGGTTTTTCTGGAGATTGTAATATCAACATAAAAGATAAAAGCTTTGACATCTGAAATACAGAAGGAATGATTAAAGTTCACTTTCATTCTACAAGGGATAACTTTCATTCTGCAGTAAATAAATGGTCAGTGGAGATAATGAGACTATTTTCCAAAAGGGAAGCAAAATTGTTAGTATTATTTTGTAAAAAATACACAACTTCACCAATCGGTTAGCCAGTCTACAAATATTTTCTAAGCATATATTATGCGCCAAGAACTGTGCTAATACAAAGAAAACCCAAAACAGTCCCTGTGCTCAAGGAACTCACACTCTAGAGGGGAAGATGATTGTGAAAATAACTGAATGTAAAAAAGATATCGACAAAATAGATGGAAAGTGATGTCAGAGGAGGAGGCCTCCAACAGCTAGGAATTTCACCTCCAACTTCCCACAACTACTATAACAACTAGGGGTAAAGACGGAGTAAGATTTTAAGCATAGAGAAAAGAGTCCTGGATTTGAACTCAAGAAAATGTGAGCTCAGATTCAGTCAGACACTTGCTCTATAACCCTGGCAAGTTACTTCACCTCATTTGGCCTCAGTTTTCTCATCTGTAAAGTGGGGATGATTATGGGACCCACCCTATTGGGTGGTTGTGAGGATTTTGTTGCTGTTTGTCCTTTGACCAATGATATCAGGAGAGTGATGTCTTGACTTGCAAACAAATTGGATTTAAGTGAGGCAGAGCTGTACAAAGTCATCAGCCTTATTCTCTCCTCCAGACTCATTGGAGTCCAGTGTAGAGACATAAGTCAAGATGATTGGTGATAGCCTGTTGTTAGCATGAAATGATATAAAATAGCTAAAGCACTTTGCAAACCTTATAATGCTATGTAAAAGTTAGTCATTGTTAATATTATTACTGATCGAAGAGAGGCATACTGAGTCCATATCATATAAGGATCAGTTGAAAGAACTGGGGATTTTTACTTTGGAGAAGACTAAGCAGGGATGTGATAACTGTCTTCAGTTATTTGAAGGGCTGTCACTTGGAAGCAAGATTAAACTTGCTCCATTGGGTGACAAAGAGAACCAGGAGCAATTGGTAGAAGTTATAAAAAGACAAGTCAGGTTTGATGTCAGGAAAATCTTCCTAACAGTCAGAACCATCTGAAAGTAGAATGGGCTGCTATTGGCGTGGTAGGTTCTCTGTCACTCGATATGGATGACCCCTTGCCAGGAATGTTGTAGTGAGGACCCTTTGTGGGCTTGGGCTGGACCTGGTTTGACTATCTTTTCCAACTTTTGAATTCTGAGATTCTGTGAAATTATTACACACATTGAGGCTCTACCTCACACCCATCAAATTGCCCAAAGTAATGAAAGCAATTAAACTCAATGCTAGCTGGACATTAGACAAAGAAATTCATTTATTCAGTGGTGATTGAATTTCAAACCTGTAGAATCTCTTTGGAGAATAGTCTGGCATCACAGAGTAGAAGTCACAAAAACAGTCATAGCCATTTACCCCATAATTCCATTAATGAGACCATACCCTCAAAGTGTTATCAAAAACAACAGAAAAGCTACTTGTTCAAAGACTTTGATAAGATTATGGTGTGTCATTGGGAAAAAAATTGGAAGTAATTTAAATGCCTGACATTGGGTAAACAGTTAAATAAATTGTCAAGTATTTCAGGCAGATAGAACCTGGCAAGTTAGTTTGTCAGGTACCTTTGATACCAGGCCCCTGGCACAGTCCCCAGGGGCTTGTAAAATTAGAAGCTTGTAGAGTTGTCTTCAAATAACCTTAGAGATAGAAGGACCTTAGAGATAACATAATCTAATTCCCTCACTTGCAGAAGAGGAAATTGATCCTCAGAGAAGCTGAAGGGATTCGCTATAATTTTCAAAGTCAACCAGTGGCTGACCCTGGGCTAGAATGCATGCTTTCCATTCTACCCCTTTGTTTCTCCCTGACTCTGCCTATGAAAAGAGTTGGTCCTCCAGAAATCCAATCATTATTATTTTCGTTCCTTGATCAAAATCCCTTTGCTTCTCTAAAAAGTGCCTCTGTTCGCCAGGTTATGAGGAAGTCTGCTTGGCATTCCATACCCTTGCTGTCCCCCTAATTCCACCAGGAAAGACTGAGAAGAGCAAATCTGATCCGTCTCAAGGCAGTAGAACTGAAAGCAATCTCCAGCAATGTATGATTGATGGAACCTGTCCCTGAAGAGCCAGGAGTCTGTCAAGCTTTAATCAGATCTTCTGCAGTGCACTGTTGGCTGTCCTTCTTAGCCTGGGGGAGATGCATAGATCCTGCTGGAGTTCAAAAAAAAAAGTATATTACGAATAGCAGACCTGGCTGGCAAGAAATGTGTCAGACCAATACTAGAAGTATTTCCAAGTACATTCAGTTTCACGCTGAATGAATGAATGAAAGGATTGGAGGTGGCTCTGAAGGCAGGGATAGATCTAAAAGAACCTGGAGGTGAACAAGGCTCAGCTACTGCCTTCTCTATCACCCAACCAAGTCTATTCTCAGATTCCTAATTCTTGTAAAAGTATGAGAAATGATGTTAGGATGCCCATAGGTAAGAACAAAGCCTAACTCTAAGGGAGGAAACTCTAATGGTGAAATTTACAGAGACCAGATGGTTGGTGAGAAGGGATCATAGGGTGTGTTGGAGACATTCCTCTTTCCTTGCCCCACTACTGCTAACATCACATCTGCCTTCAGCTGAAATCATGTCAGGCAGAAGGCCACTTTCTCCAATCTATATGTGGTGATAGCCCCTCCTCTAGAGTCACCAGTGATATAGTGGAAAAAGCTGAGGCTAAACTCTGACCTTGGCCAGTTATGTTTCTCTCTGGATCTCAGTTCCCTTCTCTTTAAAACTGGGGGAGGGAAAAGGATGTTGGCTTGGATAATTTCTAAGATTCTCTTCAACTTTATTGGAGTACCTGGCACATAACAGACAACAAATGCTAGTTGACTGATTTTAAAGGTCTCTGTTTCTATGAAAACAAAAAGGTGAGGACAGGTCAAGGAAATCACACTTACTCCATGAGAAGGCCCCAGAACCCCTAATAAACCTGCTGCTCCTCTTCTCTATTGAATTCATCTCTCTGATCTGGCCAGACTGACTTGTTGTCTCATCCCTGTTACCATTACTGACCTGCTCCCTCACATAGAATTGTCTGTTAGACCACATGGGTCTCATTCACATTTTGCCTTGACTGTAGGCAATAAATTTATTCAGGAAACAAGATGGAGTAGGGAGGCAAGGCTGGCTTCCTAGCCCAGTGGTGAGATCCATCAGGATCTGACAGATGAAACTAGCTTTTGTAGAAAAGAGACAGTGGATAAAATGTTGGAACTGGAAGGAGTAATTTAATCCAGCCCCCTTTTTTATAGATGAAGAAACTGAGGCACAAAGAAGGTTGATGACTTGGAGTCCTTTTCAGCTCCAGTGTTCTGACCATAAAGACATGGTCATATATGACTCTAGAACTAGAAGAGACCATCTAGTCCAATCCCCTTATTTTACAGTTGGGGAAAGTACAGTACGTAAAGATAAAATGATTTGCTCTGGGATGCATAGCTAATATGTGTCTGAGGCAGGATCTGACCTCAAATGATTTGCTCTGGGATGCATAGCTAATATGTGTCTGAGGCAGGATCTGACCTCAGGTCTTCCTACGTTCAAGCCACTATCCACTACACCAAGATACTGAGAATCAGGCATCCTGTGGCAGAACTCAGCTCTCCTGACTCCTTAATTCAGATTTTTTTTAAATCACATGGTACTCCCTCTATATATCTCTTTTACCCACTAACTCTTCTCTGTAGGCCAAGACTTAAGTAAAAAGACAAAGGAAAAAATGGCCTGTGCTTGTAGGCACATGGCTCCCCTGGGAAGTCATTTGGAGAGATGGCTTTGTACTTGTTACTTAAAGCCTTGATAGCCCTCTTAGATCTCAGATGAAGTGCAATAAAACTTTATGAATTCAGGCAGCACTTGTTCTGAATTTAGAATGATTAGGACGGAGCTGAAGTGAAAGATACTTTTATACTGTCTTTGAAGAATGGGATTTGCTGAGCATGATTCAGGAAAGGCTTCAAGAGATATTGGGTGGAGGCTTCCTCAGCTGTAAAAGAGATATGATAGACTCTTGAGAGGCAGCATGGTGTAGCCGAGGAGAGAGGGACCAGTTGGAACGTTGGAGTCAGGGAGAACTGGGTTCAGGACTTACCCTGGTCCCCTAAAAGTAGCTAGTATATGTAGAGGACTTAAAACTTTGGAAAGCCCTTTACATGATATCTCATTTGGTCCTCACAATAGCTCTATGAAGTATTTTTTTTTTTTGCATTTTACAGAGGGGGAAACTGAGTCTGAGAGTGATTGATTCAAAAAACTTTTAATTGTCTGAGGTAGGATTAGAATTCAGTTCTCCTAACTCCAAATCCATCCACTATGCTAATTAGCTGTGTACTAGCTGTGCCATCCTAGGTAAGTCACTTAAAGTCTAAAACAATCACTTGTAAAGTATGACATCTAGAATTCCCTGACTGGGGAACCCTGTACCTCCCTCATAATCATAGGTTGTTCTTTCCGATACCAAAGAAAGCGACCAAGGATATTCAGATTCATTATAGATAGCGGTTGAATCAATCATTATGAATACTTACAAAACAGGAGCAATCTTCCGTCTGGGGCAGCAACCAAACAGTTCAGTGGATCCCCACTCAAGTACCCCCCAAATCCCTGTGGTAATTATAGATAAAATGGAAGAGGAGCTAGAGAGAACATCAGTACTGGTTGGTGGATATTTGGGGTTTTCTGCTTAATAATGAGCTTGGGTGTTAAGCCCAAACATAAGTTCATATATCAATCTTATAGCAGTCACATATGGGTCCTGCTGTTCTAATTACGTCTTTCATAGGTCATAGTATCTAAGTTTTCATGATTCATGATTTTCATGATTCAGCATCTAAGTTGCAAGTTGTTAACAGGTGCCATGTTTGGGCCTCCACCTTTTACAGAGTTTGTTTTTATGACATTTATTATTATATTTTATGACTTTTCCTTAATCGGGGTCCACACAGGGGAACTGCTGATTGGCATTGTTGGAAATATTTTGCTACATGGATGAAAGGACAAGTCTTGATCCCTTCTTTTACTCCCTGCCCCCCCAAGTCCCAGCAGAATCATAGAACCTTGTGGCTGAAAGAGACCTCAGCAGCCACCTCATTCAGCCCGGTAATTTTGCAGATCAAGAAACTGAAGCCGAGAAAGGGGAGATGGTTGTTGTGACATTCAAGTGAAGGTATGGAAAACTGAAAACCATCATACTAATATATGGGTTATTGTTTTCATGAAGTATTATGTATTCAGTAAGTCACTTTATTAATAGAATTTTGGAAATACAACTTTGCTTACCCTTACCTGGAAGTCCTATTCTGAGCCATATTTCCCTTACAACAACCCTATAATTCAAAATTTTCACTAAACCAGACCATTCTTCCCTCTAGTCGTCGTTATTTAGTCATGTCCACCTCTTTGTGACCCCATTTGGAGTTTTTTTGGCAGAGATACTAGAGCGGTTTGCCATTTCCTTCTCCAGGATATTTTTTACAGTCGAGAAACTGAGGCAAACAGGGTTTAGTGACTTGCCTAGGGTCACACAGTTAGTAAGTGTCTGAGGTCATATTTGAACTTGGGAAGATCATCTTCCTTACTCCATATCTGGTGCTCTATCCACAGTACCACATACTCCCTCTAGTTGGTCTCAGTTAATTAGGATGGATGGTCTTCCCCACATCTGCTTCTTATTTAGCTGGATCACACTTGCCTCGTGCAAAGCATTCATTTCTTTTTCCCCAAGAATTGTGTATGTCTCTTCCTCTTCAGGTTTTGTGTTCGATTGGAGCCTTGGCTTGCCTGTTTAATGCTTTGACTAACTTGTCTGGGAGCCGAAAGGTGCTTGCAAAAGAGTCAAGCCTGGAAAAGCCACACTGAGCAGAGTGGTCAGGGAATGAGGCCTGCTGAGAGGCTGTTCTGGCCCAGATGACCAGTTTCAAAAGTCATTAAAATGCAACTAATTTACAACTTGTGCTAGAACTATGTGGAACATAGCTGAATGTTTCTTCAATAATTCAAAGTATTACAAGGGCCTCCAGGCATTATTCTGAATTTCAGTTACCCTTGGGTTGTCATCCTTCACTTATCCAACAGACTCAGGATGAAGTTGAACCTTGGGAGGAAATCGTCTGGATAATCGATGCATACTTACTTGAAAGGCAAAATTTAACCAGGTTGGATAGATGTCTCAGCTCTCTGTGCTCTGTCTTTCTCCTTAAATTACACTGTATTTATTTATCTGCATAGGTTTTTTTTTTATATCAAGAGAAGATAAGTTTCTAGAGAACTAGACCTGATTTGGTTCAGTCCTTTGGGTCATTAGCTCCTTGTACAATGCTTATACATGACAGATAACACTTAATAAACACATATTGAATTGAATTAACCATTTCCCTGCCTTCTTAAGCAGAATATATACATACGTGTATATTTTTCTAGATCTATGCATAAATACATCTATTAATTCACATACTTAGGTGTATATTTTCATATACCTGTTTATGTTCACATATCCATAAATACATATTACATATATTTTATCTATTCATATATGTATATACTCATAGATATGTAGATATATGCACAGACATATTCATATGTATTTGATACACTACACACACAAATAAGATAAATTAAATTCCTACAACACATATATGTTTGCATTCACTCATGCTTATACATATACAAGTACACATATGCATATATTCACATACGTATGATTGTGTTTAATAAGGTAGAGAAATGATTAATTCAATTAAATATAGGCATATGTATATAAGGGCAGCTAGGTGGTACAGTGGATATAGCATCAGCCCTCCGGTCAGGAAGACTAACCCTAAATTCAAATCTGCCTCAGACACTTACTAGCTGTGTGACTCTGGTCAAGTCACTTAACCCTACTTGCCTCAGTTTCCTCATTTGTAAAATGAACTGGAGCAGGAAATGGCAAGCCACTCCAGTATCTTTGACAAGAAAACTCCAAAAGGAGTTATGAAGAGTCAGACATGACTGAAATGACTGAACAACAATATGTATATGTGCACATATACTAACTTCTATATTTCATACATACATACATATGTGCATGTATCACATGTATACACAAGGATATGTGAGTAATGCACATGTATATGTATGTATGTATATATGTATGTATACATACATGCATGTTTATACATTTCCCCCTGCTTTTTCAAGTGCACTTCAAATATAACCTCTTCTTCATCTTTCTCCTCCTCCTCTTCCTCCTCCTCCAGTTTCCTCCTTCTTGCAATGACTGAATCCTTTACCTCTTTACTTTGTCTTTCTCCAAGAAATTTATCACATCCTATTGTGAATGATCGTTTTTATTTATGTCTGCCTTAACACCCTCCCCCCATCACTTCTCCCCCAGAATTTCCCATTGTCATCTGCACAGGGGACACACTTTATTACTATTTACTGAAATTGACTTGATGAACTGTTACCATCAGGATCATTAATACTGTGTGGCAATGCAGCTGTGCCTTCTGGGGCTGCCGAGGTGTGTAGGACAATTTGTCCCTTCACTAAATGGTGCCAGGTCACTATCTGGTTTGTTTGTTTGTTTTTTTTTTTTAGCATTTGTGTCTTTAAAAAATATCTCGTTTCTCTCCCTCTTTTCTCACTGTCAGGTTGTTGTTTCCTATTGCTGTTAGGGTGCTCCTGGTACCCCTCTCTCCTCATTTCAAATTTATAATCTGTGACAAGTTGAAAAGCTAGATAGCCAAGGTTGCTAGGACTGTGCCTTTTTTTGAGGAGACTCAAAGTCTTTCCCTACGAGCAGTGTATGATCCCTACTGCATGGGCTTCATGCAAATGTTGGCTGATTAGTGCTTTCTTTCTGGCATCTGGCTACATTCTGGATAATTGTTTTTCCAATTAACTGAGATCTGGATGAATGAGGTGCTGCTGTAGAGAAAGATGCAGAAATGCTGGTTTATTGGGAGATTTGGCTAACAGAAACGACAGTTAACAAGTTTCTCTGTGCAGAGTTGCTATCTGGCAATTCTTCCGGGGAACAGGATGTTCTAGGTTTTGGGATCTGTGGTTGTGGTCCTAATACTGCCAAATCTCCAGTCTGCTGCCAGCTGCTAAGACTCTTGGAAGTCCCTAAAATGTGACCTGCTCAAGATCAAGCCCAGCAGGTCCTATTGTTCTTGGAGAAGGAACCAGGGGCTAGAAAATGAATCTTCAGAGATGCCTTTTCTCTTCACTATCCCAAACTTGTTCTATCTGGAGATAAAGGAAGGAGGTGGTTTGAATGAACTAAACCAAAATGAGAAAGAAAGCCTAAACTTGAATCCCTTTGATTTGTTGTGTGACCTTGAGCAAGTCACTTCCCTCCTCAGAGGCTCAGATTTCTTGTCTCTAAAATAAATGGGGTGGACTTCAGGGTCCCTTCTTGCTCTAACGATAAGTAATTACCCAAACTATCTGATAATTACACCTGCCCTCTCCATTCAAGCTCATTATTAAACCAGAGAACTGGATTCAGTGCCCTAAAGTGATTCGCAAGAGATAGGGCTTTGACCTTATTCTGAAATCCATAAGCCCTCTCAACATATAAGGGTGATAATTGTGGTTGTCTGTTTCCTTGGATATAGCTCCTTTTGGGTTTTCCTAAGCCTTTAATTGATTGTCTTTCCAAAAATACTGTGGTGCAGAATCAGATCTAGTGTGCATCCTCAACTCAGATTCTAAAACAGTTAAGAGACTACCTACCCTTGGGATGCTGGGAACTTGGAGAAGCTGGATTTGATTATTAGTTTGAGGAAGCATGGCTCTGCAGAGGGCACAGCTGACATGTTTTCTTTGTTGGCTGACAGAGGTCAGGTATGAGGTTGAAGTGTGGAAAGCAGTGATTATTCCTTAGCTCTTGAGTGAGCATTTTTGGAGGTTATATTAATGCCTCTTCTAAAATGCTAATACATATTATAAAATGATTTGCACGCATTATCTCCTCTCCTCTCCTCTCCTCTCCTCTCCTCTCCTCTCCTCTCCTCTCCTCTCCTCTCCTCTCTTCAATAAGAGTTAAGTGACTTGCCAAGGGTCACATAGCTAGTAAGTGTATGAGACTGAATTTGAACTCAGATCCTCCTGACTCCAGGGTTGGTGCTCTAGGCACTATGGCACCCCCTAGCTGCTCCACATTCGATGCTATTTCAATGCACTAAATTTTATCCCAGTGATCTGGGAGTCATCTTGGAGTAGGTAGATAGAATGTGAAATGCTATCCCTCAGGATCAGGAAGACCTCAGTTCCCATTCTGCCTCTAGTACTAGCTGAGTGGTCCTGGGTAAGTCCCTTATGTCTTCTGAACTCTGTCCAAGACTCAGATACTAGCTTGTAGCTGCAAATATTGATTAAGGGAATTCCCATACATTCAAATTCTGAGATATATTGATCTAGGATAATTCATGGTCCTCCCTGGCGACCTAGTTTATCAATCCCTGATAGAGTCCAAGAGTCACTGAGTTCAAGCTCAGTGGAAAAAAGAGTTTATTTCCTTTTATGTATTTGGGGAAGATTTATTATTCTCTTAGAGAATAATAAATTTATTTATTACTTATTATTTATTTATTATTATTTATTATTCTCTTACCAAACATCTCTATGACCTTGGGCAAGCTGGATGAAAGCTGCCTGCTGTCCAGATGGTGATATACCATTGAATGGATAAGCTATAGATTTTTTCCATGTGATGATTTGTACAGATACTGCTCATGGTTAATGAATCCAGCCCAGGACTGAACAGGAAGAGAACAGGTCAAATTGCCTTAGAGAAATTATAAAATTCCTTGAATGATGCTAAGTTTTTGTGAGAATCCACTAAGATTATATACACACAGCATGTTGCAAACCTTAAAGCACTCTATCAATGTTTGATATTCTTCTGTTTGCTTAAATTGATTAGACACAGGCCCATCTTTTTAATAACAATATTCCGGTGTTTTTATATGATTTAGAGTGGAGGGGTATTGAAATCTCAGAGAAACTGAAACTGAAGAATGCCCCCAGGGTAATGAAAAGCTCATGGTGAGAGGGTGCAAGGCTGTATCACATTACAAACAAGGGAGAAGCAAGTAGGTAACAAACATTTATTAAACACCTACTGTGTACCAAGCTATGTGCTGGTACTGAGGACAGAAAGGTAAAAGACAGTCACCTCTTTCAAGGAGTTCACAGTCTAATGAGGGAGAAGACATGCAAAAAGTACATATAAACAAACCATATAAGATAAATTGGAGATAATTGACAGAGAGAAGGCACTAACATTAAGGGGAACTGAGAAAGGTTTCTTGTAGAAGGTGGGATTTTAGCTGAGACTTGAAGGAAACCTAGGAAGCCAGGAGGCAGAGATGAGAGGGAAGAGGAATGGGGGACAGACAATGAGAACACCCAAGGTTTGGTTATTGGGTGACTTGTTTGTGCAGCAGTCAGGAGGCCATTGTCACTGGTTCCAAGAGTACAAATGTGGTGGGGAGTAAATGGAGAGAGTTAGAAGGGAGGGGAGTAGGTTGTGAAAGGCTTCGAATGCCATACAGAAGATTTATGTTTAATCCTTGAGGTGATGAGGAGCCAATATAATTTACTGAGTGTGTGCGTGTGTGTGTGCACGCGCGTGTAGTTTGACGTCATCATTCTTCTACTTTAAGAAGAACAATTTTTTAGGTGAGCAAAAGATGTCATCAAAGAAAATATAGGAGTGAAATAAAAGGACTAGTCATATGGCAAGATGGAGAAATAATCAGTGGACACCTTATGTGCTTACTGGTATCCATTCTGTTGATGCCAGAGAAAGCAAGGAAGGTCCCCAGTAAGGTGGGAGTGTCCCATGAGTGGACTTAGGAGAGGTCATGGATGAGAATTGCCCTGAATGATAAAATACTGGTGAGGGCTGGAAGAAATATTCATTGAGGAGATCACAGATCCTTAAGTAACAGAGTATATTAATGCCTGGCTTCTTCCATCACTAAGATGGACTTGACCATACCTGCCTTACCTAACTGCCTGTAGGACAGAATAAGTTTTATCTGTTCATTCATTCATTCATTTACTTAACAAGTAAATGGGCACTGGGATAGATATAAGGACAAATTGGTCATTGTAAATGTGAACATGCTTGGAAAGTCAAAACACTTTATGAATGCAGGAATTATTCTCTTTCTTAAAGCAATGAGCTGCTAAGCTGATTGCTATGAACGTGGTGTTTTATGAATGGAAAAAAAATTGCTTTCCTATTATATCTATGGAAATGAGTTGAAGGTAGCCTCTAAAACTATCTTAACTTCAGGGTCCAAGCCTAGGGCATGAAACATATTCTACTTCCATGCTGATGCTTTATTCTTTTAGCAACTTCACCCAAAGAGCTGTTCTGCATCAGTGAATTTTTCAGATAACTGAAGCTTAGTCCTTAAAGCCAAAGAACGATTGACTATTTCAATGTTTTTGGATGGAAATTGTTTTCAAATGGCCCACGTATCCTTTGTCTATTGCGTCTGGGATAAATTAGCCATTCCTTTGTTTGGCTCTTAAAGTCTTCTTAATCTGGCTCCAACCAGCACCTTCCCATGATTAATGAATATCTCTGCCTGTCATGTACTCAATGTTTCCACCAAATAGGTTTATTTATTGTTACTTGTCGACAATATTCCACTACTCCTTTCCATGTCTTTGTCCTCCATGTTTAGAATGCTCTCTCCCTTACCTCTGCTTCTTAGAATCCTTAGTTTCCTTCTAGGCTTAGTTCAGGTGCCACTTCCCATATAAAACGTTTCCTATTCTCCACAGCTGTTAACGGTTTCTCCACAAAATTACTCTTAATGTATATATAATGTGTATATAATGCATACATATATATAGTGTGCATATAATATTTACTTCTCTGTAAATGTTTTCTTCTCCCCATTCAACCCCAAGAGAATTTAAGCTCTTTTAAGACAAATATGTTTCCATTTCACTCATCTGGTGGCTAACACAATGTTTGACATATAATAGTGCTTATTGAATGAATGAATGAATGCATGTGTTAGTAAACAGAGCACACTGAGCAGAATTTAGCCTTCATGACTGAGCGTTATAATTATGAATATTCATAGTTTTGATATGCTGTGACTTCAGCTGAATATAAGATCGTATTTCATTCATTCTTCCATTTACCAAGTACTATGCTAGATACAAGGAGAGAAACAGAGTTCAGATAAGATAAGGTCCTAATCTGATGAAACAACTGTCTGGTAAGGGGATAAAATGGAAACACCAATGCCTATAATACGTAACATTACATAAGTGTATCAGAGAATTACAAAACTAAAATATTACGGATATGACCAACTGACTGTTGGAATCAGGGAAGACTTCCTGCAAGAGGAGATACAGAAGTAGGACTTTGAAGGGAGAGTAGGAATTCAACTGATTAAGAGAAGGGTGCCATTCCAAGGGGGATCAAAGGCTTTCTGAGTTTTCTGTAAGCAGAATAGACTGCCCTGCAGAATAGTGAGTTCGTTTACCTGGAAATGTTTAAGTGGAGTGTGGATGACCACCTAGGTTTACAGAAAACACCTTCTTGGAAGGGCTCTTAGAACATCCAGTCTAACACTCTTACCTTATACCTTACCTTATAAGAGGATTTTAAGACCTATAGAGATTAAATGATTTTCTTGGTCATATAGACAGCCAGGTCACATAGTAGCCAAACCAGGGTTCAGACTTAGGTCCTACAATTCCAATTTCAACTTTCTTTTCTCTGATCACAGTGTTTTAGAAAGGATTCATGCCTCAGGTAGGAGGAGAGAACCAGATGACCCTTGAGTATGGTGTAATTCCGAGGCTCTTTATGTGATGCTTTCAAAATAGTAGTGGCTTTAGAGGCCATTGTATTTCCTGTGCTCACCCACACTCAGATGCTTAAGACTGTTTGGTCTTTCATGTTCCAAAGAGCAGATATGTACAGGCACTGAAGGTCCTTGCTCCCATCTTACTGAACCCTTCTCAGAATTCCCATTGTTTGTATTTGAAAATACTTACTGTAGGGGTTTCCAATGGAGGAAGGGGCTGGCAAATGACAAAGGCTATAGAGAAACTTTGCCAAATAATTGTATTATCTGACTGAAATGACTTAATCTCCTTATTTTTCTTATTTACTTATGTCAGGTAATCTTTAGAATTTATTTCCTTTCTTAATGAATAGTTGATATGGACCTCTTTACTGAAAGCCATGGGGGTCAAAAAAGGTTGGCAACCATTATCTTAGTGCTAGAGCATTAAACTGGAACTTGAAGGACTTGAGATGCAGTTTTGGTTCTTCCCTCATTTGCTGAGTGACACTGGGCAAGTCACATCCTTTAGACCTTAGTTTCATCATCTATAGAATGAGGGTGGGGGGTGGGGTTGCACTGGATTGGGGTTCTTAGCTTTTGCTGTGTCAAGTTCCCCTTTGGAAGTCTGGGGAAGCTTATGGACTCTTTCTCAGAATAATGTTTTTAAATGCATAAAATAAAATTCAGGAATCCAATTCTATTGAAATGTAATAATCAAAATATTAAAAACAAAAACAAGTTCACAAACTCCAGGTTAAGATCCCCTGGACTAGATTATGCCTAAAGTCTCTCCGAGCTCTGCTATCCCAAGCCTTAAAGATTTGTTTTCTCTTATTCAGACTTTTCACTAAACCAGGTTGACCTTGTGCTTTCCTTAACTAGGATGTAATCAATCAATAAGCATTTATTATTAAGTTATAACTGTGTGTTGGGCACTGTGCTGGCAGCAGGAGATACAAAGAGAAAAATGAAACAGACCCTACTCTCAAGAATCTCTATTCCGTATAGAGTAATTTTCATTTTGGTTGAAGGTGGTATAGGATAGAATCTGGGAGTTACTTAACTTCTCCGGGCCTCAGCTTATCCATCTGTAAAATTAATGCGTTTGACTAGATTCCTTCTGAGGCCCCTTTCAGGTACACATCTGTGATTCTGTGATCCAGAGATGAGCTGCTGGATGGTTAGCACAGTTAACAAGACAATAAATAAACTCCAAGATGTTTCTGGAATGGAAGACTAGAAAGATGGCTTAGTGCTTGGAAACCAGGGACTGCTCCCCATCTGTCCTGCCAATTTCCCTCACATCAGGTTGTCAGAGAGGGTTTCTAGGGACTGCAGACCTCTTTGGTGCTCCTTCAATAGTGTTGTGACAATATAAGTTACAAATAACCCCTTTGATAAGACCAGGGAAGTTGGCATTGTGGGACATTCTCACACTTGGTAACTTCATTACAATGTCCCTGCTTATATCATGGGGCAAATGTTGGCCATCAGCCTGTCTCTTGTCTGCAGTCAGAGAGGGACTGCCTGAATAGGCAAGATACCAGGAGGGTGATTCAGTATAGGAATAGATTATCAAATGAGCTCCTAGGTGAGATACTTTTCAGCGGGACTGAAGACTTGAGGAGCCTGCCCATATGTCCACATGTGGCCTTGCTGAAGCTGGACAGTATAATGGAAGGTTATAGCTCAAGAGAGCCCTAGGTTTAAATCCTGGGCAAATCATTTAACCTATATACGTCTCAATTTCCTCACGTGTAAATAGGTAGCAAGGTGGCCTAGTGGAGAGTGCCAGCTGTCGAGTCAAGAAGAGCCCAGTTCCAATCTTGCCTTAGGTACTGGCTGTGTGATCCTAGCAGTCCATGGAACATCTTTCATCCTAAGTTTCTTCCTCTGTTGCTGTCTGTCCTTCCCTTCAAAGAGGACCAAAGACATCATGGGGCGATGACATGACTTGTGCGTGAATTAGATTGAAGTGAGGCAGAGCTGTGAAAAATAAAATAGGGAGGACAGGACCAGTTCCTAGGGTTGTTGTGAGGATCTAATGAGATCACATATGCAAGACACTGGTGGGCCTTAAAGTTCTATGTGAAAGCTAACTATTCTTATAAAGCTAATATAAACCAGTTGGTCAACAAGCAGTTATCAAGTACCTACTATGCTCCAGCTACCATGCTAAATATGAGTAAAAATAATGTGCTCCTGACCCCCTCAGACCGTTGTGAGAAAAACATTTTATAAACCTTAGAAAGCTGGAGAAATGTGAACTGCTTTAATTATTGTTGTGGACTTTTCCTGAATGGCCTTGGCTTTGTTCATCATGAAACTAATAGATTTTTCTCTCTGTTGGCTGCCATTAGTGTATAGATGAATGCAGAAGTGGAGAAAGGAGGTCCCTTCCAACTCTGAGTTTTTGTGTGTCTCTTAACACTTTAAGGATGCCAAGACCACATAAGATAACGGAACTAGAAAGGCTCTTAGAGGTCATCTAGTCCAAACCCCCCTTTTTATATGTATTTATTTTTATAAACATTTGCTATTTCTTCCAATTTTTCTCCAACTTCCTTATTTTATAGATGAGAAAACCACGGCCCAGTGAGATTAAGTGATTTGCCTAAGGTCACACACCACAGTACATGGTAGAGCTGAGATATGAACCCAGATGCTCGCATCCAAAATCTCAAGCTCTTCCCATTCTGTGACCTTGCCTCAATGTCCTCAGGAGGCAGGGTAGCCCAGTACAAAGAGTACTCAACTGGGAATTTAGAGCATTCGGTTCTAGGACCAAAATTGCTACCAACTTTTTGTCCAACCTGGGGATTCACTTATTCCATTTTTTATCTTTTTACCTCCAGCACGTAGCACAAGGCCTGGAACATGGTAGCTCTTAACAAATACTTTTTGATTGGATGATTGATTTATTAATTTTTTTCAGCTAAGTGGTACAACGGACAGTCACAAAGATAGGCATTCATATCTGGCTTCAGACCCTCAATAGCTATGTGACCCTGGGCAAGTCACTTAAGCCTGTCAATATTCTTTTGTGAAAATGGAGGGGAGGTAAATAACAACACCTGCCTCCTAGGCTTGTTGTGAGGATCCAGTCGGACAGTAGAGCACTTTGCATTGTGCCTGGCACATAGTAGGCACTTATTCCCTTCCGCTTCCTCTTTCTGGTCCCCAGTATTCCTCTTTGTAAAATGGGGGTGCTGTGCTGAGATAGATAATGTCTAAGACTTCTTCAGGATCTAATGTTCTAGGTTTTTCTTCTACCATGGTTTTTGGGAAGTAGTCTTTAACTCAAGGCACCATGATGGCAGCGACATCATTTATTCCCAAAGGCAAATTCAGGGGCAGCTAGGTGGTGCAGTGGATAGAACACAGTTCCTGGAGTCAAGAGGACCTGAGTTCAAATCTGCCCTTGGACACTTGACACTAACTAGCTCTGTGATCCTGGGCAAGTCACTTAACCCTGATTGCCTTGCAAAAAAAAGGCAAATGCGAGCATCCATGGAGTGGTTGTCCTCAATTTCTCTGAAAGCCTTCGTATCTCTGGATTTGCTTTTGGGGCTGTGTCTTTTAGATACACTCAAACCACTCCAGGGAGCTTGCCTTTTCACCTGCTGCAGAGAAATCCTTTCCGGGGTGTTTTACAGCACCTTCTTTGCCTGGTTTCAGTGACCTTCAACAGTAGAGCAGAAGTAAGAAACATCACTTGAGGAAACATATTGATTCAGACATTGCATTTACCAAGGCCACTCTCTCTGATAAGGTTGTAAGGGTCTCTGAGTCATTCCGCTGGGATCTGTGGTTACAAAGATAGACTGTCAGAGAAGCACTCACTTCAAAACTAAGGGAAGTGCTCATGGAAAATCAAATTCATCTTCCCTAAGTGGAATCGAATGGAGAAAAAAAACCTTTCTGTTATTTTACTGCTGAGGAAGACACAAAGAATGGGAGTTTTGGCAATTGTTAGCAACCTGACTGTGGATGATGAATTCATTACATGGGTTTCCTTTGGATGACTTGGGTGGGGTGGACAGGTGTCACTGGAAATATCCTAAGCAGTCTCTGCTCTAGGTCATGTGTGCAAAATGTGAGAACAGTGGTCTCCAAAAGCAAGTCTTCTCCAGTTGTTGTTGGAGCTTAACCACCTGAAGTGGAAACAAATACCCAAAAGGAGCACAAATGTCTCCCTACCTTCCTAAGACACATATCTTCCCTATGTGATCATAACTCTAATACCTCTCTCTTGCCCCTGAAGTTAATTACAAGTTTAGCTTTTAAAACTCTCCACATCCTGGCCCTGATCTGTCTTCCTGTTCTCATTGGACATGAATTCACCCCCTCCCCTCCAACCCAATTCTGCAGTGTACCTAGACTGGCGTTTTCTTTGTTCCTTATACAAAACTTGCCATCTCTTTTCTCCATGCCCTTTTACTGGCTGTGCCTGGAATGCCCTACCTTTATCACTTCCATCTCCAAGAATCCTTCTGAAGCACCACGTTCCACGTGAAGCCTTTCCTGACCTTCTCAAATGCTGGCACCCTCTGTCTCAGACTAACTTGGCTTTGATGGCATTATATTCTTTGGATTTGTTCTTTATATTTATTTTGTAAATACATATATAGACCCTTGTTACACCCACTGTTGGAATGTATGCTTATTTTGAGTAGGGATACCTTGTATTCATATCCCCAGCCCCTCAGCTTAGTGCCTGGCACATAGTAGGCTTTTAAATGTTGTTGATCATAATGATTTATTTCCCGCATGAGCTTTAGATATAATAGATATAAGATAGCCATAAAGCTTGAGAGACCCAAATCCATGGAAGCCTCTACCTAAGTAGAGTCAGTCACTAAGCTTTAATAACTTATTATATGCCAGGCATTGGTTATAATATCTGAGTCCCCTGACAATAGAGAGCAGAATTAGAATCACAGTAGGACCCTAAATGATTTTAGTCCATTGGATTCAGCCTTCTGTGGGGTGTAGAGCTGTCCAGGATGATGCTTGACATCCAAACCAGTCATTTGTCTGGAAACCCAGACCCACCCAGGCTTCTGTCAGTGCCCCACATGGGGGTCTCTTCCTTTCAGTCTCTTTCTATCTCTTTCTCCGAGGATAGTAATCAAACCATTGCTACTGGAAAGGACAGAAGAATCAACTATTCTATTGCTCCAGTCACAATCCTTGTGACTCAGTAGACCAGACCTTCCTTCCATGGCCACCACTTACCTCTATGAGTTAGTTATCCTCCTAAGTAGAATGTGAGATCCTTGAAGGTAGGGAATGTCTCGTGTTTGTATTTGTATACCCAGTGCCTAGGGCACTGGAAGCACTTAATGCGTATATTTTTCATTCATTCGCCTTTTCATTTGTAAAGGTGAAGGTCAGTCTAGATCAGGGGTGGGGAACCTGCACCCTCAAGGTCACATGTGACCCTCTAGTTCCTCAAGTGCAGTCCTTTGACTGAATTCAAACTTCATGGAACAAATCCCTTTAACATAAGTATTTGTTCTGTAAAACCTGGATTCAGTCAAAAGGCTACACCCAAGGACCCAGAAGGCCACATGTGATCTTAAAATTGCAGGTTCCCCACCACTGGTCTAGATAATTTTGCTTAAAGTAAGGGACAAGATGTTAGGCCCTGATAGATGTGTCAGGGAGAACACAGCTAAGCTGAATCAATTAATTAGAAGACATTCCAATCAGGTGCAGCAAGAAGTCTATTTGTATTGGTTGGGAGAGATGATTAAACCTCCTAGGTCTTCTATAAATTAGCACACCAGTTTGGAATCTAATAGATTCAAACAAGTGACATATCAGGAGAGAGAACATTTCTGGCCAAGTTGTTGAGAAAGAGTTGCTTGGGGTTGGGGAGAGGAGGGATGGCAAAGCTCTTCAGATCCACCGTATCTGAGGGAAACAACCTGAGGATCATAATAAATGACTTCCAGGAACTGTGAGTTATCCCTTTGCTAAATGTGCTCTTTAAGCTTGAACAACTTTTTTTCTGAACTCTATAATGCACTGATAGGAGAGTGAGTCACGGAATTTTGGGGGAATGGTTTCTATCCCCTGCTCTTACTTTACCTTTTCAGTAAATACTCCCTCTCAAAGCTAGTCAGATTTGGCTGATAGATAAGACATCTCTCAGCTATACACATAGTAGGAAGCATACTGGTGGGGCCCATGTTTTACAGAATTAGAAAGACTCCTCCTCCCTTCCCCACAACCTCTCAGGATCAGGACTAGGTCCTTGAAGGGGCATAATGGCCATGCTCTAGGTACCATCCTCGCCATTGTGTTAGCGGTCAACTTAGAGTGCTACATATTCATTCATTCTTTCATTCATTCATTCATTCATTCTGTAGACAAATCATGAAACAACTTTGAATCACATGTGAATGATGTATGGTCATTTACATCCGTCAATTACATTTACATTACATACACAAGGTCATTTACGTTGCTTTATAGTCTGATATCAACTTAATCCTCTAGACCCAATCTGAGAAACTTAGAGCTATCCAGTGTAAGACTTTCTTTCGCTCTGTGCAGGTTTGCAGCAGAGATAACAGGTTTCAGGAAGACGGAAAAATTATAGGATGCAGAGACTGGAATACTCCAGTTACTGACTCTGTCTTTACATTCTAGGGGCTATGAAGAAAGAACAGAAAACAGTTTCTCTTTCTCACCCAAACGATATTCTCTCATCTTTATACCACCCCCATAGGAAGTGGTGGGTTTGATAATGTGACCACTTTAGTCATAACTGAATGATTCAGTCCCAAACAATTAAGTTCCTGTCTGAAAAAAATAAATGCAAGATTAATCACACAGCAATGAATCCCAGAAGATCTTTTTCTTTGATAAGATATGGCGGGGGGGGAACCTTCATTTCTGGATTACCACATGAGAAGGAAAACAACAGTTTGCATTAGGTGATGGCATTTTGAACCCTTGTGAGCAAAGGGAGAACTGTCTTCATGTCAACAAACCAGTCAGCCCACAAGCACAGAGCCACAGAGCCCCTCTGTTATGCCCAGTGCTTAGCTAGATGCTGGGCAGGGGGGATGCAGATGAAATGCAAGTTCTAATTCTGAGCCTCCAAGGATTCATAGGGTACTTGAAGAGTTGATGCAGTGACAGAAAAACAAAGCAGACTCTAATTAAGGGCTGAATGGTTTGCTAGAGACTCTCAAGTATCATTCAGATTTCAGAGAAGGACAAATTCTTGATGGTGATGGGATTTTGTTATTTGCATGTTGTCATTTTCCTCCTCATCTCCTCCCACTAGGATGTGAACTCTGATTGGAACTATGTTTCTGACTTTCTTTGTGTCCAAAGTATACACACAGCTTGTTGACTTACTGTCTAGCCTTGAAAGATGGATAGTGTTTGGGCAGGGGTGAGAGGGAAGAAAGGACAGCTTTACAGGTAAAGAAAAGAGGTGAGAGGACAAACATGGTGTCACCTACTTTTGTCTCCTCAACACTTAGCACAGGGCCTGCCACGTGTTGTTTGTTGTTTCAGTTATACCTGACTTTTCATGACTCTTTTTGGGATTTTCTTGGCAAAGTGGTTTGCCATTTTCTTCTCCAGCTCATTGTACAGATGAGGAAACTGAGGCAAACAAAGTTCAGTAACTTGTCCAGGATCATCCAGCTGCCTAAGGCAGCTTAACTCAAGAAGACGAGTCTTCCTGATTCCAGGCCTGGTACTCTATGCACTGTGCCATGATGCGGTCCATTTCTAAATGTTTATTGAATTCAGTGCTCATTGACTAGACAAGCCAAATTAGAGTAGAATATACATGACCAGATGATTCACAAGGTTTGTTCCAGCTCTAAATTTATGGTTTATGTTGGGAAGGATGAAGAATCCATTCTGTAGTGGTGTGGGAGAAAGAAAACAAGATTTGGAGTCAGAAGCCCTGGATTCATTTGCTGCCTCTCTCACTCAGGTGGCCATGGGCAAGTCACTCAGTCCCCCTAGGTTTCCATTTTCTCAACAGTAAAGTAGGGGGGTGTTTGCCAAATGATCTCTAAGGTCCTTTCTAGCTCTAAATCTCTTGACCCACTATCGTCATTAGTATTTGGTGATAAAATAAGACTGGAAAAATTG
This sequence comes from Notamacropus eugenii, assembly GCF_028372415.1. Classification (NCBI taxonomy): domain Eukaryota; kingdom Metazoa; phylum Chordata; class Mammalia; order Diprotodontia; family Macropodidae; genus Notamacropus; species Notamacropus eugenii. The sequence goes on from NC_092874.1 coordinate 436,711,140, forward strand.
GTTTGGGAGCCAGATTGGGGAAGACTTTGAATATCAGGCAATGATTTTGCATTGTATCTTAGAGGTAATAGGGAAACATGGATAGTTTTTCATCAGGGTAGTGATAGGGTCATACCTGTATGTTAGGAAGATGATTTTGCCAGTTCTGGAGATGGAAGAGAGTAAAGAAGAGAGACTCATTAGGACATTACAATAGTCCAGGAGGGTGGGGATGAAGGCCTGAACTGGGGCAGTTACTAGGGTGACAGTGAGGGTAAGATGGATGTGAAGCATGTTTAGAAGGTAGGATCCACAGCATTTGATAATGAGTGGATAGGCAGAGTGGAAGAAAAAAAATGACTTAACTCAGTTGAACCATACTGAATATGAGGTGCTGAAGGGACCCAGAGGTGGGGTTCTCTAGCAGTATGGTACTGGACTTGCGAAAGCAGAATGTGGTGGTGATATAGATGAAGCGATCATCCATGTAGAAATGCCCTTCAAGATGGGTAAGATCATTAAGAATAAGGCTAAAGAGAGAAGAAAGCCCAGGATAGAGCCCTTGGGGACACCCAAACTTAGGGGAATGGGAGCAAAAGAGGCTAGGAAAGAGTGATCAGACAGGTAGGACCACCGAGAGAGTGGTGTCACAGAAGCCACGGGAAGGGAGAGTGACAGTGGCCAAAAGCTGTAAAGGAAGGCAAGGTAGAGTGGAAATGAGGCTGAACCACTGAATTTAGCTTGATAGTCTTTGAGAGAGTATTTTGGTTATAGTACCTGAGGTCAAGTTGCCAGGGAAAAGAGGAGTGCCTTGATTAGGAGAGACAATGAGCATCTGTAGATGTTTCTTTACGTGGGGTTAGCAAGGAAGGAAAATAGAGAACGACAGCATGAAGAAATGTTAGGTGTAATCAAGGGAGTCCTGGAATCAGGTCCCATGGCTCCATCTTCAGTGTGAGCCTTTACACCTCAGAAATTGGCAAATGCTACAAAGTAGAGCTTCGTTTATTGTTTTATTGAGTATCTAGACAAGAAAGTGATGGGGAAAATGCTCATACTGCAAATTAAACTTAAAAGTGTCTGCATACAGACAGTTGGTTGTTAAACATTCACTTAGTATAACCCCAAGGTGTGTGTGTGTGTGTGTGTGTGTGTGTGTGTGTGTGTGTGTGTGTTCATCCTTCGTTGCCGAAGAAGACCATGCCATCGGAGAAGTGATGACATGACTTGCACTTGACTTTGTTTTGAGTGAAGGAGGGCTGATAACCCCAAGATACCAGTAAGCCAGTAGCAAAGCAGCCAAATGAATTAAGTATTGGATTTAGGAAATGAGTTCAAATCTTGCCTCAGGAACTAACGAACTGTGTGTCACTTTTTTGCTTCCCTAACTGTAAAATGGGGGTAATAATAGTACTTTTCTCCAGGGTTACCATGAGGACCAAGTGAAATAATACAAAGAGTTTGGCAGACTTTAAAGCCATATATAAATACTAGTTACTATGAGAGAGGAGAGAGCTGAAGGTGAGAATTCCAGGGAATTAGCAAAGGGGTGAACTCTTGGAGGAGGCAAGAAGGGATGGGCTGAACGGCAAAGTTAGAAAAACTAACTGGCCAGGAGAAAGGCTTTACTCTCTAAGCCCACAGCAAAGCTATAGAAGATCTGGATATAATAAGAAGTAGAGGGGTTTTGAGGCATGGACTGGGAGACATGGGGGACCTCAGGATTGATAGCTTTGACCTTCTTATTAGAGGAAATGAAGTTACTGGTTGAGAAATAAGGGAAGGGTAAGAGCTTGGGAGACATTGAAGGCTTAATGAAACAAGAGAAGGTTTGGAACAGTTATTCTGGGGGTGAAATAGATCACCCCTCAGAAAGAGTAAGAGGATCATTAGGAAGCCATGTTGCCCCATTTGGAGTTAATTGCATGGATTTGTAATGGACCCAGCTGGTGCTATTTTATAATTTCCTATATCTACATTTAGCTGCTGCCTAGTAGGAATGAAGAAGGGAGGTGATAGGGACACCTATTTATTTTCTAAGTCAGTCTGTATTTATCCCTATAGCTATCTATTCATCTATCTATATCCATCCATCTTTATCTATCTATCTATCAATCTATCTAATCTTCCTTCCTTCCTTCCTTCCTTCCTTCCTTCCTTCCTTCCTTCCTTCCTTCCTTCCTTCCTTCCTTCCCAGAATAATAGGAGTTACTTAAGGGCATGGATTTTAAAAATTAAATCTTTGTATTTCCCAGTGACTCTGAGTGGCATAGTGGAGAGCGATCCTGTTTCATGAATCAGAAAGACCTGGCTCTGCCACAACTTGTTATTTGAATGTGGGCAAGTCACTGGACCTCCTGGTATTCTCAGCAGCTCTCTAAGACAAGTAGGTGCTGAGCTGCACTGGTAGAGAAAATTTCCTTATCTAGAAGTTCTCTATACCAAAGAACTCCCAAGTCCATCCCCTTCCCCAGTGACTAGCATGGTGTTTCCCACATAGTAGGTTCATAATCATTGCTTTTTGAATAGACTGAAAATGGAGGTCATGGAAATTAAAGAGGTTAATGAATTAGAAGACTGGGTTTTTTCAAAGGGGCATCAATATGAATCCTCAAATCACCAAGGGTGTGGTAGATGCTGGGCAGAGAGGAAGGGTGTGAGCACGGTGCTGAACCTGAGAAAGCAGGGAGAGTGACTGGGAGGCCAGGAGATGGTAACAAAACAGATCCAGAAGAATGATAGAAGAAGCTCGAGTGAACTGACAGAAGAGGAAAGGATGCTGAAGGATGTCAGGAAAGGGAAGGTCTGGAAGCAGCCATTGGGAGCAGGTAATGTGAGAGTAGGAACCTGGGGAGGGGGTGAGTGATTTATAGCTAACCTAAGTTTTCCCATTCATGAGGGATTTCAGTTGATAATGCAAGAAGTATTTCAGAACTGTGTTCTTTCTCCCCTGCCTGACATCTTGCTCTATATTCTCTTTGTGATTTCACTTGGCTTTATCGTTGTGGATGGACAGTTAGCCTCAAACCTTGGTTCAAGTCTTATCTCTGACACATACTGTCATACTGTGTGATCCTGAGCAAGTCACTTAATCTCTATCAGTCAATAAACATTTATTAAACATCTACTATATGTCAGGCACTGTGCTTAGCTTGGGGATACGTACAATCTAAATCTCTTAATGCTCTAGATATCTAATTCTCTAAGACTGTAAGCTGCAGAGAAGGTAAAGATCTACTTTGGTTAAGGGATTTATTTTTATCAAATAATTCCCTATGCTAATGAAATCAAAGTCTGGTCCCTATCCCTCTAAGTAGATGACCATATCTATCTATCTATCTATCTATCTATCTATCTATCTATCTATCTGTCTGTCTGTCTGTCTGTCTGTCTGTCTGTCTGTCTGTCTGTCTATCTATCATCTATCTATCTAGATATAGGTTATATGTATTATATATAGGCATATATAAGGATATATAAGTATATAGTAATATAAATGTATAGGTGTATATGTGTATATGTATGTATATATACAATATACACATAAATGCATATATATGCACACACATATGCATACATAGATACATACACACACACATATATATATGCAATGCATTTTCCCATTTCTGTCAAGGTCATGACACTCCTTCCAGGAGTAAGGAAGGGGGAAAAGCATGTATATAGTACCTACTATGTGCCAGGCACAATGCTGAGCGCTTTACAAATGTTATATCATTCCTTTGAAGTAAGTGCTTTAATTATCTCCATTTCACAGTTGAGAAAACTGAGGCAAACAGAGATTTAGTGACTTGTCCAGGGCCCTACAGTTAAGGAGTCTCTTAGGTCAAATTTGTACTGAGTTCTTTGTGACTGGCTTGATGCACTGCTCCACTTAGCTGTCTAAGGCTCCTAGGTGCCTTCTTAGCACGCAGGCTCACAGCCTTTCCATTGCTTTGGGCTCCTCATTCTTCCTTATTCCACGAATTCAGTCAGTCGCCAAACCTCATCATTTCTATTTCTACAGTGTCTCTTGAATTTGCTTTTTTCTCTCTACTCATATAGCCTCCACCCCTTTTACCCCATTTTCAGGCCCTTTTCACCTCTCACTTCAATTACTGGAAAAATAGCCATTTTATCTGTGTCTTGGCTTCATCACTCCCCTCTCCTTTCTATCCTTCACATAACTTCCAAGGTGATTTGCTTGAAGTACATCTAAGCACGTCACTCCTCTATCCAATATATTCCAATGGCTCCCCATTGCCTCTAGGATCAATTATGAACGCTTCTGTTTAGCTTTTCAAGCCTTTCACACCCTAGCCCCAAATTACCTTTCCAAGTACCTTATACATTGCTTCCCTCAGAACACTCTGTAGTCTAGACAAACTAGTCCCCTTTCTGTTGTTTATACACATCTGGCATGCCTTTGCCTTTGCACTGGCTGCCTCCTATACCTGGAATGCATTCCCACCTTATTTCTGCCTCGAAGAATCCTGTTTCCTTCCAAACTCTGCTGAATCAACATATAGCCTCCATGAAGCCTTTCCTGATCCCTCAATTGCCAATACTACTTCTGTATTTATCCTGTAATTATTTTGTATCTATCCTGAATATATTGAAATCTGTATGACCCATCTCCCCCCATTAGAACATAACTCCTTGAGATCAGGGACTATCTTTTTTCTGTTTGTCTCACCAACCCCTAGTATTGTGCCTGGCACACTGTATTTTTGATAAATAAATGCTCATTGATTTATTAGGTGCCTGCTGTGTGCCAGGTCCTGTGCTAGACACTACGTATGCAACCACAAAAGTGATGCAGCCACCTTTTCCCAAGGAGATTCCATTCCAGTGGGGAAGACCAAACACAGAAGACAGAGCCAGTTTGGGAAGGAAGGGTAGTAGATAGTAGTAACAAGGATTGCAAACTGAACCAATGGTTTATATAGGACAGGAGAATTTAAAAAAAAAAAAAAAGCAAGGAGTTGTCTTCTAGGCACATCTTCTCATTTTACAGAGGAACAAATGAAGCTCGGGGAAAGGAAGTAACTTGGCCAAGGTCACACACCTAGCTAGCTAGCTGTGGGCAGGACCATGGCTAGAGCCTAGGTTTTCTGACCCTGGGGAGTTTTCCTATTTCAAGGTGTCAGTGCTTTTCCAGGGCTGATTGAATGGTTGCTAGTCCAAGGAGGTTGGCAGAACACAGTCTGAGGAGGAAGGGGTGGAGAAAGTTAACTGAAGTTTAAGACCCTTGATATCTTAACACCCCCCACATCTTGGTGAACTGACAGGATTCTGGTGCAGAAGGAGCTGGTTGAAATGAATGGGGGACTGTTTAACAATTCAGTGGTGCCACCTAGTGGTGGAAGGTAAATTTATTTTCATCTTGGGAATGAGTAACTAACCTTTACATGTTTCTAATACCTCTTTACCCCATTTTTTGCTCACACCAACCCCTGCAAGAACTTTCTTTGGAGCTCAGAAAGGCTGGAGCAATGGGTTTCAATCCTGGCTCTGACATACTACCTTTTGGACTTTGGGCAATATGTTTACCCTCTCTGTGCCTCAGTTTCCTACTCTGTAAAATGAATGGGTTGCATTAGGAAATGCCTAATTCCTCTTCTTGCTCTAAGATTCTATACTCTAATTTGGATTGGAGTATTTATATGTTAAGGGCACCTAGGTGGCACAGTGGATAAGAGTGCCAGGGAAGCCTGAGTTCAAATCTGGCCCCAGATACTTACTAGATGTGTGACCTTGGGCATGTCACTTAACTTTTTGACTCAGTTTCCTCAGTCTGTAAAATAAGTTGGAGAAGGAAATGACAAAACCACTCCAGTATCTCTGCCAAGAAAACCTCATGAAGAGGCAGATATGGTCCAAATGACTGAACAATACTCAGATGTTAGGGGATATAATCTTCTTGTTTTTTCTCAGGGATTTGTTGCTTAGAATACTTGGCATTAGGGGTTTCGTTTGTAGACAACAATATTATGGGAAAAGGTGAAGTTATATAGAGTATGCCAAAAGTCTTACTGCAGTTTTAAACTTCAATAAGTGGTTAAAACTGTACCAAGACTTTAGACACGCCTCCTTTTTATACTTTAATCTATTTTGTGGTTCTTTGGGGAGGGGAGGGAGAGGGATGTATTTGGAAATTAAGAGGACAGAGTCATTTGGTCAATCAATAAACATTTATTAACACCTGCACCTTGCTAAGTTCTAGGGATACAAAAGAAGGCAAAAGACAGTCCTTATTCTCAAGGAATTTTCAATATAATGGGAGAAAAACAAACAAATATGAAAACCAAAGGGATGAATCTTTTTTTTTCTAAAAGAAGTTCAAAGTTTTTAGCACCTACTTCTTCTTCTATTTGGTGACACCCTTTCCCCATCCCATCTGCTTACTGTCCTCACAGAAAGGATCTCAAACGATCCTTGCCCTAGGCCCAAACCTGAACAAGAATCTTCTGTCCCATAGGACAGAAGAGTATCTGAGTACTGGTGGGCCAAGACTTTACTGGAGGAACTTCAGTGAAGGGAAATCCACTAACTGAGGAATCAACCAGTTCTACTTCTGGTCTGCAGTCATTATTGAGACATTTTCCATTATACTGAGCATAAATCTGCCTCTCTGCACCTTCCACCCACTGCTCCTCTGGGATCAAGCAGAACAAGTTAAATCTCGTTTCCAGATGACAGTTTTCCAAATATTTGAAGATGGTAATGCTGTCCCCCCACCCCCAGTCCTTGTTTTTTAAGCTAAGCTTGTCCAAGGCTCTTACTAGCTGGTAAATATCAGAGCTTCCTGCTCTTTCTCTCTTCCTTGCTGGGATTTGCAAACATGCCAGGGCATTCATGGGCAAGGGGCAATACTTCACTTGGGCCTGTCTTAGCAGCTATGCCATCCTTACTCTCCCCCTCCCTCTCCAAGACTTAGATTTTTGTATGTCCCACAATTCTTTCTGGAGCCCCATTAAGACAAAATTATTTTGGATGGCTAGTACCTGTCCCATCTTTCCATGTGGTATCTTCAAAAGAAAGTGAAACTTTGCAACCATAGAACCTAGATTTGTATCCTGGATCTTGAATCCTGCTTATTTGTGTGAGGACTTCAGATCTGCCCAATGTTTGGCCTGGGGAGTGAGTCTGGGGAGTCACAGGGTAGAACTGGGAGGGGGATGGAATAAGGAAGGGGGTCCTTCACAGAGGTTGGGGGGAATAAGTTTGGAAAGGAGATGGGGGAGAAAAAAACAGAAACTCCACTTACACAAACTATGGGATCATAGATCAGAGGCTGGGAGGGACCTCAAAGGGTATCTAGTTCAACCTTCTCATTTTACAAAAGAAGAAACTGAGATCCAGAGATCTCTTATACAAGATTCACAGGTAGTAGTGCAAGAACTGGGATCTGAACTCAGGCCTAAGTTGAGTGCTCTTTCCACTGAACTGCCTGCCCCTCCTTCAAGTATCTCCTAAGTCCCACATCTGAGAGAGAGAGAGAGAGAGAGAGAGAGAGAGAGAGAGAGAGAGAGAGAGAGAGAGAGAGAGAGAGAGAGAGAGAGAATGAATATATTCAGGACTGAGTGAGGTCTCCTTTTCCTGTTTTGCTTTTTAGCTGCATCTCCTTGTTCTTCCTTCTTTTTCCATTTTTGGCAATCCTGTCCAGAGCCCTGCATACTGGGAGACATAAACTACCTGGATTGATCTGTTAAGGGACTGGGAAGCTTTTGGCTTCCTGGTGGCCTAAAGTATAAGAGGTCTAGCCAGGGGGTAATTGTAGAAATTTTTTCAGAACTCCTTTTGCCTGTGGGGAATACTTTATCAATCTGGTCTGCTCTCTTGTCCTAGGGACTGTGGAAGCTGAGGGAAGCATCTTAACCTTTTTAGGCTCTGTTAATTTTCCATTATTAGTAAAGTTGTTTTTATTGCACTTCATGAACTATGAGCATGCATTTTAACTCCAGAGTATGAATCATTGGATTGCCTCAACTTGGGCCTTAGAATACCCTGCTCTCTCTCTGATAAATCCAGTATACAGTAATAATAATGATGATGATGATAGTAACTATAACTAATAGTTATAAAGAGTTTGCTGGGAAGCTAGGTGGCACAGTGGATAGAGTGGATAGAGTACAGAACCTGGAGTCAGGAAGACTCATCTTTCTGAGTTCAGATCTGGCCTCAGACACAGGCTAATTATGTGAATCTGGGCAAGTCACTTAACGCTGTTTGCCTCAGTTTCTTCATCTATAAAACGAACTAGAGAAGGAAATACAAAACCACTCCAGTCTCTTTGCCAAGAAAACTGCATAATGGGTCATGAAGAACTGAAGGCAATGGAAACAAATGAACAAGAACACCAGCAGATAGAAGTTATTATGTGCCAGGCATTGTGCGAAGTAAATGTTTTATGATTAATAATTATAGTTGTGTATATAATAATAATAAAAGTAAATGTTTTATAATGAATAATTATAGTTATGCATATAATATATAATAATAATAAGTAGATGTTTTATAATTAAAATTGTAGTTATGTATGTAACATAATATATAGTAATAATAAAAGTAAATGTTTTATAATTACGAGCTCTTGGTACAGCAGTACTGGGTAGCGAGGGGTTGCTGACAGTGCTGAGAACCTGGAACAATAGAATTGACTGACACCATTCCCTACCTCAGAAATGTCAGCATGGTACAGTGGACACATGGCTGCATTTGCAGTGAGGGTACCTGGGTTTAACTTCCCAGTTCCGAGCCTTACTAACTATGTGATCCTGGACAAGTCACTTCATCTCTGTGGTTGGGTCAGTTTCAGTTCCTCAAATGTAACATGAAAAGAACAAGTATTCATTAAGTCCCTAAAGTGTGTCAGATACTGAACTTAGTGCTTTCCAAATATTTCTCATTTGATCCTCATAACAACCCTGGGAAGTAGATGTTGTTATTCTCCCCATTTTACAGCTGAGGAAACTGAAGCAGACAGGATCACACATCCCCATGAAGGGACTGGAACTTTAAAAGACTTAGAAATTATGATCTTGGCAGACAGTCTAATAGTCTCAAGATATAGAATAAGATACATATTTTTATGCAGTCATTTTTTAAGCTTGACTCTACTTGCTACAAGGGAGTGTTTGCATCTATTCTTTATTTGTTTTTTGGTTTTGGTGGGGGAGATTTGGAGGGAGTGGATGGTAGTGTTGGTGATACCAATAGAAAAAAAGGAGAAAGGAAACATAAAAGCACAAATGAATCATTAAATATATATAGCTGAGAAAAGAAGCAAGCTCAGAGGGGGATACAGATGGGCTGAGCAGTGCTAGTACTACAATATTAAATTCAAAAGATAATTTTATATTTTTGTTACATAGATGATTCTCTGGGTGGGGAGGAGGAAAGATATTGGGGAAAATTTTGGTGATGTAGAAAACCAAAGATATCAACAAAAACTTGTTTAAAAAGATATTTACTTGAAAAAGCAAGCTGTACCTTGTAGAGATTCAAAGTTTTATTGACGACTCTTTTTAGCTTTTGTTTTTGTGAGCTTTTTTTTGGTGTGTGTTTTTGTGCAGGGAAATGGGTTGGAATCTGGGGTAACAATTACTGACATCTGCATGGTGCTTTGTACTTTAAGCTTTAGAGGTTAAACCTACTTTGCACCCATGATATCTTCAGCCAATCTTCAGAGGTAGCAACTACAACTGCCATCATTCCCATTTTACAGATGAGAAACCAAAGCTAAGTTCTGGTAAAGTGTCTTGTCTATGGTCATGCAGCTAGAAAGTGTCATAAGTGACAGGGGTTTGAACTTCAACTCTTTCTAACTCCAAATCCAGTGCTCTAGCCACCACACCACTCTACCTTTTTAGAAGTAAGTTATTTCTATTTTGCCTGTTTTCTCCCCATTAAAATTAAGGAGCTGGTCTAGAAGAAAATTTCTAAGCTTCCTGTTAGTTCTGAAAGTTTTTGACCATTTTATGGTCACCAGATGATCAATTGTCTCATTTGATGATGATGGTCATGAAGGGTAAATAAGGACTACAGTCATTTCAGTACATCTTGACGGACAATAACAATGTAAGAACCCCAAGCCTGGTGGTCTAAAAATAGTGGAAAGTTAAGGAGAAACAAAATTGACCAAATAGTATAAAATGGGTTTATCCACTATTATGACAATTATTTGTTCCCCTTGGATAAGAGACGTCTTGCAAGCTTTGTCTAATCTAAAAGTATTTGGCCACTTCCCCTTGCCTCCTGCCCTGGAACAGGGTCTACCTTTTAATTTCAATAGCAAACCCTGCCAGCTGCCTGGTGAATCTCCTCCCAAAGACTCCCTTTTGTCCTGTGAATGCCTCTCCCTTTCTCTGCTCCTTTCTCTGTGTGAAAGGTGTTGCTTTTCTATCCTGCATTGCCACAGGATGCTGCTGACTGGCTTTGTACTCCAAGTAGGCCTGCAAAGTTATAAAAATTAAATCTGTTCCCTAGGAAGTTGAAGCTGGAATTTCCTTAGAATCTTAATACATTTATTTGCTGTCAATTTGGCCTTCTATCTTTGACCCACAGTTCTTGGACCCCCACTGGTCAAAAGAATTCTCCAACCTAGGGAAAGACATTTTCTTGAGTTAGGGATGCAGTTTCCTAGTGAGCATGTGGGGAAGAGAAGGAGGAAAGCTGCTGGAAATCATTTAAGATGGATAGCTTCCCAATTAACCAGGTTTTTGTTGCAGCTTCTCATTTGATCTCTGAAGTTGTCACAGACTCTTGAGTTGTCTTCCTCAGTTATCCATGTCTGATCAGTAATCAGAGAAAACAGAATTGAGGAAGAAAAAATTGTAAGGGAGTGAGCCCAGGAGCCCCTCAAGGCTTAGTGGGAGATGCCAAGTGAGTGGGAAGTCCCCCTCCTAGGGACTAGAAAGAGAGGGAATGCATGAGACATTAACTCAGAAATTTAAAATTGAAATTCAAGTTACTAAAAAGTAGCTTTAACAAGGCCTAAAGAGACCCTCTGTTTCTCTAGCAGGACTGTTGGTCTCAGAGTAAACAACTATGAGGGTTTTAACCATGGGAGCTTTGGAATTATAATATAATAATCCCTCTTGGGAAGCAGGAAGCCCAAGAATATCTGTGGAGAAGGAATTTGAGAGCCCAAAGGAGAATGGAAGACAACAGAAGCAGGGAATACCTTGAAATAGGAAAGACTATGAAACAGATCAGGAGTAGAAGCAGTGAGTGGAAGACAGAGCCATAGCAAAGACAATGAGATGCAAACTCCACTCCCCATCGCTGACCCCATCCAGGGTAATATTGTGAGTCATGGGAACTATAGGGGCTTACACTGAGGTGGGAGAAGAGGGGTCTCCACTACTAGAGGGTTAATGAATTTCAACTGTATCAATTTCTACATGCGTTATTTCTGTTCCAACCTGACATTGAAAGCAAATATGATAAGCCCAGAGGAAGACCTTAGAATTTTAAAGGACGAAGATGGGAGTAGTTTCCAAGCAAGTGAGGTGTCTAAGAGTCCAACACAGTCTAGAGGGAAGAAGCAGATGGTGAGTTCCAAATAGACAGGACAAGTTTCAGCATTCAAGAGTTCAGTATAGTTAGGAAGAAAAAGATTATAAGGTTCAAGAGAAAGAAGTCAAGGCAGGAAAGACCTAGGGTGGGGCAAGAAAGAGTTTTCTTCAGGCACCAATATTTAAAGGGGCACCATTTCCTCTCCAGCCTGGGTGGTAGAAAATTTAGCCACTCATGTCAGATGTAAAAACCGTAAGATCAACAAAGTTATTGTCTTGTTTCCTAACCCACTTGTCTAGCATGGGCAGGGTTTCCTCCTTCTCAGCCCTAACTTCTTCTGCTCTGAAGACCATTTTCTCCAGTCTTCTGCTGTATGAACATATTAGTAATAATAACTGAACAAAACCAAGAGAATGTTGTATACAGTAACAGCAATATTGTCTTAAGAACAATTCTGAGTGCATAAGTCATTTTGAATATTATAAGTACCCAAATTACCTAGAAAGGACACATGAAGGAAAAATGCTATCTGCATCCAGAGAAAGATAGAGATATTTATATCCCTATAAATTATATCCCTATAGATGATAAATAGAAGTGTGTGTGTGTGTGTGTGTGTGTGTGTGTGTGTGTGTGTGTGTGTTGAATGGTAGCCACCTCTAGGGGGGAAGGAAAGAAAAAAAGGGAAAATATATACGATAGCTTGGTTATATTTTAAAAGAAATTGCAAGTTGTATATAACAGATTTGCAGTTTCATGTGCAATCATTTTTAAAAATTATACATGTTATGGAAATGCTTGTTTTATCCCATAAGTTAAAAATAAAATATTTTTTAAAAAAATGACTAAGAATAATAACCAAATAAGATATTTTTATGCTCACAGTAAAGCTTTCCATAGGGAAAGGCTAAACCAACTTAAATTATAATATGGATTCACATCTACATTATAGGAAATATCTTTAAGATTCTGCCCCATTCACCTTATTAGCTCTGCCTTGGCAAATGAAATTTCATTGCCCTTTTCTTTTTTCCCCTCTTCCCATTTGTTCATCCCTCTGTTTCTTCCCCCAATGTAGTTTTCATTTCTATACATTCAGTTTAACTCACTTAAAAATCAGCAATGAAATGGAATCAACTAGGATCAGGTTGATTACCATAGCCATGACTGTAGCTCCTAGGTAATAACCATAGGTAATACCTGGGCATCCCTATGGGAAAAAAACAAAACAAAACAAAGCTCCATGTTCCTTCTAATCACCCAGTTCCAAATATACAAAGTATATGCAAATTGGGAAGATTTTCAGAATGGCTTCAAAAGCTTCAGTATCGTAGATCTGACAAGATAGCTAAGCAAGAAAGGGTTGCCATAGAAACCATGGGAGGTGGGAGGAGGTTAATGGAGTCTAGAATATAGGAAGATTGAACTGAAGATGCCGAGGGGTTGGGGCCAGAGGAACAACCCATTCTCCTAGATGCTGTTGTTTTCCCTGTACCCAGCACTTTCTCCATCGGCAGTAGGAACAGCATGGTACAGGAGAAAGATTGCTGGATTTGAAACTCGCAGTCCTGGGTTCAGATCCCAATATGACTACTTACTATCTTTGTTACCTTCCTCAAATCACTCAACTAACCTCTTGGGACTCAATTCCTTATAGGTAAAACAAGGCATTGGAAGGGTGACAAACTTAAGCACTATAATGGTGGATCATCATTCCCAGAAAATGGTGATGACCCATGCTTTCCACCTCTTAGCAGAGTGGTGATAGACTAGAACTTTATAGCCTCTAGTCCCTAGAGGTGCAGAATAACATGTACATTTTTAGACATGGCCAATGTGACAATTTGCTTTGTGTGATCACTTATTTGTTATAAGAGAGGGGGTTGTATTTCATCTTTTTTGGGGGAAGTAGAAGAGAACTGGGGATGTGGGTAGTAAGAATAAAAAGGAAAAATGAAAAGAACATTACTGAATCATAAAAATTTTAAATTAAATCATAAATGATTAAAAATGAGCATGGAAGAGGGCAGAAGGGAGTTCAGAAGAGGGCACAAGCAATCGAGTTTGTACTAGTAAATTAAAATCAAAATATACTTAGAAGAAACTAAGTGATACAACTTGGAGAGTCAGGGTTTCATGGACCGTCCTCATTTTCTGTTTTCCTTTGTGCAGGTAAGAGGTAGAGTGATAGACCTGGAGTCAGTAAGACCTGAATTTAAAGATATGTACTAGCTGTGTGATCCTGGGCAAGCAATTTAATCTCTTTCTGCCACAGTTTCTTCTTTTGTAAAATGATGTGTGAATGTAATAAAAGAACCTGTTTCTCAGGGTTATTGTGAGGATCAAATGAGATATTTGCAAAATGCTTCATAAACCTTAAAGTTCTTTATAAATGCTATAATAATATTTTTCAGAGAATTATTTATTTTCATTGATTTTTCAAGTTAATAAAAATTTAAAAAATTAAATTAAAAAAATAAACCCCCAAAATTAGGGGATCAGACTGGATGGTCTCTAAGGTCCCTTAGAACTCTAAACTTGTGTTCCTGTCTGGCTTCCTTGTTTGGGCTGACCATCATCGTTATAACATCTTTGTGAAACCAGTGACCTGACACCCACCTTGTCTTCCTGTTTTTGTTGAATTCAGAGGTATGAGAGATGACTGTCATGGCATATTTCCCCTCTTACTCCTTTGATTGGGGGGGGGGGCATTATTAAGAAAAGTCAAGGATTTGGCAGAGGATACATGAGTTCTGCCATGCACATGTGAAATCTAGAATCTCTAGGGCCATCTAAGGTGGAGTTTAGCTGAGGGTCAGTGATCAAGTGTTGGAGCTCAGGAGAAAGTCTAGGGCTAAGTATGGAGGTACAAAAATCTGGATAGAGGTGAAAATTGAACCCACATGAACTGATCTGGTCACTTACTAAGAAAGTATATATAGAGAAGAGCACCCAGTCCAGAACCTTGGGAAGCCCTCACTTAGGGGGATAATTCTACCCAGGAGACAGGTAGAAGGAGACTCAGGAGAGCACTGTCCCATGAAAGCCCAGGGAGAAGAGAGTTCCTAGGAGAAGAAAAATACTTACATGAAGATGGAAAACTCCAGACTTCCCAAGATATTATGGCCTCTCCTCTTCCATCAGTTAACAAGCATTTATTTTGTACTTATTGTATGCCAAGCATTGTACTAGGTACTAGGTATATACAACATAGCAGAGTGGATTTGGAATTAGGGGACCTAGGTTTGATTTCTGACTCTGTTACTGACATATGATCTTGGTCAGGTCATTTCAGCTTTTTGGGCCTCAGTTTCTCATCTGTAAAATGAAGGAATGTCATAGATGATGCCTAAAGTTTATTCCAGATCTAAACCTCTGATCCTTGCCAGCCCTGTCCTATCAGGTACCCAGGAAAGCTACCCTGGCACAATCAAGTCTTCTACTGGTTTTCTACTTACCCTCTGCTGGAATTGTTGGCATGTGCAACCGTTTCTATAGAACCCTGTGTACTGGACTGCCCCTACCCCCCTTTTCCCCTACCCCCCAAGGTGTGTAGATTCACAATAAGACTCTCTTACTGCTGACAAGCAGGTCCACACACCGTCTCTTCTCTCAGGCTTGTGTATGCCCACTAAACCTAGACAGACAGAGACAAATATAGACAGAAATAGAGGTACGAAGAGATATAAAAACATAGAGAGATGGAGATAAGACAGAATCAGAAAGAGGGGATAGGGTATTTAATGACCAGCAAGGATATAGATTCTGGGGGGAAATTTTTAGCTTAGTAACAGATATGCAAATCTATCAAAATGATTTATTTAAATTGAGAATAATAGTTCTTTAATAATAACTTTAAAGATACAAGACATGCAAGGATGGCTGTAAGGAGGATGAAATTTGACCGCCTCTCCTGGACCTACCTGGGCCTGCCTTAACAGCTGGCAAAGTTAATTTCCAAATAATGTTAAAAGAAGCAGGAAGGTATGTGTTGGGAGTGGGAGAGAGGAGGAGGGGAGGAACAGAGGGAGAGAGAAATAAGGGGAGGAGTTAAGGAGGGAGTCAGAGATTGACAGAGATAGTCAGAGAGAGACTGACAGAAGCTGTGTTTAGCTTCTTTTCCTATCAGAACGTGCTGTTGCCAAGAAATGGGGGGTGAGGTGGAGGCGGGGCTCTGAAAGAATGAAGCTAGAAGCAATCAGATGACCTCTGTGTGGTCAAGTCTAGGCAGGTCATGTTTCTGGTCTCTTGGTAGAATCCCTGTCTGTTCCTCAGCTCCCATGGAAGGAAAACACCATCATACCTTGGGCATTGCCAGCTCCATGCCCAATGGAGATGACAAGTCCGTTCTGAATCAAGGAGGTCACTTTTACCATTAATGACACAAGGCACTTCATCTTCAATCCAGGTCTGTGACTGGGGAAATTAGGAATGTTTACTGCAGTTAACTAGAAAATGATGGTTCTCTGGGTAAATTCAAGGAGTTTTAAAATGAGAAGATCTGATCAGTTTCTCCTACTTGTGCCAGTTCCTACATCTAGGGGGCAAAGCCCTCTCCAAACATGATTATATTGTAATTCAGTGTCCACACTAGGAATGGAAGGAAGAAAGGAAAAATTTATGGAGTGTTTACTATGTGCCAGGCATTGTGCTAAGGGTTTTAGAAAATTTTCTCATTTAATCATCACAATGACCCAGAGAGGCAAGTGCAACTATTATCCCCATTTTCAGAAGAGGAAACTGAAGCTGACATAGACTTGTCCAGGGTCATACAGCTAGTAAGTGTCTGAGATCACATTTGAACTCAAGACTTCCCGACTCCAGGTCTAGCACTCTATCCACAGCACTACTAGCTACCCCTAGGGAAAGTCTCACACAAGATTTATGTGTCCAAAAGAAATTTATCAGAGCATTATGTTTACAACTGGCTGGAGACAGGGTGGGATACTGGCATCTTCCAGGTTGTGGCAGAGGTTTGGCAGCTCTCACAAAGATTGTTTCCCGGCTTTGCCCTCTTATAAAGGAAAAGTACTATCTCTAGCGTCTCCATGGCAGCTTTCCAGGATTGTGACCATGACTTGTCCAGGTCACATAGATGTTCTACTTTAACAGCAGAACTAATATTTCCTTTTAAGTTCTCTGACTGTGAATTCAGTAGTTTTCCACTGGACCTGACGCCACCTCCAACCAACACCTGCAAGAGGCCTCCCTTCACAAACCATCCAACCCATCCATCCAGCTTTTGCTTGAAGACTTCCAAGGAGGGAATCCATCAACTGCCAAGTCTGCCCATTCTTCCCTGAGGTAGCTGGAATTGTTAGGCAGTTTTTCCTAATATAAAACCTAAATTTGTCCCATCTACTCATAGTTTCTAGTTCTGCCTTTTGAGGCCAAGAAGAATAAGGCTAATTCTTCTTCAGGATTTGCAGACAAGTATTCTCCCACAGTCTTCTTTTCTCAAGCTAATGCTTCCCTTCTCCCCACCCCACTTTTCCACATATGTCATGAACTTGAGACTCTCCTCTGAATGCTCTCTGGCTTAAGGTGCCACTCCTGTTCAAACCAGGTCAACAAAAAATGTGGTACCTTGAACTAAAGTCAGTGGTTAAGAGGTGTTTTGCCCAGGGTGGCATCCCACAGGGATGGTGCCATTTGCTTTGAATGGAAGGAGATATTTGGGCAGATAGAAAGGTCAAAAGAAGGACCCTGATTATAGAATCATAGGATTTGGAGGAAGAAGTGAGCTTAGCTATCAATCTTCAGACTTTATAAATAAGAAAACTGAGACCCAGGTGAGGGGCTGTGCCTTCTCCAAAGTCTCATGGTAATTCAAGTCCCAGGTGGTCTGGCACCAAACCCAGTGCTCTTTCAATTACACCAGTTCTATGTGGAATGAGTGACATCAATGGCTCCCAATGGATTGGTGAGATGGCTATGGGTAGAAACCTTGCGAATCCCAATACCAGTCTTTACTGGTGCTTATGTGTGTCCCCCAGCCCTCTCCAGGGTCTGTTATGGAGGGTCAGTCATAGACCAAGTTGGGAGCAGTGTCTCCTTGCTTTTCTACACTTTAAGTGACTCTTTGCCATCTAGCATTCTAGGTGGGGGAAACATTGTGTGCAAAAGTGTAGAGGTGGGAAGATACAGTGTGGGAGCAGTAGGCTGATCTGTTTGTTTAAAGTGGGGAGAGGTCTATGCCCATTAAGACTGAAAGAGAAGACTGGCTGGCATTCAACTGTGGTGGACAGGAACATCAGTTGAGGGCAATTAGTCTTTAGTCTGAAGGTGGTGGAGAGTCATTGAAAGTGATCACAGAGGCATGTGGTTTAGAAACATGTTTTGGTTCCTTTTTGTGGAGAAAGCAATGACCTACTCTTGCTCTGAGGAAAGTACTTTTTTTTTTTTTTTTTTTTTGCATTCTGGAGATCCAATTTCAGCCAATTTAACAAATACTTTTAGAATTAATCTAAAGTCCAGGACTACTGCTCTGTGAGCAGGACTTGCAAAGATAAATGAGACATCATGTCCACTCCCTCCTCCTCCCCACTAAAGCTTTCAGCCCATTGGGAGGGATGAAATTTACATAAACAATTGTAAGTAAAATCAGAGAGGTTAAGTACCTAGGAGAGTGGCAAAATGAGAGACTGGAGGGTGGGGGGAGAGGCAATATCTGAGCTCCAGCCAAGACCCAGTCCAAATCCAGAGCAGATGCTGTGTGTGGGGTTGTGATTCTGGACAACAAAAACTGAATGATGCTACCATGGATTATTTCTTTGGATGGCATAAAAAATGGTCTAGAAGGGTATTAATAACATTATCTGAAGGCTTAGTGTTGGTCTTTGGTAAGAGTTTGTTTTTGCCGCCTGAAATAGTCTGGAATTTGCCTTTGGAATGGGCAACCTGCCAAGTCAAAGAATTTGTAACCACCCAATAGAACAAAGCAAAACTATTTTTACACGGAGGAGTCCAAGAATGCAAAACAAAATCCTATTGCAGCCCCTGCCACGGCTGATTCTAGCCAGTCTGTCTGGTAGCGGAGGCAGGTGAGAAGGGGCCAGCCTGGTTCCAGCAGGCATTGGGGAAAGCAAACACCACAGTCCCTTGGGGTTTGGTTTCCATGGCCAGAAGATGGGCTGCTTTTACAATTCAGAGAGAGGCAGGTGTTTCCATAAGCCTCTCAGGCACTGATTCTCCACTGAGCTCCATCTGCCGTGGGAGGGACTGGTGGACAATCTTTTTTTATTTTGTTTTTAGTTTTCAGCCTTCATTTTTAAGAGATTTTGAGCTCTAAGTTTTCTCTCCCACCCCCCACTACCCCCTCCCCAAGACGGCATGTAATCTGATAATTAAACACAGTTCCACATTAGTCATGTTGTAGAGAAAAATTAGAACCAAAGGAAAAAACTACAAGAAAGAAGGAACAAAATGAGAGGAAGAGGGAAGAGGGAAGAGGGAGAGAGAGAAAGTATAGTAATGCATTCAGACTCCATAGTTCTTTCTCTGGATGTGAATAGCATTTTCCATCATGAGTCTTAGAGTTGTCTTAGCTCCTTGCATTGTTGAGAAGTTGTCTATCACAGTTTGTCACAGCACAATGTTGCTGTTACTGTGTACAATGTTCCCCTGGTTCTTCTTACTTCACTCAGCATCAGTTCATGAAAGTCTTTCCAAGTTTTTCTGAAGTCTACCTGCTCATCATTTCTTATGGAACAATAATATTTCACTTCATTCTTATACCATAACTTGTTTGCCCATTCCCTAATTGATGGGCATCATCCCTCACAATTTCCAATTCTTGACCACAACAAAAAAGAGCCGCTATAAATAATTTGGTACATGTGGGTTCTTTCCCATTTTTGCGATCTCTTTGAGACACAGACCTAGTAGTGGTATTGCTGGGTCAAAGGGTATGCACAGTTTTATAGCTTTTGGGCATAAATACTGCTGGGCAATCTTTTTAATCCCTTCCTAGCTAGGTTACTTGGAAGGTGTTATGATACTGCACTTGGTGTCTGGAACTTAGGGTCCAAGGCTTTCTTGTACTTCTGCTTACTTATACTTCATCAACATGGACAGGTCATTGAATTTGAGTTTTTTCATTCATAAAGTGGATATATACTTATACTTAAAATACTTGCACCAATTACATGGGAGTGTTGTCAGGGGAAAAATATTTTGTAATTCTCAAAGCATTATACAATTGTGATCTATTAGGGTAGTCTACAGAATTATTGAGGTATCTAGGCAGGAGATGATAACCATTTCCTTTCATCCTTAAAGTAGAAATACTACTGCTACTACTACTACTACTACTACTACTACTACTACTACTACTACTACTACTACTGCTACTGCTACTACTACTGCTACTGTTATTGCTACTACTGTTACCACTGCTGTTACTAAAAATAATGATATTAATAATAACTAACATTTATATAACACCTACTATGCGCCAGGCGGTGTGTAAGACACACATTAGTCTCAAAGTTAAGAGACTAGTGTTGCAGTCTCTTTGCTACTGGTTACCTACAAAGTAGCTAGTTGTATTGATTAATAATAGCTAATAATACAGCTAACATTTGCATAGTATCTGCTATGTTTCAGACACTGTGCTAAGCACTTTATAATTATTCTCTTATTTGATTCTCACAACAAACCTGAGAGGTGGCTGCTATTATTATCCTCATTTTATAGATGTGAAAACTGAGGCAAATAAGTTAAATGATTTGCCCAGGGACTCCAGGTGCTCTACCTATCATGCCAAAAGTCACCCTCTGTCCCTTGACCACTTCAAAGTCTCATTTTCCCTAGCTGTAAAATGAGAGTAATTCTGTTCATTTCCCCCCTTACTGGACAAGACTGTGAGGATTATCTAAAAGGAAAAAGCATTATTCAAAGATAAGACAGAAGGATGGTCAGGGTGTTTAGGGGTACTGATACCATTTGAACTAAATTTTTAATTTGAGGTCAAAGTATCGAAACCTTCAGAGTAGAAATTTCTGTTGGTTTATGTCTGACAGGGCTTAACTGACTTCTCTTAGTTTGTTTTTTTGAGTTGCCAATCTCCTGTATTAAAAAAAAACGCAACAAAACAAACTAAAACCTAAATTTTATTGATGCATTTTGTTTATGTACCAGTTACTTCTGTATACATTCCCCTTACCCACCCAAGAATTGAATACTCCCTTCTTACAAAAAAAACCAGTTAAGCAAAAATAATTGACATTGGCTGGTAGCATCTGATAATGTATTCAGCATTTAGTCCCAAGAGTTCACTGACTTTCTGCTGAGAGAAGAGAGGGACGTTTTATTATCTGTTCTCTGGGCCCAAGATTACTCATTTTAATTACACAGTTATGGACTTCATTTTAGTGATCTTTTCATTTACATTATTATAGATATGATTCTTCTGGTGTGCTTATCATGCTGCATCAGTTTCTAATATTTGCCATGTCTTACTGCAGAATAATATTCCTCTACAGTCATATGACACAATTTATTCCACCATTCCCCAATTGATTGGCCTCCATTTATTTCCAGTTTCTTTGTACCACAAGAAAGTACTGCTGTGCATATTTTGGTATCTACTATAGTTTTCTTTTTGTCTTCAACTTCCTTACCTTGTGGGGTGGAGGAATGATGAAATAAAGGACTATAAATAATTTAGTGATTGCTTTTTCCTTCTTGATTGCAAGTAGTTGGAATGGTACCAGAATGGTTGGACCAGTTCCCAGCCCCACCATTAGTGACTTCTCACTTACTCTTTTCACTCACACCATCGGCTTTTCATTCTCATTCTTCACCTGGGACTTGAAGATTAGATAAAAGAATAAAGAACCTGAAGGATTATAAAGTTTTACCAACTGATCGATGAACCATAACCTCCAGACTCCAACTGTCCTTTAGACATCCCAAACTCTATGTCCCATAGACATCTCAGCATCAATACCTCCAAAACAGAACTCATTATCTCACAGTCTCAATGTCACGTTGACTCCTCACTTATGCTGTTTGGTCTTTCTTTTCCAGTTCATCCTCCACTCAGTTGTCAAGGTAATTTTTTCTAAAGCATATGCCTCATTATTCGGGCAAGAGTCATATCTCTCCTGGTTTTGAATCCAGCAGGTTATTGGCATAGTCTAGTCATGGTGCAATGAGGGCCTGCACTATGACTATATGAGCTGAAGGAAAGGGACTATTATGAGACATCTTGTGAAGGTAGAAATGACAAGGCTGTACAGCAGATTGGATATGTGAAGTGAGCACAAGTGAGGAGTCAAGATGACGTTGACACCGTGAGCCTGAATGACTGGGAGGGTTGTGTCCTCACCAGTAATAGAGAAGCTGAGAAGAGAAGAGGACTTGGGAGGAAAGAGAATGAATTCTATTCTGGAGGCGTTGAGTTTGAGATGTCTATGAGGCCTACAGTTTGGGATGTCTGATGGGCCATTAGTGCCTGGAGGTTGTGGCTGCATAAATTGATTTGAGAATTATATGAATACAGATGATAACTGAATCTTTATGAGCTGATAAAAATAACTAAGGGAAAAAGTATAGAGGGAGAACAGAATAAGGCCAAGGATAGAGCTGTGGGGGAGTTAGCTGACATTTCTCAGATGAAGATATAGTAAAGACACTAAGGAGTAGTTAGACATATAGAAGAACATCAAGATAGAGTAATGTCACAAAAACTTTAATGAAGAAGTAGGTGATCAATACTGTCTATGGTGAGATCAAGGAAGATGAGGCTTGGAAAAGGGCCATTAATTCCCCAACTGATAAATGGTCAAATGATATGAACAGTCAGTTTTCAGAGGAAGAAATTAAAGCTATCTGTAGTCATATGAAAAAATGCTCTAAATCACTATTGATTAGAGAGATGCAAATCAAAACAGCTCTGAGGTACCACATCACACCTATGAGACTGGCAAACATGACAGAACAGGAAGATAATAAATGTTGGAGAGGATGTGGGAGAGTTGGAACACTAATTCATTGGTGGTGGAGCTGTGAGCTGATCCAGCCATTCTGGAGAGCAATTTGGAACTATGCCCAAAAGGCTACAAAAATATGCATACCCTTTGACCCAGCAATACCGCTTCTAGGACTGTATCCCCAAGAGATCATAAAAATGGGAAAGGGTCCCACATGTACAAAAATATTTATAGCAGCACTCTTTGTGGTGGCTAAAAACTGGAATTCAAGGGGATGCCCATCAATTGGGGAATGGCTGAATAAATTATGGTATATGAATGCAATGGAATACTATTGTGCTATAAGAAATGATGAACAGGAAGACTTCAGAGAGGCCTGGAAAGACTTATATAATTTGATGCTGAGCGACAGGAGCAGAACCAGGAGGACTTTGTGCACAGCAATGACCACAGTGTGCGAGAGCTTTTTCTGGTAGTCTTAGAACTTCACTGCAATGCAAGGACTTAAAAAAAATTCCCAATGGGTCTTTTAAGGCAAAATGCCTTCTACATCCAGAGAAAGAACTTTGGAATTCAATCACAGAATGTAGCAGATCATTTTCTTTTGTATTACGTTTTGGTTTGTTATATGATTTCTCCCATTTATTTTAATTCTTCTATACAACATGACTATGGTAAAAATGTATTTAATAGGAATGTATGTGTAGAACCTATATAAAATTGAATGCCATCTTGGGGAGAGAGGGGGAAAGTAGGGGGGAGGGAGGGGGAAAAACTAAGTTATATGGTAGTGATTGTAGAACACTGAAAATAAATAAAATTAATAAAGAAGAAAAAGGGCCATTAGATCTGATAATTAAGAGATCATTGGTGACTTTGGAGAGGGCAAATTTTGTTGAATGATGATGCCATAAGGTAAACTCAAAGGGTTTAGAAAGTAGTAGCGAGGAGTGAAAGGTGAAGCACCAGAGTTATTATTTAAAGATATGGAGACATGGGTCTTTTATAGGAGGAGGGAAGTATCTACTAAACAGAGAGAGATTAAAGACTAGTGATACAGTCAAGATGAGAGAGAAGGCAATCTACCATAGAAGAGGGGATGGAATGGGATCAAGAGAGCATTTAGAGGATTATCTTGTCTAGGGGAAGGGTCACCTGTTTAGATGAGATAAGGGTGAAGGAGAAGATATTGGGGAGAAGACAGTTGAGTAACAGGAGATGAAAAAGAGGAGACAGGAGGAAGATCTTGATGAATGGCTTTAAGTTTTTCATTGATTATAAGGCCACATCCTCAGTTGAAAGGGTGGGAAGAAGAGGTGCCATTGGAGGCTTGAAAAGATAAAAAAAATAAAAATAGCCATTGTGGTGGATGGAATAACCAATTGATTAGGGAGGTTACTCATCCCTGAGGCATCAGAGTACAGAGGGAAAAGTATTAGATTTGGCATTGGAAGAACTAGGCCCAAATATTCTTTCTGCTCTTTATTGGTCATGTAACCATATTAGTTATGTAACATTATATAACTAATGTAATGTAACATTACATTGTTATGTAAGAGGTTAAGCAGTCTCTTAACCTCTCTAGGACTCATTTTTCTTATCTGTAAAATGAAGAGATTGAACTAGAGGATTGATAACATTCTTTCAACTCTGAACCTCTAAGATGCATCTCAAAGATTATCATTTTCAATGATCATCTCTAGGTAGATGATCCCTAGATCTACACACTCAACCTTACTATCCTCTTTCCTGAACTTCAAGCTTACATTAACAACTACCTTTTGGACATCTTGAAGTGCATATCATCTAGGCATTTTGACCTCAATATATCCTAGATAAAAGCCATTCATTATCCATTCCCCTAAATCCTTCCCTTGTCTAGACTTTGCCAGAAGAGCACCGCCATTCTCCCAATCATGCAGATGCACAGCTTTGGCATCATTCTTGACTCTTCATTCTTGCTCCATGTATCCAATCTATTTTCAAATCTTGTTTCTACCTTTACAGCACCTCTCATATTCCTCCCTTTCTTTCCACTCATATAACCACAAATATAGTGGAGGTCCTGAGTACCTCCTGCCTCAAGTCTCTCCCCACTCCCATTCATTCTCCCTCCACTTAGCTGCCAAGGTGATATGTCTAACGAGTAAGTGTTAACATGTTACTCCTTGCTCCCAGGATCAAAGAAAAACTTTTTTGGGGGCGGGGATTATTTGAAGCTCTTTACAACCTGGTTCTTTCCTACCTTTCCAGTCTGCTTTTAATTTATTCTCTTCCACTTTAAGTTCTGGCAACATTCAGTCAACAATCATTAAGTGAACTATCATTCAGGCAGCGAGTGCCTACTATGTATTAGGCACTGTGCTAAATGCAATACTGGGCTATTTATAGTTCCTTAAAGAGGACCTTTCATTTTTCATCTCCATGCCTTTCACAAGCTATTCCCATTTAGAGTCTGGAATGTTCTCCTGATTCACCTCCACTACTTAGCTTCCCTGAATTTCTTCAGGAGTCAGCTCAAATATCACCTTCTGCAGGAGGCCTCATTAGATTATAAATTTATTGAGGGTAGGGACTGTTTCTGTCTTTTATTCTACCCCTTGTATTTAACATGGTGCTGGGCACAGAGTGTTTAACAAATGGTATTTGACTTAAAGATGGAGAAACTGAATGCTAGAAAGATGGGAAAGAACATGGGAAAAGTTATGGGATTTGGGAACAATGGGAATGAAATTCTACTTTTCCCTATGGAATTTACTTTATCTGGTATTTAGGAAAGCTAACTATGGAGAAGTCCAGTATAATATGTGAGTTTAACATGGCTCTAGCCTCTGTCTTGGTTTCTGGATTCTAGATCTCAAGGAAAACTTGTCCCACCTTTCCCTTCTTAGAAAGTTGTCAAATCATTTTTGGTGCACTGAGACAATTTGCTTTCCAGATGGGTAGAGGAAATAATGTCATTATCTTGGGAATCAGAGAAGAACTTATGTGTGCTGTCTGAAAAAATTAGTTCCTAGGTTCCAACAAAACAAAACCAAACCAAACCTTCTGATCTTCAGGCAGCGTCGGGGAGTTCTGGCAGGTTGAATTTCCAAATGTGGTACAGGAATGAAATATCTCTTCGTCCTTTTGTGGAAGACTTTTGCAGAGCACAAGTTTTGTTTTGAAAGAAATACTACTAGAGAATTTATAACTAGAGAAATATTCTTTTGAAATTCAATTTCCCTTAATACATGGTATTGTCAGAGGCAGCAAAAGAGGTTTTGGAAAATTCTGAAAAATTCTTTAATGTCATCAGCTAGGAAATAAGTGTTAAATTTCCATGAGGTTCTAACTCATATTTGCTTTTTTCATTCACTCTAGCTGATTTTAAACTTGAATTTCTAATGCTGTGAATTGAAAAAATGTTGACTCTACCAGGAGTGAAAGGAAAGACTTGTTTGCTTTGAGAAAAGTAACCAAGGCTGGATATTTCTCCATGATTGATGCACACTGATTAACAATACTTTATTTTGGAAACTGACAGAAATTATAATGATGAAACTGTTTGTGAATGGGGGCCATCTAAATATCTTGTTTATGAGTGACTTTTTCCAGGCCAAATATGGTGTAGTAAGAAGGGTGGAAGATGTCAGGCAAGTTTGGTCTGCTATGAACTCACTGTGTGTGGTCTTACGCAAGTTATTTCTTAACATCTATTGCCTCTCAGTTACTGAGCAATATAAACCACTCAAGCTTTAGTTGCTGCTTTCAAAATTCAACTCAACTGCCACCTGTTGCAGGAGGCATTCCCTGGCTAATTCAGGTGTTAGTACCTTCTATTTACTCTTTATGTATTTTCTGTGTTCCTATTTTTCTACAATCGACAACTAAGGGGTGCCATCATGCACAGAGTGCTGAGCCTGGAGTCAGGAAGATCTGAGTTCAAATCTGGCCTCAGATACTCAAGTCACTTAACTTCTGTTTGCCTCAGTTTCCTCATCTGTAAAATGAGCTGTGGAAGGAAATGGCAAACCAACCCTCTAGTATCTTTGCCAAGAAAACCGTATGGATAGTATTGGTATGCTATATTCCACAGGGTCACAAAGAGTTAGACACAACTGAGTGACTGAACAACACTTTTGCTGCTTGTTGTAGAATGGAATATTCTTGAGGGCAGAGTGATCTGCTTTTGTTTTTGTATTTCTAGTGCTAGGCAAAGTTCCTGGCATGTGTTATTGTTATCATTTCAGTTGTATCTGCCTCTTCATGACCCTATTTTTTTGGGTATTCTGGGCAAAGACACTGAAATGATTTGCCATTTCCTTCTCCAGTTCATTTCACAGATGAGGAAACTGAGGCAAACAGGGTAAAGTGTCTTGTCTAGAGTCACATGGCTAGTAAGTGTCTGAGGGCAGATATGAATTCAGGTCTTCCAGATTCCAGTGTTCTATCTACTGTGTCATCTAGCCATCATTTTACGGTACAGAGAAAGCATGGAAGGAATGGGCTGCCTTTTAATAGGTGGTCTCCCTGGGCAGCATAGACAGCCTCTTCCTTTTCTGTCCTGATGTAGCTTCATCACCTTCCATCTCCACTCAGTCTGAAGAATATCTGGTCACTGGATTCAGATGGCTCTGGAGGAGAAGTGAGGCTGGTGACCTGCACAGCCCTCCTTGACTCAAAACAAAGTCAAGTGCAAGTCTTATCATTATTTCTCTGATGTCATGGTCTTCTTCAGCAACGAAGGACGAACACACTCTGCTCAGTTATCACCTGAGTAAGAGAAACTCACATTTGTGGGATGTAGTGAAAATAGTAGAGGGTCTGAATTCTAATTCTGGCTCTGCTGCTGTTTGTTGTACCTTAAGTATCTGTTACAACTTCTGGGAGCCTTATTTTCTGACTGTGTTGGAGTAGATGCTTTGCAGTCCGTTGACTAGTTCTGACATCGTAAGTGACCTGGTAATTCTCTGACCTGACCTTTGGTGAGAAGTCTGAGGCTTTGCAGAATCCTGAAGTGCTTTCTGAATCACATGAGCATCAAGGGACAAGTGAAGAGAATGCTGGATCTGGGATTAAGAACTCAGTTCTCATTCTATGTTACATTGGGCAGGTTAATTCATATTCTGACCCTATGTTACATTGGGCAAGTTAATTTAACTCTCCAGGACTCAGTTTCCTTTTTCAGTCAAATGAAGGGGCTCAACTAGAGGTCTTCTAAAGTCTTTCCTACCTATGAATCCTGGGTTACCTGGGATTCATTGACTAGATCATCTTAAGGGTCCCTCTAGCACCCTAAGAGTCTATGATGACATATGAATCACACAGTTGCCTGGCCCCAACCATTCATTTATTGTTAGAGGCTAAATGGATTTTCAGAGTCACTGCACAAATAAAAGCTTTCACCTGCTGATTTCAGGCCATTATTGGGATTGTCCATTTGGATTTTATTTGATGTTGTTATTTTGGTCAAATTATACACCAGTTGTGATGGTGAACGCTTGTTCTGTTGTAGGTACCCTTGGATGTCTGTGTGTATAATGCTGATGATGAGGCAGGGGAGCATTATAGGAAAGCTACTGTCTGAGGCCATTTAATATCTGAGTAACCTTCAGCAAATAGCTTAATTTCCCAAGTCCGTGGAGTTTTTTTTTTTGTTGTCCACTTGTTTCAGTCAGTCCAACTCTTCATGTCCCCATTTGGGGTTTTCTTGGCAAAGATATTAAAGTAGTTTGGCCGTTTCCTTTTCCAGTTCATTTTATAGACCAGGAAACTGAGACAAACAGGGTTAAGTGAATTGTTCAGGTTCACACAATTAGTAAATATCTGAGGCTGGATTTGAACTCATATCTTCCTGACTCCAAGCCAGTATTCTATCCACTACTCCACTTAGTTGACATCAAAAGGATGTCTTCTATGTTCTAGTTTCCAGAGAAGAAAAATGATATTTGAAGCCTTTTATAGTTTTAAATCATGCTTATATTGTTTTTGAATTGAACCATGCTGTATATATCTTTGAATAGTCAGAGTTTCTTAACTTGGGGTTGGTGAACTTAAGAAAAAATATATTTTGATAACTGTATTTCAATATCATTTCCCTTATGATTTTCTGTATTTGAAATATTATTTCAAGAAGGGCTCCATATCAGATTGTCAGAGGTCCAAGGCATTCAAGAGGTTGAGAATCCTATGCAAAATAAAGGTTAAGTAATAAACTAACCTTTTATAGTAATAGACTAACATCAGGATTGCAGTGATTCTATATTAATAAAAACTTTATATCTTTCCCAGCACTTCATACAATGCTCTGCATGCAGTAAGTACTAAATAAATGCTTATCTAGATGAAATGAATCTCTAATGCATGCATATGAGCACTTAATAAACATGTGTTGATGATGACTTATGGAAAGGAGACCTGGATTCTGGTCCTAGCCCTGACTCCAATTTGTATGACTTTTAATGAGATACTTAACTTTTCTGAGATTCCATTTCCTTCATCTATAACATGGAGATAATATTACTGCCCTGCCTAGTTGACAGTGTTGTTGCTGAGGATGCAAAAGCATTTTTAAAAACTATAAAAGTGATATTTCAAGAAACTGAAGGAAAAATTCTGTTGGATTACATCATGGTGAGTATGACAGTACAAAACTTGAAATTGAGTATATTTTAGCAAACAAGAAATGACTTGTTACTGATTACAGAAACCACTCCTGAATCAACTGTCTATGTATAATCATGACATGTGAAATCAAAGATAAATTCAATACAGAACCACAAGAAAGATATACATGCATGGGAGGGCATGTAATGAAAAATTTCTTATCTGACCCATTTAAATAAGCCATTGATGAAAAACATGGGAAATAGAAGAAAGGACATTGCATTAATCATGATAAATTTGTTCAATGGATCTAAATCAATTGTTCTAATGAGGAGATCAAGAGTTTTAAACCTGCCTTACTCATGAACGCTTGACAGAGAGTGATGGAACCCAAAGGTAACATCAGTTTAAAATGTAAATTAATTTGTAAAATCTTACAGAGAAGAGTTATGGAAAATTATGGGCAATTTCACCTCATAAAAGAGTGAGAAATATTGGAAGGACAAAGCAAGTTTAAAGAAAGCTTGTTGAGAAACTCAACTGAGTGGCAATGTGTTGTAGTAAATAGAACACTGGACTTAGAGTGAGGAAGACCTGGACTTGAAACTCTCCCACTCACAGGCCTCTCACCTACAATTATTATAGGTTGTGTGACCTTGATCACATCACTTATCTTGTTTGGCCTCAGTTTCCTTATTTTCAAAATGATGGGTCTAAATTTTTGTTGCTGTTCTGTTGTTTTTAGTCATGTCTGATTCTTCATGACCCCATTTGGGGTTTCCTTGACAAAGGTACTGGAGTGGTTTGACATTTCCTTTCCAGCTAATTTTATAGATGAGGAAAATGAGGCAAACAGTGGTAAGTGACTTGCCCAGAGTCACAAAACTAGAGCTTGTCTGAGACCAGATTTGAATTACTAGTTGTCTAAACTAGAAAATCCCTAAGATTCCTTCTAGCTCTAAACTGATGATCCCAATTAAAATCAATGTTTGGACACATATGGATGAAATTTGGAGGGCCATGAACAAAAGGAAGTTGAAAAAAATCTAGAAAGATACTTATAACAAATTCTTTTCACATCAAGGCAGTGGAAGTAACACATTTGTATTTGAACATTACAGTCCCAGATTCTTGAGGAAATGGGATGAACAGTGAAGAAAACAAAGATAGGAAAAGTGATTGGTCTAGACCAGTTGAATACTGCAGAAGTCTGTACTGGTGATGAAACAATTTGGGAGGTATTCAAGGATTTATTCTCAAGGTATCAAAGAGAAGAAGATGTTAAAAATGTGTGTGTGTGTGGAAATCTCATGCTAATTCATTGCCTCCCACCCCAAATAATCAAGAAAACATCAGCTGCTATTACATTTATAATTTTCTGTCAATGTAAGAAAACTCTACTTGCGCATTAAGGGCATCCTTGATCAGGGTACTAGAAGGTAACAGGCAAACTTCCTCCAGTGATAGTGACATTTATCACAATTGAGTGAAAGTTGTTGTTGACCAGACTGTGTCCTGGTGCCTTTGCTCATCTTTTTATCACTACACAGATCCCAAGGACCCAGGGAATGATTCACGGAGAAAGCAAAGGAGAAACAATGAGATATTCCATCAAAAATGAGTTTATTCACAATGTTTCTGTAAGAAAGCAGGTAAAGGAGATAGGATAGCCCAGAGGTAGCAAAAAGTCTTTCTGTTATCAAAGGAGCCACATGAGAAGGGCAAGAGAGTCATTGATTGTACTTACTTTCTCTTTTCCTTCCTCTTTTTTGTACCTTTGAGGGAAGATAAAAGTGCCTGGGGATAACTGGGGACTAAATGGAGAGGTTGAGTCACTGTGACCAGCACTTCCCAGATGCAACTGAGACCTATCTGATGGCTACTCTGACTTCCAAGTCTTGTAGGTGGATGAGATAGGGAATTCAGTGTCTTTGCTTCCATTTTGTTTATGAGCTAGTAGTGGTGAATAAGCTCTCCCATCTTCCTTCCCTTTCCCCCAACAAACCACAGGTATGTGTGTGTGTGTGTGTGTGTGTGTGTGTGTGTGTGTGTGTGTAGCTGAACTGGGAGGAGGAGGTAGAGATGGTTGGTAATATCTTTCTCCACACAGGAGTGTTTGATCTGGTCATTTTTCACTTTATCCTGTGTATAATAAGACAGGCAACTGTAAGCCCACCAAAGGTGTTTGCCACTCTCATGGAGGAGATGAAGTGTAACATCCAAGTCAAGGGGACCACTGTAGTCAGTGAGTTTGATGACATTGTATTAATTGAATCAAGCCTTGAACTTCTTAAATAAAATCTAAGATCTTCCAAAACCCAAGTTGGTGAAGAATGCCTTTAGTCTAGGTTATGGTATCTCACAGGGCAGACAAGCTATAAAGTTTGTCCATAAGTACATGCATGCATGCATGTCTGCATGTCTGTATATGTATATTGTATGTGTGCATGAATATGCATACGTATATGTATACATGTCTGTATCTTGTGTGTATATAATGGGGAAGAGAAGGGAGAATTAGAATTTATATGGCACATACTACATGTCAAATTTACAAATATTATCTTATTTGATCCTCCCAACCCCATTTTGCTGTTGAGGAAACTGAGGCAAATGGAGATTAAGTGACTTGTCCAGGGTTATGTAGCTAATAGGTGTTTGAAAGTGGATTGCTATAGATAGATAATTAACTAGGTTTGTAATTAAAGAGGAGGAGAATGAGGCAGATTGCTTTTAATAAACTGCATAATACTTTGAATGACTTCAAGCTTCTTCTAGAGACAAAGGGCCAGCTTTTTAGCATCTTTGTTCTTCCAGTGATATTGTATGGCTGCAAAACCTTAGAGTTTCTTAAGAATTGAAGGGCAGGGCAAGAAGCACATCGGGTTTCACTTTACAAAGAAGAAATTACACATAAAAATTAAAGGCTTGAGACAGCTGATGGTTCAGTGAATAAAGCACTGGATCTGCAGTCAGGAAGACTTGAGTTCAAACCCAGACTCAGACACTGCCTAGCTGTGTGACCCTGGGAAAATCACTTAACCTCTGATTGCCTGACAAAATAGATAGACTGGAGAAGAAAATGACAAACCACTCCAGTATCTTTGCCGAGAAAATCCCAAATGGGATCATGAAGGATCGGAGACAACTGAAAAGACTGAATAACGATAACAGCAGCAAAAATGAAAGGTTTAAAGGATGCTGTCCAGGAAAAGTTTGACCCTGAAAAGAAGATGACTCAGTCACAAGACGAGATGGAGGAATGATTAATGGCGAATCCATTGGTGTCCTTGCGACTTCAAGAGAATAGGAGGAAAGAGCTCAGCATATTAGGTGGGTCCCCAGGCCAAACTTGTAAGGAGTCACACAGAATGGGCAGACCTGGGCTGGCTATAATTCACATTGTCAGAAGAAATATTCACATTAATGAGATCACAGATTTATTAAATAATTGGAGAGTTATGTGGAAGGTAGGCTGTAACATGCTCAAGAAATTGAATTTATGCTTGAAAAGTCAGGTGATCAAATGGACTCTGGCCTTTTTAAAGTCAGAAATTGATAATAGAGACAACTAGATCTAATTATTGAGAAGGGGGCCCTGGGGGAAATTTGGCTGGGAACTGATGCCAGGCAACCTTCAAAGATAATTAGATCAATATCTCTGATATTTGATGAAAAGTCCCTTTTCTAGCCAACCCTGCATGTAGCAACATATAAGGGACCTAAACTTAGGAAGCGCTCATGAATCAGAAAGTTCCATTTAAGTTGTAAAGCCCTGAGAAGACAGCTCCTAAAGACAAGAGCATTTTCTAGGTCAGTTGTCGCCAAGTTAGGAGCCCCAGTATGCTTGGCTGCTGGCGAGCTCTTTCATAGGATCCATCTCATTTAGGTGACTGAGTAGAAATAATAATCGTAGCTAGCATTTATATAGTGCACTCAACTTTGCAAAACACTTCCCATGTTATTTCAGTCACTTCAGTTCTGATCCCTATCCCATTCTTGAAAAGATCGAGAGCTACTGATTCTTAATGGTCCTCCCTCCTCTCTAAGGAGCAGCAAAATAAACAAGAAAAGTGACACTGCCTGATTTTCTTTGGCTTAAATAGAAGCAAGAGGCAGGGTGGTCTAATGGTTAGAGATCTGGCCTCACAGTCAGGAAAATTCAGCTCGGAGAATCTGTGTGACTCTGGGTGAATCACTTCATCTCAGGCCCCAAGTAATTACCAAAGGCTATACATTTCAGAGCAGTTGCTGATATTCCTTAGTATGGAGAATATCCTCACTAAGAGTTCCTTATTCCAATTAAATTAAAGGTCTGGGTAAATAACAACAATAAATAATCACAATAACCCTCTACAAAAACTCATGGTCACTCTATTGGACATCAATTTTCAATTCTTTGATATCTGCATTGTAGTGAATTAGCATCAGAGAAGCATGCAGCTTAGATGACCCATGGTAGGGGAGAATGTGTACCGGGAAAGGCACTGGGGGAATCTGAGTTCTAATTCAGCTTGGAAATGAGGTTGTTATATAACCTTGGAACAATCCCTTTATCTCCCTGGGCCTGAGTTTCCTTCTTTGCAAAATGAGGGGTAGGGGAAGGAGGATTGGACAAGATGAGGTAGCTAGGTATCATTCTGGACAAGAAGGCAAAAAAGACCTGAATTCAAACCCTACTTAAGATATTTCCTAGCTGTGTAACTTTGGGCATTTAACTCTCAATCTCAGTTTCCTTATCTATAAAATGTGGACAATACTTGCGCCTATGTCCTAGGGTTGCTGTGAGGATTGAATGAGGTAATATATGTAAAGTATCTTGCCAACCCTGAGCAATAGAGAAATGCACACTTTCTTCCCAGGGCTGACATTTTGTGACTATGAGATGGGTGACTGGAATAATGTGCTAATTCCGCCTGAGTGGCAGAATGACTTCTACCAAAGGGTTCTCCAAGGGGCATATTTTGGAGGAAAATGTTTCCAGGAAACGTGTCCATTTGGCTGGTGTGGCATTGCAGCAAATTATCCTGTTCAGCATCATTCACTCTTCTTTCTATGACTATTGTAGACTTGATTTCACACTGCCCATTGATAAGTCAGGAACAATGTTATCACAAGGGAGCAGGCTCTTTGGAACTAGAGTCATTTGTCCATTGGGCATATATTCTGCGTAGTTTTCTGGGTGGAGAAGCTTTCAGGGTTCCCGGTTTAGGTGGCTCAAAGGGCAGATTTTGGCTAAGATTGAACTCTCTCCAAAGCAGGAATGCCCTCTATGGCAAGAGAGATCCAGATTAGGAAGGATTGACTGACTCCAAGACGATCCTTAGAACTCACCTCTCCCGTGAAGCCTTTCCTGAGTTATCCTGCCCCACCATGATCCTGTATGATGACTATGGTGTCGGTCCTCTGTTTAAGAATCTTCAGTGGCTCCCTATTGCTTCCCTGGTAAACATTCATGCTCCCTTGCATGGCATTCAAGGTCTACCACAATTTGGGACATTTCTTCCTTTCTAAACTTTTCTCATGCTACTTGCCCTACATGCAGTTAAACATGAGTTCTCTTTGCCCTCTGAATAATGGGCAATGCTCTCTTATCCAGATTACCTTTGCTTAAGATGTTCCTTATGCTCAAAATGCCGTCTTTCTCCACCTCCACCCATTGAATTCTTCCCTATCCATTAAAGCTAGACTCAAATACCACTTCTCTGTCACCTCCTATGAGTATGAATCTTGTCTCTCAAACTTCACAGACATCAATCAATCCTTCAATCAACAAACATTTGTTATGCACTTACTATGTACCATTGCAAGCTAAGCACTGAACTTTGCTTTGTCCCTCTCCAACATACTTAGAATGTGAGTATAGTGCCAAGGAGGAAACATTGGTCTAAGAGTCAGGAGGCCTGGCTTCAACCTGATTCAATTCAATCTTTATTAAGCAGCTGCTTTGTGTAGAGCGATGCAGGAGGTGTTCAGGGAGGACTAGCACCTCTGGTGTGAGGGTTTGCTAAATCCTTTTCAGGGCTGCTCATTCACCTTTGGCATTCACCTGTTGCCCAACTCCCATCTGTGGCTCCAAGAAGCTGTAGCATGTGTAGAGACCATGCCCTTGTAAAACCATCTCATGAAATGGGTCAAACCAGGTCGAGGGTAACAAATAGGCCTCAGACCCTTCGGTAAGTTAGGGAGATATCTACCCCAAGCATGTGAAGACTTCCACAGTGGAAGGAGTGGATGAATGAGTGGCCATGAAGCAACTGAAGCCATGTAGTGGAGTACTTAGAGCTTGGTCAGATATCAAACATGCCCAGTCTCCCACTATATCCCACATCATCGCCCATTGTCTTGACTTCTGTTCTGATGACTCGGGAAATGAAAATGAGGCAGATGAGTTTGAGCAGCTCTGCCTCACTTAAATCCAGTTCTCTCACAAGTCAAGACATCTTCTGTGATATCACTGGTTCTCTTGGGGAAACAATGAACAGCAACATTCTGTGTAGGGCATTGCGCTTCAAGTCCTGGCTCTGCTGCTAGTTAAGTGTGTGAGCTTGAGTGAATGAATCATGGCAGCATTAATCTAGAGGTGGAAGAGAACTTTGAGGTCATTGAGACCACCTTCTTCATTTTACAGATCAGTAAACTGAGGCCCATGGAGGTTCAGTGAATTGCCCAAGGTCACCTACATGGCAGAGACACTGTTCAAGTTAGAGTCTGCTGACTCTAAAGCTCTGTCCACCCAAGCCAATTCTCCTGACCTCAGTTTTCCCTTTGTGAAATGAAAGCGTTAAAGTAGATGATTTTTTTTTTAGGTCTCTTTCAGCTCTGACTATCCATGTCAGTGTTAATCAATGACTAGGTACTCTACTGGGATACGAGAAAGACTTTGAGCAAGATGAGCATGGTAGATTGAAACTGGACTTGAAGAGGAGACACCTGGGTTCAAATCCTAC
Organism: Notamacropus eugenii; assembly: GCF_028372415.1. Lineage (NCBI taxonomy): Eukaryota > Metazoa > Chordata > Mammalia > Diprotodontia > Macropodidae > Notamacropus > Notamacropus eugenii. Next base: position 436,747,114 of record NC_092874.1, read on the forward strand.
CACCCAACACTTATTAGCTTGTTGAGAGATTGAGATACTTGCTCAGGGTCACAGAGCTAGAAAGTGACTAAGGCTAGATTTAAATTCAGGTCTTCCTGACTCCAGGTCCAGTGTTCTATCCACGACATTATGTAACTGTTCTAATCAAGTATTAGAGGTAGGTTTGAATATAGATTCTCTGACTCCAGAGTTGGTGCTCTTTTCACTATTCCACCTACCCTTCTTGGTAAAAAATATCCTGGACTTGGAGTTGGGAGCTATCAGTTTCAATAACTAGTTAGGTGAGCATGGGAAAGTGACTAATTCTGAATTTCATGTCTTCATCTGTAAAATGGATATAATAATACTGATAGTTTATATCTCACAGGATTTTTCTGAGGAAAAAAATACTGTAAACCTTAAAACATATAGATAGGAACTTGTATTATTGAATTCTGACATATGGCATGTGTTTAAATGTTGTTGATGACTTAATTGAGTCAGTTCATTTAACTGGAGGTCATGCCATGCAGGCATGGCAGCAGTGCATTTATTCTGGAGGTATACGTAGGGAAAGAGAAGAGAGGAAGACATGTGAAATACCTGCCTAATGGAGGGTTGGTTTTTTTTTTAATACATTAATTGTGACTATTCAAGAAGTAGGGTAAGTAGAGAATAGAACAGTAGAGAAAGTCTTGTAATTATAACATCTCAGAAATGGCAGGGACCTCAAAGACCTTCTAGGTAAATGCCCCTTTAACAAGAATACTCTCTAGTCTATATATGAGAAGTGATCAAAGAGATTTTTCTGAAAGACAAGGCTGGAGAGCTCTCTACCTCATAATACATCCCATTTCAATTTTGCCCCATAGTGCACAGAGCAACAGACCTGGAGTCAGGAAGAATTCAGTTCGAATTTGACCTCAGATATTTACTAGCTGTGTGATCTCATACAAGTCACTTAACCCTGTTTACCTCAATTTCCTCTTCTGTAAAATGAGCTAGAGAAGAAAATAGAAAACCACTCCAGTGTCTTTGCCAAGAAAACACCAAATGGGGAGTCAGACGTAATTGAAAATGACTAAAAAAGAACAAGGGTTAGGAAGCTTTCCTTATATCTCTTTTAACTGTTGCTCCTGTTTGCCTTCAGAGTTCAAGCAGAACAAGTCAGCTTCTGCTTCCACACATATCTCTTTAAATGCCTGAAGATCACTCCTAAATCTCTTCTCCAGGATCAGCATCCTCAATTACTTCATGTGATTTTCTTGTAGCCTCAACTCAGCATTGTGGTCTCTATTGTGAATACTCTCTTTTCTAAAGCGTGATAATTATAAACTAAATCCAGTAATTCAGATGTAGTATGGCCACGGTAGAGCACATTGGACAACCTTCTCCCCATTTTTGTACATTATATCTCTGTGAATTCCTATCAAGCCTCTTTAAACCTCCTAGAACTTCTTGTGTGAACAGCTGCTTGCCCATGCCTCCCTCAACTTGTGAGAATGAATTTTTGATCCCATTTTTCATTTTACATTTATCCACAAGAAATTTCACCTTGTTAATTTCACCCTGATGGTCTACCTTTTCAAGGTCTTTTTGCATCTCCAATATGTTTTAAGTAGCCCTTGCAACTTTGTGCTATTTGCATTCTTGAAGGATATGGCCTCTCCATCTTTACCTGAGTCAGTAACAACAAAGTGATGAGTAAATGATCTTATTTTAGAGATGTTCTGTTTGTGCTTCCTTAAACACCAATCCTGTCATGCAGGAAAGGTTTTTGAGCCCCAAAGAGCCACTCATAAGAGACAGAAGAATTGTGTTTGTCCTACATTTATGATATATAGTGTGCAATTGTTCCCAGAGACATCTTTAACACCTCTGGGTACTCTTGTAAAAGAACCTGGTGCCTTTTAGATGAAACACAACAAAACTTTTTCATTTTCTTAATGTTGCTTAATCTTAACTGAACTGAAATAGTAACCAGAAATTCAATACAATTTGCTTTACTCATAGCTTAGGGATTCCAGAAACGCTGTTTCGTCTTAACATCTTACAAAGGATAATGGTGAGAGACTCTAAATCTCATTTCCTTTCTCATAATATCATTTTACTTATGCTATCCTTTGGTGTACTTGTAGGATATTAGATTACCTTTAAACATTATGATATTTGTGCGTGTTGGCTGATAACATTGTTAAAGGACTTTAATCATCAGCAATATCTGATGAACTTGGGGGGGAAGGGCATAATGATTTATAGATCCAGAAAAATTTGGAACTGGAAGAGACCTTGGAAAGCTAGCGTCAAAATCTCTCATTTTACAAATGAGGAAACTGAGGCCCAGAGAATCAAAGTGATTTACTTGACTATTCTTGGTAGAGTCAATATAAGAACTCAGGTCTCCTGACTCCTAGGTAAATGTGCTTCCCTCAACACTACATATACTTTAATTTACAGTGATGCTGTATCATAACTTTCTAAAGAATTTGTAGTCAGGAGACAGACACTCAAATCCCAACTCTTCTATCCAAAAGCTGTGAGCTCATGAACAAGTCACTTAATTTCTCTGAGATTCTGTTTTCTCATGTGTTAAATGAGCATTGTAATGCTAGCACTGCTAACCTCATGGAGCTATTGTGAGGAAAGTACATTGTAAAGTTTAACACACCATAGAAATGGCATTATTATTGAAATGTTCTCTGATCATGGAGGAAGGAGAAGCGAATGAATGCCTCTGGTTTTAATGCTTAGCTCTTCAGAGGTCTGCAACTAGAAAAAAATTGTACCTCAGAGCATGAAGTAATAGAGGCATTCTTCAGAGACAGATAGTTACCCCCCTGAAATGTTTGGTATTTTGAAGTACTTTCCACCCAGTCTTAATTGACCTGGGGCAAATGCTTGCAGATAGCTGCAGGAACTTTTACAAATCTCAAATGGGTTATTTTTGAACAGACACCTAGTAGAACTTGTCCAATTTATGTGTATGTGTGATAGACATCACAGATGGACATTGAGCTGAGGCCAGATGTATAAAACAAGAGGAAAGTGGGCTAGATTCTAGCTTTTGGAAAATGGCAAAGCAGTTTGACAAACTCCAAATTTCCCCCCAAAGAAAAAGTCCATCTTTTCAATATTAATATTTTTACCAGTGTTGCTGTATGGTTGCTAATGATTGCCTTAGAAGAATTAAGGAAGAACTAAGGATCACACGCAGAGGGTGATGGGAGGGCCCATGGCGAATGTGAGCAAATGACAACACATGACCCATGAGGAACACTGGAGAAGAATAAGAGTGCAGGATCCCGTCAAAGAATCGTATGTCAGAAAGAGAGAGGTGTGTTATTTGGCAAGAGTGATGGATGGCAAAGCTCTTCAGTGATATCATGGAGATATTGGGAGAAATTGAGGAAGTCTAAGGTAGACTCTAAGGTTATTCTAAGGTAGATGGGCAAACTTTTGAAAGAACATGGATGAGAGTTGTATAGGATGGGAAGGCATGGATAGGTTGCTTTCTGTATCATTACAAAGAATATCCAAATGGATGAGATCATGAATCCATTTGAATATCTGAGAGTGAGCCTTTCCACAAACTCCCCAGCAATCTGTGTAAGTGAAAATGTTTCTGTAGAGCCATAATGGTGCTGTGTCGTTGGCAAGTAGGGTTAGGTTGGACTAGATAACCTTTGAGCTTCTCTCCAACTTGGAAAGTCTGTAATTTTATGAACTTGTGAATCATAAACTAACTTTTTAATGTTCAAAGGTGAATTAGATAAAATGTTCTCATTCAGTGTGGGATCTATATGCCTTTCCTATTTGCTGATATGTTGATGGGAAACTGTCATCACGTCCTGGTGGCATCTCTGTGACTTAGAGAAACCAACTTTTGGACCTATCAGCTGTCGCTAGTGGGCCAGCCCTGCCTCCCAGATTTCCTAAGTACTCCATGTTCACATAAACCATGTTCAATCCTGCTTAATACTCAGGCCTGAGGGCCTGACTCACGAGGGATCAGTTTCTTTCTTTGGCTTGCTATATATATGCTGTTCCAGAGTAAAACTCTGCAGCTGTCTCCATAGTGAAATTAGGTATGGTTTATGACTAAGTTTTCCTAGAAACAGGTAAAAAGTTTCCCTTCTGCAAAGGTACTCAGTATACAATATGGACATTGCCCATTGGACAGTTTTTATCTCGCCCATCACAGAAAATGTATAGGACATAGAGGACTCAGAAGTATTCATAAGTAAACATTAGAAACAGGAATCTTATTGGACTCCCTCAGATGACAAAGACCCATTACAGGACTGGTAAACACTGTTTCTAATTCACCTTAGATCTGCACTGTCTGATTAATTTACCACAATAACCCCAGTGTTGGGAAGGCCCACATAACAAACTTCAGTCCTTGAATTAGTGATCCTTCTCTGAGATGTAGGGAAATTGATTCTCCTAATTTCTAGAGCTCTTACTCCCAAATTTCTTTGGATTTAAGCACTTTCTATATATTTGTAATTTTAATTTATTCACCTTACATTTATGCTATATGTCATTTACCTATCTATCAATCTATCCTTCATTAAAGGCATTCATTAAATTGATCAGGGACTCCTTTGAACAACCCTGTTACTTAACTATATTCCCATTTATCAAATACATTAAAGTTTATAAAGGCCTTTCCCATGGTTCAATGGATAGAATGCCAGCTTTGGAGCCAGTAAGATTAGGACTCACACCCAAACACCTGGCACAGGCTGACTTTGAGGCCCTGGGCAAGATATTTAATCACTGGAATTCTAGGCAGTGCTCTGACTATAAGTTGCAAAGAAGGTTCTCCCGGTTCTAATGGAGTTTCTTCTTCATGACATTGTATACACCAGTGAAACCACAGGTCCTGTTCCTATGCTTATTTTACAGATGAAGAAACTAAAGTTACATCAGTCAGTCAACTAGCTTTTATTAAGCACCTAATGTGTGTGCTTGGGACTGAAAGGTTCAGAGAAAGGCTATGACTTTCCTATTGTGATTCAAAGTCAGCTCTCCTGAATCTAGGTGCTATAACCCACATCTATCAATTTCTCAAATTCGAATAGAATAACAATGTTCTATGGTTTTAAAAATGACTAATTTATAAGTGGTCAAGCCAGGGAAGCTGACCATTCCTTGTATTTTGAAAAATTACTTTTCCCCTAATAAATGCTGTATGATGTATATTTGATGAGCATAAAAAAGTGAAATTGTCCTCCAAACGTTGAAAGCTGATGACTTCATGTCTTTAGGGAGGTGTTTTGGCTTTAGGAATGCCAAATCCACTCTGTCCCCATCCTCCTCCCAACTTGTCCCAAGCATTTCATGTGAATGTGAAGAATAGCGTTGATACTATTCTAAACCTTCATTCTATTTTTTTTTCAATAATGATACTACCAAAGGAAAAAAAAATATCTCCAGAATACTGGACTTTGGAGGCTGTCCAGGTAGATATATTGCCCTCTTTAATTAGTCGTGAGAACTTCCAATATACATTAGAGCCAAAATATAATTCTAATTCCCTATGTTTGAGTGGTACTTCACATGACTTGACCACATTCTAGTCCTTTAGCACCCCCAATAAATTGATTTTTTTGCCTGTTAATTTATGTAAATTTGGGTAATTCTAATTATCATTCAAGTTCAAAAGAAAAATAAAATTGGAGACATTGTAACCATCTCAATTATCTGAATGTTTTCCAGCCATGACATTTGGAATACTGAGTAACATAATACATCTTTTAAAAATTCAATAAGATAACTTTGCTTAATTGTCTGTAATATAATCAGAGATTGAAGAGGGCATATTTATTCCCAATGGTTCCCAAGTCATAATCAGCTACTTCAATTTAAATTTAGTAGAGATTTAACAGAGTAGCTGCATTGCTATGAACTCTGATTTTATGTAATTGTGAAGCCTTACAATTGTTGTTAAAAAGAATCATAGAGCTATAGGTCATAAGAACTGGAAGGTTCTGCAGGGATGAAATGTTACCAGACTCTCATTTTAGCAATGGGGAAAGTGAGGCCTGGAGAGAGGAGATAGTTTAAAGTTCATAGAATTTCTAAGAGTCTGGCTCCCTAGTAATGGATTTCATAAATTAATTATACTATCCTTTGCAAATAGGCTAATAATAAATGGAATATAACCATACTTTTTGCTCTATCATTGTTAATTTCAAAGTATAGCTTTGAGTTGATCTAGGGATAGAGAAAAATGAAGTGGAGATAGATAAAACAACCCCATCTCATTCCTACCTTGACTGCAGAGGCTCCATGATGTTTTTGGTTTTTTTTTTTTGCATGAGACTAGGGTTTTTATTGGAGGGAGTACAATGGATAGAGTGATGGGCCTGGAGTCAGGAATGCCTGAATTCAAATCCAACTTCATACACTTACTAAATGTGTGATACTGGGCAAGTCACTCAACCCTGTCAGTTTCCTTATCTATAAAATGAGCTGAAGAAGGAAATGACAAACCGTTCCAATATCTTTGCCAAAAAAAAATGGGGTTATAAAGTATCAGATACGACTGAAAATGACTGAATATATAGGTTCCTTATACAGATAATTAATTCATTATCTAGAAGTGTATTTCTCTCAAATGACATCTTTAAAGCAAATAGATCATGGGTGTTCCAACCCATTATTTTGGAGGTTTATCATTTGTATTAGCATGGCTAATTTTTGTAACTTGCCATAGTAATTGTAATGTCCTGGTCGATAGAATGTAGAATTTGAGTACAGGAAGATCTGAGTTCAGATCTCATCTCTGATACTAAGAAGCTGAGAGTCTGAGCAAGTCATTTAATATTTATAAAAATAAAGTTTCTTGTCTGTAGAATGGGGGATTCCAGTCTTTAAAGTATCCACCTCACAAGGTTGTCCAAAGATCAATTAGATCATGCATGAAAAGTGTTTTGCCAATTTTAAAATACAGTTATTATTTTTATATTTCAGTAATGCTATTTTATTGGTGTTCCCTTCCAGAAAGCAGACTGCCATCCTGCTCTGATAGTTACATTGACCTTTAGAGTTTGCCAATTGCTTTATCAACATGATCTCATTTAATACAACTATCCCATTTTATAGATGAGGCAGCTTATGCTGAAAGAGGAGAAGAGATTTGTTCATGGTCACAGATCTACCAAATGTCAGAAGTAGGATTTGAACTTCAGCCTCTGTTGACTCCATGTCTAGCCCTCTATCTGCTAGGCAACTTTGTCTCTTTAGCAGATGATCTTCAGCAGTAAGGGCTAGCTAAGCTCTAATTGTAGTGATCTTTGAAAGTTGCTGTGACTGGAATATTCATCCCTCTGTGTCCAACAGAAAGTAAGCTTCTTGGAAGCAAGGATTGTTTCAATTGATCTTTTGTATCTCAAGTATCTATCACAGTATTGAAAATGTAGTAGGCACTTAAAAGTTGCTTGTTCATTTGAGTGATTGATTGATAAATCTCTGAATTTAGCCAGGCTGATTTTTGGACAATACACACATGCAAACTGTGGACAGTTTGTAATCCACTGGTAAATCAACATTTATTAACTGCTTGTTAAGTTCCAGGCACTATATTAAGTCCTTGTAAGGTTAATGGGATGTAAGATTTTCCCTGCCCATTAATAGGCTTCACATGTTGCCCAGGCCCAGAGGCAGTTAGGCTCTGAGCCACAGGGATTCTCATACCTTTCCAATTAAGGGCTGATTTCCAAACTTCCCAACACTAAGCCAATCAAGTGCAGAGTCTTTGGTTGGAACAGTATAATTGTATTGCAATATATGCAAAGATGTGGGCAGAGAGAAAAACAGGATGAGGGAAGAATTTGCCTAGAGGAACTTGCTTGCAATGTCCATATTCCCTGGATTGGTGATGAGTACCTTACTAAATCTTGCCTTCTGGCATTCCAATAGAGATGTTTCAAATAAACATTTTGATTTTGTCTTGGAAGAAGAGAGTTTGTTATGTTTTGCTAATCAACCATGGAGATACGCATGTATATTCATAGCAGGTGTTATGGGTATCACATTGGTATTACAGTCCTGTAAGTTCTTGGGACACAAACCTGAAATGATAAGAGACAGACAGACAGGGAAGAGATAGATAGATAGACAGAGAAAGAGAGACAGAGATAGAGACAGAGATAGAGAGAAAGGGAGACACAGTGAGATAGAGACAGAGAAGAACAGAGAGAAAGGGCCCAGGAGAGAGCTTTAGGGGTACATCCAGAGTTTGGGGGTGTTATATGAATGATAAACATAAAAGAAATGAAGAAGAAACAGTCAGGTTTCAGGAGAACTCTTTCTAGCTTGTTAAGGTCTGCCAGAGTTCATACCTTGTACTGATAGTTTTTGAGTGCCCAGGTGGCATAGAAAGGGTACCTTGATGAAGGCGATAGTTTACAGTCATTTTAATTGAACAGACATTTACTCAGGTTCTAATTTGCACAAAACGGAATGCTAGGCACAAAGAGTCAGGAAGGAGACTTCTAGGCATGGGGAATGAAATTTACAAATAATTGTGATGAGAGAAGACAGGATTATTTGGGAAAAAATGAATAGTTGAGAGTGGATCCTGTATAAAGCAGAGAGGATTGGAAGAGCAAGTTAGAGCAAGATTGTGTAGGTCCACAGTAAGCTGTCTAAACTTTACTGATTAGGCAATGGGGAGACACTAGGAATCTTTTAAGTTGAGGAGTTATGTGACAAGACCTGAATTAGGAAGATTATTTTGGCAGCACCAATCTGAAAAAGATTGGATTGGGGAGGTACTGGGGGCAGAAATACCCATTAGAAAACTGTTACAATATTTTTTCAACTGGAGAATGGCTGAACAAGTTGTGGCATGTGATTGTGATGGAATATTACAGTGTTATAAAAAATAATGAGCTCAATGATCTTAGAAAAACACGGATAGACTTGTACAAAGTAATGAAGAGTGAAATGAACAGACTTGTATACAGTAACAGCAATATTTTTTTAAGATCAACTTTGAGTGAATAAATCATTTTGACTATTATACTACAAAGGACATATGAAGGAAGATGCTATCTGCATTCTGCATCCAGAGAAAAAAACTGATATATAGAAGTGTATATAGAATGATTTTACACGCAAACATTTTTTTTTCTAGTGGTAGCCATCTCTAGGGTAGGGGGGAGGGAAGAAAAAAAGGAAAAACAAAGAAATGTATATGATAATTTTATTATATATTTAAAGGGAAAAGCAAGTTGTACATAACATATTGCAGTTTCATGTACAATCATCTTTTTTATTATCCTATTTAAAAAAAATCCTTGTTTTATTCCATAAATTAAAAATAAAATAAAAATTTAAAAATTTAAAGACTGTTACGAGAATAGTTTCTTTAAGATTAACTATGTGCTTTGCATATGTAACATTACAATTTTACAGAAGATGAAACCAAAGTTGAGAGGTTATTTGACTTTCCCAGAACCACCTAACTAGCATGATCTGAGGAAGGGGATGAACTGAGATCTTTTTAATTCCAAGTCTAAGCCTGCATCCACTCAGCTAACTCTTAATAGCACTGGTAAGAGGCAATAATGATCTAAAGTAGGAGTAGGAAAGAAGGGAAGGATTTGAAGGATTATTTTGGAGGTAGAAACAGCAGGATTTGACAACTGGATGAATGTAGTGCTGGGGAGAGAGAATAGTCCCAATGAATTTTGAACTTTAGCATCTGATAGAAAAGTAAAGTCATTGATTAAAATAGGGAAGCTAGGACAGAAGGCAGAATTAAAAAGGAAGATGATAAGTTCTGTTTTGGACATGTTGGTGTTGGAAAGTCAGCTGGGGAACCAGATGGAGATAGATCAGAACTGGAGATAAAAATTTGTGAGTCATATTAATAGAGATGATAATTGGAATCATTTAAATGGATGAGTTTACTGAGAGACAGAGCATATAGAGAGAAGAGAAGGGGAACAATTTTTTCACTTGTGATGGTCCCATGGTATCTGCATGGCAGTATTAATTAAAACATCCTGGAATCATCGAATCAAATGGGGCCTTCCAAATCAGTTGGTCTGATCTTTAACACCATATAGGAATTCTGTGTATAGCATTCTTGGCACCTTGTTAAGAACTTTCATGAGAAGACCTCCCCCATTTTGGGAAATTCCATTAGGATGAAAAGCGCTCATAAATGGAACTGAAATCTGTCTCCTTGTATCTTCCCTAATTTATTAGTTCCAATCAAGCTTTCTGGAGCATCAAAGAACAAGTAATTTCCCTCTTCCACATGATAACTCTAAAAGCATTTTAAGACAGTTATCATATTTCCTATAAGGCTTCTCTTTTCTAGAATAAATACCCCTCGTTCCTTCAACCATTCCTCATATCAAGATTTCCAGACTTGCTTCCATCATGGTCAGCCTCTTCTGAATAAACTCCAGTTTTTCAATTAAATTATGGATCCTTGGAATATAGCATAATTATCACACTATATTCATTCATTCATTGTCAGCCTCTCATTTTTTTTTGAGGCAATTGGGGTTACGGAATTTGGCCAAGGTCACACAGCTAGTAAGTGTCTAAGGCCACATTTGAACTCAGGTCCTCAGATCCTTTAGGAATGATGCTCTATCCAACCAGTCATTATTTTTAAGGGGAATGATGATAAGAACTTGTATCTCACAATACTTGGCTACTACAGAATATCTCCCCGAAGACTAGAAATGAAAAGTCGTCTATTAAATGCTTATTATGTGCAAAGAACCCTGCTCAGTTCTGTGTATATAAACTAAAAAAGCAAGAACAACATGCTCTCAAGAAGCTCATATTTTAAATGGAAGAAACAACCTAAAGAGGAGGTTTAATCTGAAAATCAGATGGAAGGACCCTGTGGTCCTTAGGGTGTAGCAGCAGGATAGATGATAATGCATCTTCTTTATTTTCACTGACAAAGTTATATTAGTTTCTGATAGTTAACTATTTGGTGGTGCCAAGGGCCTTAGTGTCAAGAATATGCTTTTTTGGCCAATAGTAGCTACAACTATTGAGGAGGCAGGGACTCCTGTCATCTAGGGTCAAGGTCACCATTAAACACAATGGGATAAACATGTCCTTTGTCCAAGATGCTATACTTTTCTTAATAACGTCTGCATTTTGGAGCCATCACATCCTGCTCCTAACTCAGTGATACTAGAATAGTTTTCCATTTCATTCTCCAGCTCATTTTATAGATGAAGAACCAAGGCAAACAAGGTTAAGTGACTTGCCTCAAGACACGTCTAGTGTCTTGAGACTGGATTTGTACTTATGAAGATGAATCTTCCTGATTCCAAGTCCAATGCTCTATCCACTGCACCACCTACTGCCTAAATGTGTGTGTATACATACATACATACATACATACATACATACATGTATATACACACATATATCTATAGCTATCTATATCTAGTTATTTGCATGTTTTCTACCCTATTAGAATGTGAACTTCTTGAGGAAAGGGGCCATATTTTTATGGCATCCCTAGTATTTAGCACAGGAAGTGACAGTAAATTAGGGGTACTTCAACTCCATGAACTATTTTTAAGAATATTCTGATAATTTTATTTCATTGCATTTGGTTTCCTTTGCAATGCAATGTATTTTATTTTATATGTTTAAAAACATCATTCTAAGAAGGGTTCCATAGACTTCACCAAACTGTCAAAGAGGTCCATGAAAGTAAAATAGTAAGAACCTTTATAAAGCATTTAAAAACTGCTTTTTGAATGACTGACTGACTGACATTACCAGGAGGGATCTCTGATTGGTGGAGGCTCTACAAATTGAGAGGTATGCAAAGTGGAAAATGAGAAGTATAAAGGGTGGGGATGTGAGTGAACAGGAAAATCAGTGTGCTGAGATCAGTTGGAAGGACACGAAACCAGATGCAGTAAGATGGCCAGCTATGTCTTCATAACTCCACCCTATTCTAAAGCTGTCTGAAAGCTTTGCCTATTATCAGCCTATCCAGAGTCATGAACTCGGCTTTTGCCTGACCTGAGGGAGTCTCATGGAAAAATATTTTAATAGGCAGATGGCATCTTATTCTAACCATTAACAACTACGATTGTGAACTACGAAGTGACCATGAACTCCTCTTTTGGGGGAATGAGAGGAATTGAATGAGAACTGGATTATAACTTCTCTAGAAGTAGAAGAGAATTCACCCCATTTTGTATGGACAGAGAGAATGTTATACTATTTCATTCCCTTCCTTGATATTTATGTGGTTCATATCACAATTAAATGCTTTTTCCATCAGTTTAGGTGCTTCTGGGACAATTCAGTGAGACAGCAAAACAATAAAAAATGGTTCAGACTATGAATTGAATATTTATGTCCTCTGAACAGCCTTGATGGACCTAGGAATAACAGAGCGGTGTACATTCACAAAATATTTATTAGATGCCTCTCATATTTATTTCGCTCTGACGTGTGCTGGTGAGGGCTAAGAGATAGTCCTGACCTCATGGAGCTTATGCTTTAGTAGAGGCAGTGCAATGGTAATATGAGAGTTAAAGATCTTCCCCACCCAGGAATAGACCTTCCCATGAAGGGAAGTTTGATAAGGGGAGATTTATTTTGTAGGAAGACCCATACCTTTTGTTAATTTCTAAAGAGGCACTGGTTCTCTAGGGTTGTGATGCCCTTTGGCTCTGAAAGTGTATAAAATACTCTGAGGTGAGGTTTTACTTTGGGGATTACTCATCGGAAGTGTTTGTTTGGTGAGATGAGACTCTGGGGAGGTGCTAAGGAGCCCCCAGCTTTGAAAACCCAGATGTTGGTGCTTCTCTCTCTATGCTTATGGTCAGACATTTGGAAGCTCTATTTGTTGATCTTTATTTCTGTGTTTATATTTTCTCTGAAGTTCAGGGTCCTGACTTTTTTTTCCTGAACTAAGTGAATGATCTATGTGCTTGATTAAAGTAGATTGCTGACCTCTCAAAAATTGCTTTCCTTTTAAAAAAGCAGGTCTAAGAACCTGTACAGCAGACCCTCCTGTGTATGCTGGGGTCCTTGCTGTTATAGGGAGCTAAGTCATATGTCCCAAAATGATTAATTTTTGTTCAGCCAATTTTCAATCCTGTCTGACTCTTCGTGACCCCATTTGGGGTTTTCTTGGCAAAGATACTAGAGTGGTTTTCCATTTCCTCTTTTAGCAGCAAGCACCCTGACACATCCAGGATGGCCTGCTAGCACAGGTTCTTAGGTCTGCTTTTCTAAAAGGAAAGGAACTTTAGAGGGGTCAATAATCTTCTTTAATCACATATAGTAACAGACAAAATACAAGCAGAGAAATAAAGATCAACAAACAGGGCTTCTGTCTGACCATAAGTATTACATACATCATAGATCAATAGACAGATCGAGTTGTCTGACCATTACATACATACCTAGTTACCAGAGACAGAAGCACTAACATCTGGGTTTTCAAAGCGGGGGATGGGGGTTGGGGGGGTCTTTAATGGCTACCCACAGTCTCATCTGGCACAGGAATTTTCTTCCAAAGAAAAAGTCCCAAAGCATAACCTCACCTCAGAGTATATATACACTTTTCAGAGCCAGAGAGCATCACAACCCTCCTGACCCATGCCTCATTAATGAGTTAATTGTTAACAATGAAAGGTGTGAGCCTTCCTACAAAACAAGTCTCCCCTAATCAAGCTTCCCTTAATGAACTCCACCTGAAGCCTATTAATGGACTGGGAAGATCTTTAATTCTCATTAACATTACACTCCTCCAGTTCAGTTTACAGATGAGGAACTGAGGCAAACAGGGTTAAATGACTTGCCCAGGATCACAGAGCCAGTGACTGTCTGGGGTGAAATTTGAACTCAGGAATACCATCGATAACTGCTGATAAGTTAATATAAAGAATATAAAATGCCATGGGATCAAGTGAGAGAGAAATAACTGCTAACTGGCGGTGGAGTAGGCATCAGGCACGGCGGGATAAACAGGTACTTTGTCTGAGACACTAGTGTTCACGCTGCCCATGTTTTGGGGCAATCATATCACCCTGATGACTCATTGGACTTTTAGTTCATTATTTGTATCTATTAAAGACTTCCTCTTTCTCTACTCTTAACAAAATAAATTGCAGGCAAACAATTTTACTTTTCATAGTGCAGTAAAGCAGTAATGATTTCATTCTTATGTAGTTAAACTGCAGATATGCTCGTACATATTTATACTATCCTTAGCATATATGTGCATCTGTCTATATTTAGTCTTGTTACTATGGGTACAGAGATAAGAAGGCTGAACATGATGGCTTTTATGCATAAGCTTTTAAACCCCCATAGATCATTTGAGTTGTGATTGTTTTCCTTCCTGATGTTGACATGATAATGAAATTGAGAAGAATAATAGCTAGATTTAAGAAGTTTATTTCACCAACTAATCATGGGGACCCATTAACAGGAATTAAGTCACACTGCAATATTCAAAGTATTTGTCTTCAAATTATTCTTTTCTTTATTATCATTACTGTGGCTGCTCTTTTAAGAACAGAATGAGGTCATTTTTATCCAGTAGCTCAGAGTCATGTGTAGATGGCAACAGCTGCTGAAAATATAAGGCAAATAAAATGTTGGAGTGAACTTCACAGATCAGCCACTATCAGACAGTTACTAAACCTCCTGAAGGTGTTATGGTGGACTGTAGAAGGTGGAATAGAAAATACAGGCTCTCCCTAGTATGGATCAAGTATCTCGTTAATGGAAGTCATGTCCTTGGAGCAAGGTTAGACAAGGTGATCTCTAAATGACCTTCCATCCTTATGATTGTAAGAGTTACTGTTGAAAGAGATTAGCACCATTGTGCTCAGTTCTGATCACACCCCATCTAGAATATTGTGTTCTTTTGGATGCCATAATTTAATAGAGGTAGAGATAATTTTCAGTGCCCAGTGAAGTAAGGTGAAGAGCCCTGGGATCATAATGGAACTGAGTACATTTAACCTAGAGAAAAGAAAACTTAGAGGGGCTATGAATGCTTTCTTCAAATATTTGAATTCCTCTGGTCTTGACTGAATAAATCAATGAATGAACAAATGAAAACAGCATTTATTAAACTCTCACTAGTTTTTACTATTTGCTAGGCATTATGATAATTACTAAGGATACAAATACAAAAAAATGAGCTAACCACTGCCTTCAAGGAGTTTTCGTTCTCATGGGGGGGAGTCTTTGGGTCAGAACAGTCAATTGGTAAGAAAAGCAAATGATTCACATGTAGCCTTGTGCCATTCCCTTTTTTAAAAAATATATCCTTTACAATTGTTGCTAAATAAGCAATGGAAAATAGGATGGGCATTGGGTTCTTTCTAGTCCTGACCCAGACACAAACGTTGGACAACTTACTTCCTTTTTCTGGACTCTTTCCCCATATGTAAAATGAAGTAAAAAACTGCAATGTTTAGGTTCCATCTCTGAGGTTTTCTGTCTCATCACCCCCATCAGATTACTATGACGCTTATATAGTGCTTTAGAATTTGCAAAGGGCTTTAGGAATGCTTTCTCATGTGAATCTCACAATACCCTTGTATATAGGTACTGTGGGTATGTTTTAACCCCATTTTGTGGATGAGGAAATGGAGGATGAGAGAAGTCCAGTCATCAGACCTGTTCACAATCACACAGTTAATACCTACCAAAGGAGGGCTTTGAAAGCTAGGCTTCTATTGACGCCAAATCCAGCCAACTATTCAACATTGCTTCTCCTTTGGAACAGAGACTGTACCTTTTATTACTTTTCTGTTCCCATTCCCTAGGGCCTCATGGTGTAGGGCTTTGCCCAGTGGAGGGGCTCCATAAATAAATATTAAAGAATAGGAAACAGCTCAGGGCTGAGCTATAGTTGGGAGAGTTGTTTTCTTTGAAATGGTTTCCTCAGCTGTATTCAAATCGGGTAACAATAGCCAGCTTGGGACTTCTAAAGTGTCCCACTCTGACTTTTGAATGGGAGGGGCTTCAGTGGATTGTCTTTCCCAACCTGAGCCTTGGCATTGTCAGAGAAACTTGTATTGTGTGACTGACACTCTCTTCATCTGTTGTCTGGATCATGGATGGAGAACAGAATGAAGAAGACAGTAAGTAAAAAAAGATTCTAGATTCCCATGAGCCCCACTGATAGACCATAGTTGTGTTGAAGTCAGTATCTAGTCCTAACAATCCAATAATTTCTGTATTCAGAATTGGGCAAAGTCCACTCCTGCCTAGAGGCAGGTCATAGAGGGATATTCTCTAATTTCCTCTCATTGTAGGAAGAAAGCTTATTGGTTTCAGGGTGTGCATCAATTAGGCTTCTGTCTGGGCAAGAGAGAGACATCAGTGGTGTAAGATTGGTTCTTCCTAACTTTTGACCCTACCTTTTGCCATTTTCTTAGCTTAATTTCTTTAGTTTGTAGAAATATTTTTTTTGAGTGGCTATGTGCCAGGTATCCTTATTTTAATCAAATGTATATCTTGTTCTAAGAAGCTGTTAATTTTAGACAACTGGCAGGGAAGATCTCTAATTTTCTTCTACTGCCTCCCTGAAAGATCTCTTGTCCAAGGTAGCTCATGATATACGACTGGGATGACCCTGTCTTGTCATGAACAGGACAGAAATGGAATTCAATCTGAGGGCTATTTAATTCATGCATTAGAAAGGGAAAAAAATATTCTAGGATGGTGAACTGAATGTCTCATCAAAAAAATCTGGAGTCAGGATTTGATTTGAGATTTGGAATGTCAGCATGTTTTGGTGAGTAAAGTACTGGCTTTGGTGTCAGGGCACCCAAGTTCTAGTCTTTGGCCCTTGTAGGATCAAAGATCTAGAACTAGAAAAAAAATGCAAAAGGCCACTGGAGTCCAGTTCCCTCATTTTACAGTTGAGGACACTGAGGCTCAGAGAGGTGATAAGACTCGATCCACGTCACACAGGTGGTAAGTGACAGAGTTAGAATAATAGCGAGCTTTTGTGTAGAGCTTTATAGAGGTTATCTGCTTGGATCCTCACAACAGACCTGTGAGGTAGGTGCCATTATTATAGCCATCTTATAGATGGGAAACTGAGGCAGATGGAGGTTAGGTGACTTGCCCAGGGGTGACACAGTCAGTAAGTGCCTGAGGTAGGTCAAGTTTTCCTTATACCAAGTCCAGCACTCTATCCCCAAGTCTCCCAGAGTAGCTTTCTGTTCATTGTACCATACTGCTCTGCTGTCCTGCTGCCTGGAATAACTGAGTATATGTTTGTTGAATACACCTCACTGTGTGACCTTCAATGAGGTACTTTAACTTTACAGACCTCTGTTTTCTCACTTGTACAATGAAGGAGTTAAACTAAATGGTGCCTAAACTATCTTAGTTCCATAGATTTAGAGCTGGAATGGACTTCAGAGGTCACTGCTCAGTCCAGCCCCCTCATTTTGTAAACCAGAAAATTGAGGCCTGAGAGGTTAAATGATTTTCCTAAAGTTTCATGCACCTCTAAAATTCTGATACTCTGAGGTCATTCCCCTTAAAAATCTCAGATAACGGCTTTATATTTCAGGTTAAGGGCAGCTAGGTGGCGCAGTGGATAGAGTTCTATCTTCTGGAGTCCAAAACTGGCCTCAGACACTTATTAGCTGAGTGACATGGAGCAAGTTGGGTAACCCTGTTTGCCTCAGTTTCCTCATCTGTAAAATGAGCTGGAGAAGGAAATGGCAAACCACTCCAGTATCTTTGCCAAGAAACCCCAAATGGGATCACAAAGAGACAGGACTGAAACGACTAAACAATAACATAATTTCAGGTTTGGGGTATGATATGAAGTATATAGTACTTTATAAAGTACACAGGATCTCAGCTCTTGAACTGGAAGGAATCTCAGTAGCATCTAGACAATCTCCTTTATTTTACAGGTGAGAGGTCAGGTGACTTAAACAGTATCACCCAGAGAATAAGGAAAGTAGATCCTGCCTCACCCAGGAAAAGAAGACTATCAGTCAGCTGTGGAATTGCTGTAAAATGTTAAAAATAAAGGGATGGACTAAAGTCTATCTTAAAGGCTAACTTCATTGCACAAGACTTATGTTCATGGCTGTGATTTTGCTTGATACTTTTTAAATAATAAAAACGATAGCTAACTTTCTCTAACAGTACATACCTGGCACTGTGCTAAACACTTTACCATTATCTCTTTTTAAAAATATTTATTTTATTTTTAACTTATGGAATAAACAAGCATTTCAGTAACAATACAATAATTGCGCATGAAACTGCAAATCTATTATAACTTGCTATTTCTTTGAAATATACAATAAAGTTATCATGAAAATTTCTTTTTTTCCTTTTTTTCCTTCCTCTCCCCACCCTAGGGATGGCTACCCTATCTATATCTGTCTCTATATCTATCTATCTATCTGTCTGTCTGTCTCTCTCTCTATATATATCTATAGATATGAATACATATATGTAAAATCATTCTAAATATTCAAAAATTGAAATCATTTATCTCTTTTGATATAGAAGGAAATGTTATGAAGGAACATTGTGTCCTACTGAAATTTACATTATAAATTTATTTCCACCTTGTCTTTGTATCCCTCTAACCTTGCAAAATACTTTGCACATAGTACATGCTTACTAAATGCTTGTTGAATTGAATACATGTTGATAAACATGACTGCCTTAACATACTAATAGAAATAAGCTGACATTAGTTTTCACAGTTTCCTGGAATTTCTTCTCCTTTTACAGTTTCCTTTTTTATTGCTATCATAAATAATAATCAAGAGCATGTCCCATTGGGCATTAAGATGAATTTACTAATAATGTAGAAAGACAATGGCTCTGTACCATTATTAAGTTAACTGTGACCAACAGTTGGATGGGCTTGGGAGTCACTTACCACTTGTGTGATCCAGAGAAGTTACTTATCTTTTCTGTATCTTGAATTCCTCATCTGTAAGATGGAGTATAACTAGAAGGCTTTTAAGGTTCCTTTCAGTTCTAAATCTGTGATGCTGTCAAGGTCTGGATCATTCCTTAGAGGGAAAGAAGAAAGTATTTCTTTCTTCTGAATTCCAAGAACTAATGATGGTGAACTCAAAGCATGTTGGGACTGTGGATAGGGTTTGATTTAATAAAATGAAGTCTACTCTCAGGTTTGTGAGCCTCTAAAAATGTCACTTAGGTGGTGACCCTAATTGGGGGCTGTGATAAAGTCTAACATTACACTAATTTTTCTTGGCTTATACTGTTAAGGCAAATGTGTTACATAATTCTTTGTATTATGAGTTGGTAAATATAGTCCATCTTGAGAGTTTCTCCTAAGTTCATTAAAAAACATAGCTGACATAGAAAACTTGGGGTTCGTAGAAAGCTTTATATATAGTGTCTAATTTAACCTCACATGAGTCCTATCAGAAGGGTACTAGAGACATTACTACTCTCATTAGAAAGGCCTTTTATCTAGATCTGGGAATCATCTACATGGAGATAATTGTTCCCATGGAGGTTGCTAAGATCACCAAATGATCTCCATAAGTAATAGGGAGAAAAAAAAAACAAGAGGAAGGGTCTAGGTTAACAAAGTTAGTGGGAATGACATGGATACACACACACGCATACATACATACATACATACATACATACTAACAGTCCACCTGAAAGTTTGGTTAAAGAGGCAAATAGTCTAGGTGATAGGTAAATCCATATTGTTTATTCCCTTAAAGCTAGCCAAAACTAGCAAACTTGTAAATACAAGGAGCTAAAACATAAGTTCTGACTGACTGACAGAAGAATGACCAGTCTTAAATATGTCTTAGAACAAATCCCAAATTAGCGTATCAGTGTCACTCAAATTTATGATCTCCGTATATGTTTAACCATATTATGAGAAAGGTATTTTCTTAATTGAATAGGTGGTAAATACAATAAGAGAGTTGACAAAGTATCCATTGAAATTATGACCCAGGATATCTGTTTTCTTTACCATTAACATGACATAACATAGTATATCTCAAAAATAATTAAGAAAAAGTCCCATTATTCAAGATAGTATCTTGGGTTAAGGGTGTCATCTTTAATGGTCACAAAGAGAAAAAAATGCTCATAAGTTAGTCCTATCTGGCTTTGTTGACATAGAAAGAGGTATTCTCTGAGTTTGCTCACAGAGCAAAGATGCTGTTAGGTCCAGACTCTTCTGCTTGATTAGTTTAGGTTCTGGCCCTTACTGAGATTATTAAATGGTTATCAACACGCACACACACATATTATGTATAATGTGTGTGTGTGTGTGTGTGTGTGTGTGTGTGTGTGTCTGTATAGCTTAAGAGACTATAAAGGAGTGACCATGCAGGTAAGTGGAGAACCGAGAGAGCAGTCACAAAAGCAGAGAATAAATAAATGAATGGATGAAAGGAGGAATGAATGATTGAAAAAATGCA
Organism: Notamacropus eugenii; assembly: GCF_028372415.1. Lineage (NCBI taxonomy): Eukaryota > Metazoa > Chordata > Mammalia > Diprotodontia > Macropodidae > Notamacropus > Notamacropus eugenii. Next base: position 436,767,546 of record NC_092874.1, read on the forward strand.
TTATTAAGAATTTACTATACACAGAGCATTATGCCAAGTGCTGGGGATACCCACAGTAAAGCTTAGAAAGTCTCTGCTCCCAAGGGGCTCATATTTAAATGAAAGGGGAGGTTTTAGCTGCAGACATAGCTATCAGGTCCCCTATGTCCACAGGCTCTGCTTCCCTAGATGTTCACTTGAGGCCCTGAGAAGAGAGGAGAAGATAGTCAACATGTCAAATGTTGCCAAGAAGTTAAGAAGGATAAGAATCAAGAAAATGCCATTTGATTTGTCAATTAATAGATTATTGGTCCCTTTGGAAAGAGCACTTTCAGGTGAATGAGGTCAGAAGCCAGATTACAGAAGGTTTAGAAGAGAGTGAGATGAGAGAGGAGAGAAACACTAGGTACAGATGGCTTGAAAAATACTTTTTCTGAGAAGGAAGGAGAGATATAGCATGGTAGCTGGTGGGCATGGTGAAATCTAGTGAGTTATTTTTTAAGGAAGAGTTTCCTTTGGTGTGTTTGTAGGCAGCAGAAACTAGTAGATAGAGTATGAAGATTAAAGAGAGTGGGAATTGTGGTGAGGCAATTTGCTGGAGAAGTTAAAAAACAGGGAGTTTAGTTTGAGTTTCAGCAAATAAGTTTCATTTTATATTTTGGTTGATTTCAAATCTGCTTTTACCTTCCTATAAAATGAGATGGCAGTCTCATTTTTTAAGAAGTGGGTGGTTTTTACTAATTAGTTTTGATACAGAATTTTTAGATTTTTGGGGGGCGGTGGGACCTATATTTCCTTGGGATAGGGAATTCCCTGTTAGAAATATCTTTCAACCTTTGTAGATTATTAGAAACTTTCTCTACCAAGAAGTCATTTAGCATTTATTAAACATCTATTATATGTCAGGTTCTGTACTAATGTTGATTAGCATGGTAGAGCTACATACAATTGATTATCATAGAGAGCTGTCTGGGCACTGAGAGAGTAAATTCCTCGCCCAGGGTCACATAACCTATGATTTATTGGAGGCAGGCTCGAACCCATATTTAATTTAACATTGAGACCAGCTTTATGCATCATACTACATTACCTCATGTACATTAAGATTCCTCCCAATAGTCCTGAGAGGTAAGTTGTGTAACTACTATTATTCCCTTTTTTTTTTTTTTACTGAATATTTGTTTTGTTAACAGTTAACAAAAAATAAAGCAAAAACATAACTAACGACAGTGATTCAGCTATGAGAAAAAACAATAAAGAAATATCTCTTCCAACTCTTATTCCTTGATAAATAAGTCATTCAGTCTCTGAGGAAAGAAACTTTCTCAGTCCTCTTTCTCTGTCCTTAGCCTCTCCCCAGCCATGATAATTAAAACCATCTTCAGAATGAGAGTTAAACTGTCACTCTCCCAATGGAGTCCTTATGGACTGTTAAACTGTAACTCTCCAAGATTCCATTTCCTCTTTTTTCATATTAATTTATTTTTAGTTTTCAATGTTCATTTCTACAAGATTTTGAGTTCCAAATTTTCTCTCCATCTCTCCCCCCCCAAGAGAGTGTGGATTCTGATTTGCCCTTCCTCCAATCTGCCCTCCCTTCTCTTATCTCCTTCCCCTCTATTTTTTTATAAGGTAAGATAGATTTCTATACCCCATTGCCTGTATGTCTTATTTCCCAGTTGTATACAAAAACAATTCTTAACATTTGTTTGTAAAACTTTGAGTTTCAACTACTCTCCCTTCCTCCCCACCCACCCCATTGAGCAGGCAAACAATTCGATATAGGTTATATACATGTATAGTCATGCAAAACACTTCCATCCTGTTCCCATTTATTCTATTCTCTCTTTTGATCCTGTCCCTCCTCAAAAGTGTTTACTTCTAATTAAACCCTTCTCTCATTTGCCTTCCCTCCTATCATACCCCCCATCCAATACTTATCCTCTTCCCTCCTACTTTCCTGTAGTGTAAGATAGGTTTTCATACCAAATAGAGTGTGCATATTATTCCCTCCTTGATCCAGATCTGATGAGAGTAAGGTTCACTCTTTTCCTCTTACCTCCCCTTCTTTCTCTCCGTTGAAAAAGCTTTATCTTGCCTCTTTTATGGGAGAGATAATTTACCCCATTGTATTTCTCCCTTTTTCCTTCTTCCAATATTCCTCTCTCACTCCTTTAGTTTTTTTACATATCATCCCTTCATATTTAACTCATCTGGTGCCCTCTGTCTATATATATATATATATAACGCTGAGAAAAGTCTCAAGAATTACAAACATCGTCTTTCTATGTAGTAATGTAAACAGTTCAACTTCAATAAGTTCCTTATGATTTCTCTTTCTTGTTTACCTTTTCATGCTTCTCCTGATTCTTGTGTTTAAAAGTCAAATTTTCTATTCAGTTCTGGTCTTTTCATCAAGAATTCTTGAAAATCTGCTATTTCATTGGATTACCATTTTCCCCCCTGAAGTATCCATACTCAGTTTTGCTGGGTAGGTGATTGTTGGTTTTAATCTTAGCTCTTTTGACCTCTGGAATATCATATTCAGGCCCTCCAATCCTTTAATATAGAAGCTGCTAGATCTTGTGTTTTCCTGATTGTGTTTCCACAATACTTGAATTGTTTCTTTCTGGCTGATTCCAATATTTTCTCCTTGACCTTAGAGGTCTGGAATTTAGCTCCAATATTCCTAGGGGTTTTCCTTTTCGGATGCCTTTCAGGAGGAGATCAGTGGATTCTTTCAATATCTATTCTGCCCTCTGGTTCTAGAATATCAGGGCAGTTTTCCTTGATAGTTTCTTGAAAGATGATATCTAGGCTCTTTTTTTGATCATGACTTTTGGTTAGTCTAATAATTTTTAAATTGTCTCCCCTGAAACTATTTTCCAGGTCAGTTGTTTTTCCAAAGAGATTTTTCACATTGTCTTCTACTTTTTTCAGTCTTTTGGTTTTGTTTTTATAATTTCTTGATTATACATAAAGTCATTAGCTTCCATCCACTCCATTCTAATTTTTAAGGAATTATTTTCTCCAGTAAGCTTTTGGATCTCCTTTTCCATTTGACCAATTCTGCTTTTTATGGCATTCTTCTCCTCATTGGCTTTTTGAACCTCTTTTGTCACTTGGGTTAGTCTATTTTTTAAGGTGTTATTTTCTTTGGTATTTTATCGATCCCCTTTAACAAGCAGTTAACTCATTTTTCATGATTTTCTTGCATCACTCTCATTTCTTTTGCCAGTTTTCCTCAGTTTCTCTTATTTGATTTTCAAAATCCTTTTTGAGTTCATCCCTTGCCTGAGACTAATTTATATTTTTCTTGGAGGCTTTGGATGTAGGAGCTTTGACTTTGTTGTCTTTTTCTGGTTGTATGTTTTGATCTTCCTTGTCACCAAAGTAAGATTCCATAGTCTGATTTTTTTTGTGGTTTTTGCTGATTTCCCCAGCCAATTACTTGACTTTTGAGCTCTTTGTCAAAGTAGTTTTCTGCTTCCAGTGGGGGTGTGGTGGTGTACTGTCAGTTGTTCAATCACCCTACAATCTGTAGGTCTAGAGCTCCAGAAACAGCAGCTGGCCTGAGGTCCTCCACCCCATCTGCCACCCTGGGGTTGGTGCTTGACCATGCTGTTCTCTCACACAGACCTGACAGGTTTTTTTTCCACTGATCTTCCAAGTTGTTCTTGGTGTTTTGAGTTAGAGAAATCTAGAAACAGCCCCAGGTGCCAGTGATTCAGTCCTGCAAAGACCTGCTTAGGCCCCATCTGTGCTGTCATGGCCCATGTTGGACTTCACTCTACTCCCATTCTGGCATCATAGACACTTCCTGTTGACCTTCCAGGCTGTCTTGGGCTGAATTTGCTTTATGCTGTCATTCTGTAGGTCTTGCAGTTCCAGAATTTGTTTAGAGTAATTTTTTACAGGTATTTGCTGAGGTTTGGGGGAGAGTTCAACAAGTCCCTGCTTTTACTTCACCATCTTGGCTCTACCCCTCTTCCATTGTGCAGGTTAAGAGACTGACTTACACATGACTAAGTAGCTAATCAACAGCAGAACTGAGATTTGAATCCAGGACTTCTGACCCTAAGACCTGCACTAGTCACACCATAGCATGTTATTTTGTTGTTTTTACATGGTATGAGTATGAGCTGAGGCACTGGTCAAAAAAAAAATATGTTATTATTTTCAATTAAGAGTTTGCCATTGTTTTACCAATTCACTGGACTTGAACTGGGTGCCCTTATTCAATCAATATTTCTCCTGTTCATTTAGACATAGATTGACTCACTGGTCGCTGGTCTGTCATATGCAATGTTGATGTGATTAGTCACAATTATACCATTGTTGATGAGGAATATGTGCTTCAGGGATACACAGAAATAAGGGAAGGGACCTCAGACTATAGTCCCATTAATATCTGCTCAGGATATTTTTGACATCCTTAGCAGATAACAGTCTCACTTTTGCAAAGAGATTTCTAGTGATAGTGAAGTTCCTAAGGCAGTCCATTACTCCCTGGAAGAACTCTTTTTAAAAAAATTTATCTATTTTTGATTTTCGACATTCATTTTCACAAGATTTTTGAGTTTCAAATTTCCTTCCCATCTCTCCCCTCCCCGGCCCCAAAACACCATGCATTCTGATTACTCCTTCCCCTGTTCTACCATCCCTTCTATCACACCCTTCTCTTCCCTCATCCTTATCTTCTCTCTTCTCTTCTAGGGCAAGATAGATTTCTCTACCCCATTACCTGTATTTCTTATTTCCCAGTTACTTGCAAAAAGTTTTCAATATTCGTTCCTAAAACTTTGGGTTCTAACTTCTCTCCTTTCCTTGCTCCCCACCTATCCCCACTGAGAAGGTAAGCAATTCAATATAGGCTATATATGTGTAGTTTTGCTAAAGACTTCCATAGTAGTCATGTTGTGAAAGACTACCTATATTTCCCTCCATCCTATCCTGCCCCCCATTTATTCTATTCCCTCTCTAATTACCCCCTTCCTCTCATTTGCCTTCCCTTCTACCATCCCCCCCATACCTCACTTATCCCCTTCTCCCCTACTTTCCGGTAGTGTAAGATGGATTTTCATACCAAATTGAGTGTGCATGTTATTCCCTCCTTAGGCCAAATGTGATGAGAGTAAGCTCACTTTTTCCCCCCTCACCTCCTCCTTTTCCTCTCCATTGAAAAAGCTTTTTCTTGTCTTTTTTATGAGAGATAATTTGTCTCATTCCATTTCTCCTTTTCTCCTGCCAATATATTCCTTTCTCACCCCTTAATTTTATTTATTTAGATATCATCCCTTCCTATTCAACTCACCCTGTGCCCTCTGTCTATATACGTGTATAATCTCTCCAACTATCCAAATACTGAGAAAAGTTTGAAGAGTTACAAATATTATCTTTTCATATAAGAATGTAAATAGTTCAGCTTTAGTAAGTCCCTTATGATTTCTCTTTCCTGTTTACCTTTTCATACTTCTTTTGATTCTTATGCTTGAAAGTCAAATTTTCTACTTAGCTCTGATCTTTTCATCAAGAATGCTTGAAAGTCCTCTATTTCATTGATTGACCATTTTCCCCCCTAAAGTATTATGCTCAGTTTTGTTGGGTAGGTGATTTTTGGTTTTAGTCCTAGTTCCTTTGACTTCTTGAATATCATATTCCAAGCCCTTCAATCCCTTAATGTAGAAGCTGCCAGATTCTATGTTATCCTGATTGTTTTCCCACAATACTCAAATTGTTTCTTTCTGGCTGCTTACAATATTTTCTCCTTGACCTGGGAACTCTGGAATTTGGCTACAATATTCCTAGGAGTTTTGCTTATCAGACCTCTTTCAGGAGGTGATTGGTGGATTCTTTCAATATTTATTTTTATCCTCTGGTTCTAGAATCTCAGGGCAGTTTTCCTTGATAATTTCATGAAAGATGATGTCTAGGCTCTTTTTTTGATCATGGCTTTCAGGTAGTCTCATATTTTTTAAATTGTCTCTCCTGGATCTATTTTCCAGGTCAGTTGTTTATCCAATGAGATATTTCACAATCTTCTATTTTTTCATTCTTTTGGTTTTGTTTTGTAATTCCTTGGTTTCTCATAAAGTCATTAACTTCCATCTGCTCCATTCTAATTTTTAAAGAACTATTTTCTTCAGAGAGCTTTTGAACCTCTTTTTCCATTTGGCTAATTCTGCTTTTTAAAGCATCCTTCTCCTCATTGGGTTTTTGGCCTCTTTTGCCATTTGAGGTAGTCTATTTTTAAAGGTGTTAATTTCTTCAGCAATTTTGGATCTTCTTGAGCAAGCTGTTCACCCACTTTTTATGATTTTCTTGCATTGCTGTCATTTCCCATCCCAACCTTTCCTCCACTTCTCTTACTTGATATTCAAAATCCTTTTTGAGTTCTTCCATGGCCTGAGACCACTGCAAATCCACTTTTGAGGTTTTGGATGTAGAAACCCTGACCCCTAGGTCTTCCTCTGATGGCATGCATTGCTCCTCCTCATCTGAAAGGATGGAAGAAAATACCTGCTCACTAAAGAAGTAACCTTCTATTGTCTTAATCTTTTTCCCTTTTTTGATCATCTTCCCAGCCACTCACTTGATTTTTGAGTTCTTTGTCAAGGTAGGGGGTATACTCTGGGGACCTGTAAGTTCTCAGTTCCTCCAAGGTGGCACAATCAAGGGAGAGGAGTTTATTCCTCCCTTGGCCTGTGCTCTGGTCTGTGAGCAGGATTCCCTCTCCAGAGTCTCCACCAGCTCCACCACCCCAGCACTCCTCATCCCCAGGCAGCCACTCAGTGCTGAGATCCAGATCAGCTGCTCAATTCCCCGAGGGGTTTTAGACCAGGGCTCAAACAATGGAAGCTGCTGCTGCCTGGGGCTGGGGCTAGACCCCTGCATTCCCTTCTGAGACAAGTGAAAGAGCTTTCTCACTGACCTCTGAAGCTGTCTTTGGAGTTTGTGAGTTGAGGAATCTGGAACTCTGCAGCTGCTGCTAGTGGTGCCTTGAAGACTGCTCCAGTCCTATCCTTGCCACAGGGCAACCCATGCTGTGCTTTGCTCCATGCCAGTGCAGGGCTGTGCTCCAGTCTGTGTCTGTTGACAACTCTCCTCCTTCCTTCCTTCCTTCCTTCCTTCCTTCCTTCCTTCCTTCCTTCCTTCCTTCCTTCCTTCCTTCCTTCCTTCCTTCCTTTCCTCATCAAACTGGGCACTTGATGGCCACTAAAACCCCTTGATCTTTTTTTTTTATACAAACTGATATCTAACCATTACTACTCCTTTTACGTGGGAAATTGATATTTTGAACCCACATAGATTTATTTCTATTTCTTTCTACATTTATTTCTATTAAATTTCACTTTTTTGGTTAAAGTAATATTTGATTCTCATTCGATTACGTAAAATGAGATAGCATGTAAAGTGCTTTGCAAACCTGAAAATGCTGTATAAGTGCTAGCTACTATCATTGTTATTATAATAATAATTACTATAATTTCAATATTCAGCCCATAGTTTTAGTCTGTTATTAGCAGGAGAGACATTGGTTTGTTCCAGAACATGGAGTCTTTCCATACCGTGTTGTTGGTTAAGACTAACATACAAGAAACACATGTGGATAGAACTGGAAGATATGATTGCTCAGTCATTGTTCCTGCTCCTTGAACTGTCATGAAGAATGGGAAAGGTGATGCAGGTCTGAAGGTTGCAAATTGTCCTGACTTTCACAAAAAGAAAATTGTACATGGATCAATGAGTTTGACCAATTCCTGGAAAAACTTCCATGTAACATTAAAGTATTATTTAGTAAATATCTGGAAAACAAAGAATTCCAAAATCAACATGGTTCTATCATGACCAAATCATATCAGACTGATCTCATTTCCTTTTATTTATTTTTTGACAGGATTGCTTAATTGGTCCACCAGGAGAGTGCTATAGTTTTTAATTACTTAGATTTTTTATTTTATTTTATTTTATTTTTTTTATTTTTTTATTTTTTAATGTTTAACAATCACTGCCATACAATTGTGATTTTATCCCCCCCACCTACCCCCCACTCCCCCCTTCCCTCCCCACGACTGCATACAATTCTGTATAGATTCTACATATACTTTCCTATTGAGTATATTTTCACTATAGTCATGCTATGTAGTCAGACTAAGATAAATGAAAGAAATCGTGTAACAAATCAGAACATGATACACAAACACATACACATACACAAACATGATCTGTTACATTATGTGAGTGACTTCCATATTTCTCTCTCTGAGTGTGGAAGGCATTTTGCCTTGAGAACCACCATTGGGATTTTTTTTTTTGTAAGAAGTTCTTGTGTTGTTACAAAAATCTAAGTCTACCAGAAAAAACTCTCACACACTGTGGTCGTTGCTGTGCATAAAGTTCTCCTGGTTCTGCTCCTTTCACTCAGCATCAGGTCATATAAGTCCTTCCAGGCCTCTCTGAAGTCTTCTTGTTCATCATTTCTTATGGCACAATAGTACTCCATTACATTCATATACCATAATTTATTCAGCCATTCCCCAATTGATGGACATCCCCTTGACTTTCAGTTTTTGGCAACTACATAGAGTGCTGCTATAAATATTTTTGTACATGTGGGACCCTTTCCCATTTTTATGATCTCTTGGGGATATAGTCCTAGTAGCGATATTGCTGGGTCAAAAGGTATGCACATTTTTGTAGCCCTTTGGGCATAGTTCCAAATTGCTCTCCAGAATGGTTGGATGTGCTCGCAGCTCCACCAACAATGAAATAATTACTTAGATTTTTGATAGAGTGCCAGGCCTGGAGTCAGGAAGATCTGAGTTCAAATCTGGCCTCAAATATTTACTAGTTGTGTGACCTTGGGCAAATCATTTAACTCTGGTTGCCTCAGTTTCCTCATCTGTAAAATGAACTGGAGAAGGAAAGGTAAACCAATCCAGTGTATTTGCCAAGAAAATTTCAAATGGGATCACAAAAAGTTGGACATGACTGAAATACTGAAAACACCTGGATTTTTAGTAAAGTTTACCAAGTCATTCTCTTGGATAAGTTGTAGAGATGTAGGTAAGATGGTAGAAAAGAAAGGGGAATTGTGAAATGGTTGAATAACAGGTCCCAAAGACTAGTCCTAAATGCTTTGTAGTCAAGTTGGAGGGAGATTTCCAGTAGAGTGCTCCAGGGTTCTGTGCTTGGTCCTGTTCTGGTGAACATTTCTAACAGTGATCTGGATAAAAGCAAAGATGGCAAGTTTATACCATTTTCCAAGGATTCAAAGCTGCAAGAGGTAGCTTATAATGGAATCAGGATCTGAAAAGATCTTAACTGGTTGGTATACTGTGCTGTATACTAAAAAGTAAAATTTCCTAGAGGTTGGGTTTAAAAAAAATAACAACTGCACAAACCCAAGATGAAGAAGGCATGATCAGAAAGTAGTTTGTGTACAAAAGGTCTGGGTTGTCTATTGGGTTTGAACTGAGTTGGGGTGAATAGTGTGCTGGGCTAGGGAACTTATAGTCCTACTTTATTCTGTCCTGGTCTCTCCATAGTTGGAGTATTGTAATGAGATCTGGGAATCACATTAAGGAGGGGTAGTGATATACTGGAAGGATATTCACTATAGCAGTCTATAGACCATCCTACATATGAGAATCAGTTGAAAGAACTAGAGATATTTGCCTTGGAGAAGAGAAGGTTTAAGGAAGGCCCTAAGAGTTGGCTTCAAGATACTCTCAAGATTTTGAAGAAGGGCTGTTACATGCCTGACAGATTGGACCTGTTCCTTTTGACCCCAGAGGACAGAAGGAGAAGCAATGGTTGGATATAGCCAAGACAAGTTTAGGCTTGATGTAAAGAAGAACTTCTGGACAATAAGAAATGTCTAATCCAGGAAGAGTCTCCTCTAGGTAGTACTGTACTTCTTAGGGAGGTCCTTCAGCAAAGACTAATAGCTAACATTTGTATGGCATGGGGCAGCTCAATGATACACTGGAATATTCATCTTCTGGAATTCAAATTCCATCTCAGGCACTTACAGTTGTGTGACCCTGGGCAAGTCACTTAACAGTGTTTGCTTCAGCTTCCTCATCTATAAAATGAGCTGGACAAAGAAATGGCAAACCACTCCAGTATCTTCCAAATGGCATCATGGAGAACTGGAGATGACAAAACAACTGAATGTGCCTGGCATGTGCTAAGTACTTTTGATTATTTTCTCATTCGATCCTCACAACAGCCCTGGGAGGTAAGTGCAATCATTATCCTCGTTTTACAGATGAGAAAGTTGAGACAACTAGGTTAAGTGACTTGTCTAGTTGGTAAGTGTCAGAGGTGGGACTTGAACATAGTACTTCCTGTCTCCAGGTTCAGAGCTCTATCCACTGTGCTACAAGTTAGAAGACTGATTGTCAAGGATGTGATGATGGGGTTTTTTGTTCAGATATAGATTGACCCAGATTGTTTCTGAGATCCAATCCATTCCAAGAAGCATTTATGAAGTACCTACTATGTGGATGGAGCTGTGATGGGGTTGGGGATACAAAATATGGTTCCTGCCTTCAAGGAACTTAATATTTCACTCTGAGGATAAAATATGTGAACAGAGAAATAGATGTGTGATACTTTGAAAGGGGAGAGAGCTCACAAATGAGTGGGGAGAGGTCAGGGAGGACTTCCTGGAGTAGGTAATACATGAATTTAGCCTTGAAGTAAGCCAGAGTTTCAGAGAGGCAGAGGGGAGGAAGGTATGCAGTCCAGGTAGCAGGGACAGTCACTGCAAAGGCATGGAGTAGATGCAATGCTTAGTTAGGAACAAGTAGGGCAGATTGGCATTAAGTGTTAAAGTATATGAAAAGGAACACTGGAATATGCAAAAGGCTAAGGATTGGCGGGAGCCAGAAGGCAAAGCCTTATAAATGCCAACCAGAGGAGTCTATGTTTTATCCTGGAGGCAGCAGGGAGCCAATGAACGTTCTTAAGGAGAAATAGGGAAACTTATTTCTTCCAAATCTGAGGTGCTCAGAGGTGCTAGACAGCCTGGGACTGCCTCAAAAGTCAGGACTGAAAAATTGCCAGGGTCTAGCTCTGTGACAACTAGCAAGTGACTTGATTTCAGAGTTTCAGGTTTTCATTAGGTAGCAAACAAAGATAACCCCTTCCCTGCCTTCCTCACTGGAATTGTGGAGACCTAAGAAGAAAACGAAGGTGAACATGTCTCTAAAAGTATAAGGGAAATGCCATTCTGATTATAATTGTCATAACCCAAGGACTTTTTGCTTTTTCCCTTCTGTGATCCCAGCAGGGTAATTCCCTGGGACAGGAGAACTGGGGTGCAGGCTTTCAATTCACCAGAGGTGTAAGAGGGAAGAAGGCCGGGGTTGCAGGGTCCCCACGGAGCAAGTGAACCTCAACACTCCCACTGTGAGAAACTAGTGACGCCTGTATCTGGTTCTGCCCAGATGGCCTTGTCTTACTCCATTCAGGAAATGACACATTTCTATTTCTGCTTCAAGTGTCTGATTTTCATAGGTATAATAATGGAGAGATTAATTTAGCCTTCCAAAGAATTGAGAATGCCTTGTGTATAACAAACTGATGGATTGGTGCTGTGGGCTTCCCGCCTCTCATTCTTTTCCCCTTTTCCTGCTGTTTAGGGAAAAACATTGTAGCCAGATGGCATTTTTATACTCTGCCCCCAACCTCTGACTCTAACGTGCATCTTGATAATGGTACAGATCCCTTCTGGGAGAAAAGGAAAGGTGAGGGGTCACGGGAGCTAAGAAGGCCCTTTATTTCTCTGTTCCAAAGCAACTCTTATTGTCTCAGGAAAGGAGAGACTATTTTTAGAATTCTACACTGAGAAAGCAACAATGCTTCTTCTCTCATTGGAGAAAAACAGCTGCTTCTATTCAGCTTGGCTCAAGAAGCATTGCTTTAGCTCCTATTGTTTGCAAGGCTCTGTGCTAGGCCCAGGGGATGCATCTGGATCCACTTCACTCTGAACTTGATTTTCTTCCTACATTCTATTACAACCAGCTTGATGTAGTGGAAAGAATGCATGAAAATAATATGCCAAAAAATAGAATGAAGAAAGCAGATTCAAGAAAAATAAAATATACACTATGTCTATAGAAATATAATAATGCCCCAGGACCCTTCTCATGGGCCTCCTCATTAGCTACTCCAGCTTCTAGTACTTTCTGCCTGTCAGAATTTTCTGTAGTTCACATGACCTCATTGCTGTGTTTTTCTTTTATCTCATAAATCAGATAATTTGTTCAGTAGCTTTTCAGTTGTGTCTGACTTTTCATGACTCCATTTGGGGTTTTCTTGGCAAAGATGCTGGAGCAGTTTGCCATTTCCTTCTCCAGCTCATTTTACAGATGAGGAAACTGAGGCAAACAGGGTGAAGTGACTTACCCAGGGTCATATAACTAGTAAACCTCTGAGATCAGATTTGAATTCAGCGATACCAGGCCTGGCATGCTACCTACTGTACCACCCAGCTGCCCCGCATTTAAGTTAAAAACAATGTAAATTATGCAGTAATATTCCTTCTATAAACCTTGGGCTTACCTTCACATAAATATATGTATGTAAAAATACACATACATACGTATATATACATACGCACATACACATGTAAGTCAATACATATGCACATATACATAAATATGTGTATACATGTAATGTATATTATATTTCATATATGTGTATACATGTACACACATATATACATATACATGCATACATATATATGTATATGTACACATATACATATTAAATGCTGACATGGTGGGAGGGGGGAATATAAAGCTTTTGGAAAGGGGCTTACCATTGACCCTTTGGGGCTAGTGGTCTGGGACTTGGAGAGGGAGTGATCACACTTCAAGCCTCAGAAGACCATGATAGAGGAGGACTACAATCACCCCCACCCCATATTTCAGGGACCTGGGCCAGAGGTCCCATCCTCCTCCTCCTCTACCTCTCTTTCTCCCCACCTGCACCCCATCCAAGCTCAACAACCTAATTCAGAATTCTAACAGACCTCAGGGCCCTGAGGGAATTTTTTCCTAGCTGTTCTGTAAATACTTATTAAATACCTACTAAGTGCCAGGCTCTTCACCAGGCATTAGGCATACAAAGACAAATGAAATAACCTCTTTCCTTAAAGTGGCTTTTATTCTCCTCTAGGCAGCTAGGCAGTACTATGGATAGAGTGCAGGACTTGAATTCAGGAAGGGCTGAGTTCAAAACCTGCCTCAGATAATTAATAACTGTGTGATCTTGGCAAGTCACTTAATATATTAGTGCCTCAGTTTTCTAATATAGCACCTAGTTCATAGAGTTGTGAGGATCAAATGAATTATCATTAAGTGCTATATAAATGCTAGTTATTATAACTGAGTGTAAAAAGCTAGGGTAGTAGTTGAAATATAACATGTACACATATAAACATACCTTAGAGTATGTGAGAGAGATAATTGTAATATATAAAAAGTCAGATAGGCAGGAGCCAGAATGCAAAGACTTATAAATACCAACCAGAGGGGTCTATATTTTGTCCTGGAGGCAGGATCTCTACAGCCAGTGAACAATCTTAAGGAGAAAGGAGGAGACATATCTTCCAACTCTGAGCTTCTAGGGGGTGTTAGACAGCCTGGGACTGCCTCAAAAGTTAAGACTGACAAATTGGTCTGGCTCTGGGACAATAGCAATGGACAGTCTCAGAATTTCACTTTTTCATTATGTAGAAAACAGATCTTATTCTACTTAAGTTGCTCATGTAGCCATTATGTACCGCCATCTCGCTCTTTTTTCTATTATTTTTTCCAACCTGAAAAGGTCCTGGACAAACACTTTGAATTCCACTTCTCATTTGTAATGTTAATGGGATAATAAGATCTTTCTTCCCGTTAATGGGCAGGGTTTTGCCTGAAGAGAAGCTTGCTTAGGAGAGGTTTGCTTATAGGAAGGCTGTCACACCTTTTAGTGCTAAGTTGGTTAGGCACTGAGTCACAAGGGTTGTGATGCCTTCTGGCTCTGAGAAGTATATACATATGTATATATACACACATATATATGTGTGAGTGTATACATATATATATATATACATATACATATATATACACACTCTGAGTTGATATTTTGCTTTGGGGGTTTGCTTATGAGAAGCACTGTTTGAATCCCTGGTCAAGACCCTGAGTAGCCTATGCTCAGGACCCCCAACTACTCAGATGTGAAGGCTCTTTCAATTCAGTGGTGTATGTAAAGTTAATAACAATATTGCTTTGCTTCAGGCAAGTCAGAGTTCATTTTTATGCTAATTTCTCTGCTTGTGTTTTTTCTCTGATGTTCAGGCTGCTGACTTTTCCCCTGAATTAGTGAATGTAATTAAAGAAGATTGTTGACCCCTTAAAAGTTCTTTAGTAAATCTAAGAACCTGTGCTAGCAGATCATCCTGAATATGCCAGGATACTTGTTCTTACACCATTTTACTGGCCTATGGTTGAATGGTTTGAATCCTGGGTAAAGGTAGAAAGTGATTCACTATTCTCCTAGGACTTAAATCTGGAAGAGACCTTGGAGGCCATCTTGTCTAAGGACCTCACTTCACAGATGAGGAAAACGAAGGGCACACTCTGGAGATAGGGCTTTTCTCTCAATACTAGCCTGCCTCCCCAGAGACTGTGGCAAGTCTTAGGTCACCTCAACTAAAGGATAGTGAAGTAAAGTGAATGGCAAGGAAAGTCCACTTAGTGACCATTGAGCATCCATTCCCCTTTTGTTAATCTTTTTTTATACATAGCTATTACAAAAGCAGGGCTGAAAATTTATTCTCTATCAATCAAGAAGCATTTATTAAGCACCTACAATATGCCAAGTACTGGGCTAATCACTGGGGATACAATAACAAAAAATGGATTAGCAGCTGCCCTGAAGAAGTTTTCTTTCTGTTGCTGGGTAAAGTTATCTTAGTTATCTAACCTTAAGGAATTTATATTCTACTGGCTGAAACAAATAGCACAGATAAATACAGAATTAAAAAAAAAATCAATAAACAAATATAGTATGTCCCAAAAATCTTAGTGCAGGCTTAAGCTATTTCTGAGACATCCTGGATTAAAAAAAATAGGACAGTTCCAGCCCCTGGGAAGACTGGGATACTACAGCTCTAGGAGGTATCACTTGAGTTTTGAGGAAAATTTAGGATTCCAAGAAAGGTGGCATTAAGTTGTGTGGATGGCAGAATAATACCCTGGTTAAGAGAGGATGGAGGAACTAGTGTAGGGGTGACTGGGCATGTTTATCTATCATTCAATCTGTCAATCTATCAATTTATCATCTATCTATCAAACATTCTATATCTGGATATATAAAACAAACATAGACATATACATATACATAAAAATATGAATATATCTATGGACATATACCTGTCAATACATATCTATGTTTCTGAGACTGGATGTGGCAATTGGACCAATAGATGCCTCACTGTTCATGTAAAGGGGGACCATACTTTCCTTAGCTTGTGACATACTAAAAAGGAACAAAAAAAGTTTTAAAATGTTTTCACATAATTTCTCTACCAGGAAAGCATCCATTAGCCAAGGGAAGAGAAGACAAGGTGGTAAACAAATAACCTTCCTATATCTTAAAGGCTCTTTTATAAAAGACAATGAAATTTTTTCAAATCAATCAATCAGCCAACATTCATCAAGCTCCTAGTATGTGCCAGACACAGTGCTAAGCTTGTTGTTCAGTAATTTTTCAGTTATTCCTGACTCTTCATGCCCCCATTTGAGGTTTTCTTGGCAGAGATACTGCAGTGGTTTGCCATTTCCTTCTCCAGTTCATTTTTTAGATGAGGAGGCTGAGGTAAACAGGGTTAAGTGACTTGCCCAGGGTCATGCAGCTAGTAAGTGTCTGAGGTTGGATTTGAAGTCAGATCCTCAGGACTCCAGGTCTGGTACCCTAGCCATTGCAACACCTAGCTGCCCTGCTGTTCTATGGGGGATACAAAAGGAGGCAAAAGACAGTTTCTGCTTTCAAGGAGTTTACCATCCAAAGAATGGATCTCAGAGCGATGGGTGGAAGTTGTAATGAAGCAATTTAGATTAGATGTCAGGAATACTTCCTAATCATGAGAGTTGTCTCAAAGGAGAATGTGTTGCCACCAAGAGGGCATCTCCCTGAAGTTCCATGTGCCTGGAGATGGCTCCTAGAGGCCATGAAGTGGCAATGTGGACAGAGAGCAGGCCTTGGAATCAGAAAACTGTGTATTTGAGTCCTGCCTAACCCACCCCACCTTGATGAGGGAGGCTGGGGCAATCATTTAACCTGCTTGTGTCTCAGTTTTGACCCTTAGGTCATCCACTAAATGACTTATTGGTAAAATGCAAACAATAATTGTAGCTAAATGACAGAATTCTTGTAGGGATCAAATGAGATACCACATGTAAAATGCTTTGCAAACCTTGAGGTGCTACATAAATGCTAGCTATTATTACTATTATTGTTATTATTTATCATGTTATCTACATTATTGGTTAGGTACAAGTTGAACTAAATGATCTCTCAGGAAGAGAGTAGACAACATTTGTTTAGTACTTTAAGGATTTCATAATATTTTATAGCATGTAATATCTTCTCATTTCATCCTCCCTACATTACTGTAAGGTATGTCCCCATTTTATTAATTAGAAAACCAAGGCTTGGGGAGTTTGAGTTACTTGGGGGAAACACAGTAAGTGTCTGAATCAAGACTCAAACTCATATCTTCCTGATTCTCCACCCAGCCCTACAATACCTAGCTATCTGCCCTTCCAGTCCTGAAATTCTGAAATTCTGTAATTGAAGAGCAACCTTTTATCCATGTGATCAGTGTCTGACACCTGAAGCTGCTCAACCAGGCTAGCCTAGTTTAGCGCCAATGTGATATTCACAGCACCTATAGCAGCTATAAATATTCTGGCACAGTTCTGAATCACAAAATATAATAGACTCTTCACATGGAGGACAGAACCAAAACATTTATTCAAGCACCAGAAAGCCAAATCCCAACACCAGAAAACCAAACCCATCATAGTAACCAGGAAGTCTATACACAATAGAAATACAGGGGGTACTTTCATCCTCAAGCCTTCCCACTGTTACGTTTCCCACAAACCAACTCCCTTAAACAAAATCACAAACAAGCTCTCCCACTCACTGTCCCAGTTGCCTGCTTTGTCTGTCCTTCCCAGCTCTGACTAGTCTGATCATCTTCCTCAAAGCTCTGCTCCACCTCTGACTCTTTCTATTCCACCCTTCCTGCTCTACCCCTTCCTGTTCTACTCATTCATCAAGCTTCTCCCAGCACAGAGTCATGTGACTCAAGCTTCCATATGATTTAAGCAGGTCTCCTGGGCCTATATGGATGGGAAAATCTTCAAATTAAGGAAAAAGTACATTAACAATATACCTATCCCTGGTGGTGAGCAACAATTGAGAGAATGTCAGGGGCAGAGCTTTGAAGGTCATTTCTATTGCAGTTTCAGTCCATTGGATTCCATCTCAGCCTTCGCAGGTTGGGTTCATGGAGTTAGAGACAATGGGTTATTGCAAATCTATCGAGGCAACTTTGTCAGTTCTCCATTGATGGCTGATTCTTTTGGCAGGTATCATGGACCTCAGCTATGAGGCTGAGAGTCCCCTGGCTCCTCCTGTTGAACTTCTAGAGCAACTGGCATGCTACAACTGGCCTTTTCAAGATGGTGGCAAGTCCAATTTGTCTTATAAATACATTCTTGTGAAGTGTGTGTGTATGAAATGAATGAGATTGAATGAATGAAATTGAGAGTAGCCAGAAAGGCATTGTTTCAATTCTGCCCCACTTAGTATCCAATGCACTTACACTATTAATTTGGAGTAGCTTATGGAGCAATATCTTTGACTTACTGGACGAACTAGAAAAAGAAGCAAAGAAAGAAGTATTTGATGTAATTCAGAAACCAAGTTACTATGTTAGTTTGGGCTCCTTGTCTTCCAAGATCTGCTCAATTCATAAGTTCATAAGTAATGCCAAACACAAAAACCAAGAGACCACAGGGGCAATGACTAGTGTCTACCAACTTCAGAGTTTTCTGCTACCACTTGATGGGGTGGAGAGGAGATGTGACAAAGTCCTCTGCTCATGCACTGAGAGGTTTTCAGAGTATATAGAATCCTTGTTGAAGGATACATAGTAAGTGCCAGAGTCAACATTTGAACTCAGAATCTCTGACTCCAAATAGGAATCTCTGTCCATTGCATTGGGAGCACAGCCTTGGGGAACAAACCAACTTGAAAGGTGTGAGGGAAGGGGTTAGTTTTCAGTAGAGATGGTAAAGTACTGGTTTCTAATCTCTTTTTCATCCAGGCCAACCACAAGCCTTCCTACCTTCAACATCCCCAAGGAAACTCAGTAATCAGAGGAGCCAGTCGATGTTTATGCAACACAGGTGAGGTCCATAGAAAGTCATCACAGGTAATCTCAAAGCAATTTGTATTTGCTATAAACTCAAAACTATAGTCAAGTATCCCAGATCTAGAAAGGAAAGAACCCAAGAAGCCATCTAGATCAATACTTTCATTTTATAGTTGAGGAAACTGAGGCCCAATGAATTGAACTGACTTACCCAAGGTCATACAGGTAATTATAACTTAGCACAGAATTCTCTGATGCTGGAGGAGTTCCAGATCAACAGATTGCTAGGAATACCTCCTTCCTACCCTCCCCAACCCCCCAAGCCTAGATTGTACCATCTTTTTTGGTGATGTTAGCCCAGTCAGGAAGATAATAGGCTATTGCAATACTTTGGATTTTTCTTTACTTCTTTTGTAAGGCATGAAATACTTTCACTCTTATCAGCCTCCCAATTAGAACTGTATGGTTCCAGCTTTGTGTGAGTCATCCTGGAATGGAAGAAAGAGAATGTTTTAATGGAAGTCAGGAAGATCTGGGTTAAAATCATGCCTCAGGTACTTAGCTGTAAGCCCATGAGCAAGTCAAACCTATGTGAGCTTCATTTTTGACATATGTATAATGGGGATAATAGTATTTGTATTAGATGTTGTGGTCTAGGGGTGCTCCGAACCCTGAAGTGCAAAGGGTACAGGTCAGGGGTCTGCCTTGAAAGAATCTGACCATTCAAGCTTTCCTGCAGTCCAAGTAGCAAGTTTATTATGACATCTATTGGAGTGGGTGAGATTCCTAGTGAGTCTTCACATTTGATGAGGATGGGACTGATATTTTTATACAGAAAGACTGTGGGAATATTTGGATTAGATCTAGGAGTGTCAAATAGCCTGGGGTGTTCCAGAGGTAACAGAGAAAGGGCCTGGATGGGATTAAGGTGGATCAAGTAAAGTAATTAATCAAAAGTGAGCTGGGGTGGACCAGATGCCTCAGGCAAATGGCAAGGATCTGGGCTGTATGGGAAAGTCCAGGGTCCTTTAGGGACATCATTAGAGTCCCACCAAGAAGATGTGAGTTCAAATCTCATTTTAATTGGAGAACACTTTCTGGAGGAGACAGCATTTTAATTGAGCTTTAAAAGGATACATGGAATTCAGTAGACCAAGAGGGGGGCATTCAGGTTATAGGGAGTTAAGATATTAAGGTGGTAAACTGCAGGATGTGTTCTGGCATCTGTGAACAGTCTTGTCATTTCCAGAGTCTGAAACTTTGGGGTTATCTCTCACCTTTCTTTTTTTTTCACTTCTCATAGCGGATCACTTTTCATCTCTCTGGACTGTTGCAATAGTCTTTTAACAGGTCTGTTGAAGGCTGTGCATTCTTTTAAGGTCCAGCTGAGGTATCATTTCCTCTGTCCTTCCCACCCAGGTGAACAGACCCTCTTCCTTCTAAAATTGTCCATAATTCTCCTTCTGAATCTTTGAATTTCTTTGTATCTCCGTTATTTGTGGAACTTGCTTTCCCAGAGCAAGGGCCTTTTATTAGGCCCTTGCCCTGTACCTTGTCTGACTTTTTATCATCAGTGCTTTGCTACTGGTTAACACTTTAGAATTCTTTGGAGAATTGGCATTTGAATGCCTGCTGGTTCCATTGACTATTTCCTCCTGTAGTGTTCCCATCATGACAGAGGAGATGGCCCGGAATGCCCTCCTGAGCTTTGTGAATTCCAGGTGTTGCTATGGCAACCGAGCAGCTGGGGAGCTAGTCATTCAGGATCTGAGGCAGCAGATGCTATACCGAGTAAGTAGACTTCCTGACCGAGGAGCTCTGAGGGCCTCTCCTGTCCACTGCTGGGAGGGGTGAAATCTGAGTACAAGCCAGTTCTTGTCAATAAGCAGAAATGTCCAGCACGGCTTTCTGTGCCTGGGGCCACACCTGTGAGTCAAGTCAGGGAGAAACTGGTAGGGAAAATGCGTATAATCTGGGAGGATGGCATGGATCAGTTCCAATCCCAATCAATCCAACAACATTGAGGTCTGCAGGCTGTAAGTCTGAGAGGCAACGGTATAATGGTTAAGGAACTTGCCTTAGAATCATGGTTCAGATCCTACTTCTGGCCCGTGCTGGATGTGTGATGAGCAAACAATCACTAACTTCCCAATGCCCTAAAATACATGAGACTAATAGCAAAGAAGCTGTGCCCAAATGTTCCTTCTTAGGTCTTTATGTGTGGGACTTTTTAAAGTTTCTTGAGATGACTATAAGGGTAAAGAAATGGGACTTCAGTGATGTTCCAAGTCATGTCCCTCAGAACAATGATCCCCAGCTTTCCAAATGTGGTATGCTGTTTTGTTTTATTTCTCCTCCCCTCTAATAGAGCTGTACTGGAATCTGCTCGTACCAAGAGCTGATTGTTAAATTTTCAGTGTGAGCATTTATATCTCAAAAATCACAAATACTACAAATTAGGGCTTGACTTACTGTTTTGGTGACTGTCTAGACTTAAGAAAGTGATTGATAAAATATCCATAACAGATTAAATGTAAAAGTGTATGATATGCATTTTTTTCAGAGAATCAGTTAAATATTTACCAGCATAACACTGCCCATATGCTGCATAGAATGGCTTCATTTTTTGAAATTAAAACATTCAATTTAATTCAGTTTTGAGACATAGGGGAAGGGAAGCATTTCAGATGCTTCAAAGTCACTGGGCTATTACAAGACTGGGATTAGAATTACTTGTTGGGGAGCCATTTGAAACATCCACATATGACTTTATGAAAGGAAACTTCCAGCTAATTCCCAGAGGCAGCATCAGGTAGACATTTCTTTCCTTGCATAATGTTTTTTCCTTGTAAAGGTCATGATTATGAATTTTTTTCCCCCAGTATCGACTGGAGACCTTTAGTGAATCCAGGTTAAATGAATGGACATTTCAACCTTATACTAGTAAGTAGATGTTGAGATATCAATTAAATTATGAACAACCCATCCTCCCCCTCTCCAAAAAAACACCTTCTCTTCAGGGGTGTGTGAAAGTCAGTTCATACCAGTTAGTGAGAAATGGATACTTAATTTTCAGTTTGAAGATTTATACTTCAGAAACTGGCAAATGCTACAAATTAGACCCAGTGGACACAGTACTAGGTTTGAAATCAGAAAGACTCATCTTCTGTGTTCAAATATGGCTTCAGACACTTACTAGTGGTATGACCCTGGGCAAGTCACTTCACCCTGTTTGCCTTAGCTTCCTCATCTGTAAAATGAGCTAAAGAAGGAAATGGCAAACCACTCGAGTATTGTTGCCAGGAAAATTCCCTAGTGGAGTCAGGGAGAGTTGTACATGACTGAAATGACTAAAAAGAGTACAAATTAGGGTTTGATTTGTTTTATTATTTGGACTTAAGAAAATGATGGAGAAAATGTTAACGTAGATCAAACTTAAAAATATGTTTGGAGTATATTTTTTCCCTCTCCAGAGCAGGTTGTTAAACATTTATCAGCATACTTACCCAGTAAAGGTGGTATTGCAGAATGAATATTGGCTGGAATTTAAGAGACCTGGGTTCTTTCCTGGGTTTGACTGCCTTGTGGCAAGAATTTGAAAGTCTTTCCTACTAAGGTGATCATGTCTTGAGGTCTTTAAGTTCATTTCCACTCTAATGTAGAATGTTGGTTAAACACCTACCATGTGCAAGGTACTAAGTGCTCGGAACACAAAGACCACACTACATCCCTGCTATCAAGATACTTGTTCCTCTTATTTTTGCTTATCTCTTATGCTTAGAGTATAAGCAATGGATGTGGAGTAGGAAAATACCTGGTTTGGAAGCAGTGCTTACTAGTTGCATGATTTTGGCAAAGTCACGTTGAGGTTTAGTTTCTTCTTCTTTAGGATGAAGATAACAGTATTTGCACTGCTTTCCTCACAGGACTGTTAGGAGGAAAATTCTTTTAAATCCTTAAATGTGTTATAGAAATATGAGTTATTACAATACAGCAGGGCTCACTTAGTTCTTGGAGTAACTTGGTGCAGTATTTAATCATTTCTGAAACCACAAAGTTCTAGGCACTGGATGTTTCCTTGAAGCTGCTCCATCAATAAACTTTAAAAAGTAAGTCACAAATCTAGGGTGACAGTCAATTTCTGGTATACAGAAATCAAATATAGGAAAATGTGCATTTATAAAATACAGAAATGAGGGAGTCAGTCAATAAAGATTTTCTCGTCCTTCTGTTGAGGTAGTCTATTGGAGCCAAAGTTTCAGAATGAGTTTTGAGGTCTGTCTTTAATTCCTTCCTTTTAAAAAAAATTAATTTATTTTAATGAACAAAACTCTATTTTCTCTACCTCCTATTTGCATTGGAAAACAAAGACAAAAGAGAACCCTTGTAAATATGCACAGTCTAGCAAAGATTCTCATTTTGGATGTGCCCAAACATGTGTCTTTGCGTATTTAGTCTATCAACTCTCCATCATGAGGCAGATAGCATTCTTCATCTTTGATCCTCTGAAATGATGGTTAATTATTGCATTGAACAGAGTTATGATATTATTATTATAGCATAAATCATTCTTCTGGTTTCACTCATTTCATTGTATATCACTTCATGCAAGTATTCTCAGTTGAAATTCTGAAAATTCCCTTTTCATTGTTTCTTATGCCATGATAGCATTCTATTACATTTGCGTATCATGTCATTCACCTATTCCCCAATTTATGGATTCCCCCTTAGTTTCCAGTTTTTTTCACCACAAAAAGAGATGCAATAAATATTTTTGTATGTATAGGACATTTTCCTCTTTATCTGAACCATTTGGGATATAGGTTTAATAGTGTTATTTTGGGGTTAAAGGGCACAGTTTACTAACTTTTGGGGCATAGCTCCAAATTTCTTTTCAGAATGATTGGACCAATTCATAGCTCCACCAACCCAACATCGATACACCTATTTCCTCCTACTTATTCTAACATTGATCACTTTTCCTTTTTGTCAACTCTGCCAAGCTGATGAACATGTAGTGAACCTCAAAGTTGCTTTAATTTGCGTTGTTCTAATTACTAGTGATAGGAAGCATTATTTCATATACATGGATTTCTTAACTTGAGAACTATCTGTTGATATTCATCAACAATTATTATTTAATCAGGGAATGACTTTTATTCTAATAATTGGAATCAGTTCCTTATATAGCTTGGAAAACAAACCTTTATTAGAGAAACTTATAGGAATCTCCACTCCCCACCACCAGTTAACTGATTCCTTTCTTTTAACTTGCCCTCCACTAACAGTCTTACCATGTCCTAGTTACTCTGATGTACAAAATACCTTTTCCTCTATGAGCTTTTCTTGGTCTCTGCTTGTGGAAAACTCATGTTCACTAATGCATAAGCTGATAATTAGAGTGGTTTTTTAAAATTTTCCTAAGAGTATTTGAATTTACACCCCAATTCTGAAAAGGTCCCAAGACTCACAAGAATTACAGAAGCTTAGGTTTTCAGAGAGGCAAAGAATATTAGTTGCTATTTAGTCTGAACCATATTCCTCAAAGTATCTTCATTAAGAAACCACCAAAGAAGTGAATGTGGTAGAAATTCAGTAACTGAGTGGGAGGAGGCTTTTACCCTGCATACCCTTTGACCCATCACCCATGGGTGAATTCTGGCTACTGTTTTCCAAAGCACAACTTATGTATTTCATAGCGTTGTATCTTTTACTTGCTCAATTGATTTAACTGATGCTCTAGATACACACTTCCTGGAGAAGGAGTTAGGTTAAATCTAACCTTTACTCTTACTCTAATTGTAACCTTCACTTTTTTTTGGAGGAGGCAAGACAAGTTACTTGGGGTTAAGTGACTTACCCAAGGTCATATAGCTGTCAAGTGTCTGAGGTAGGATTTGAACTCAGGTCCTCCTGACTCCAGGGCTGGTGCTCTATTTGCTGTGCCACCAGCTTCCCCTAGCCCTCACTTTTAACCCCAAATGTCATCCCAATCTATAAACTGGACTCAGTCTACAATTCTAATTAATGTGACCATAGTCTGCTAGGTCACAGATTCAGACATTTCTTTTTTTTTTTATTTAGATCACTCAATAGATGGCCTGAGAAAAGGAGCATTACCCAGGCCTTGGGACATCAACGTGCTCGTCCCTCCCATGTTTCAGGAGGATACTAAGAAGTTTCACGTACCTCATTCTTCCTTAGTCAAGGTAATTTGACAATAAGCATCAATCAAGGAGCAAGCATTTGTTAAATACTTAGCAGATTTCAGACACAGAGCTAGACTATGGTCACATAAAGACAAAAGCAAAACAGTATGTGTCCCCTTGGCTTGTGTTTGTCCTCCATTTTTGAAGAGGACCATGACATCAAGATGATGATATGACCTGCAGTTGACTTTGATTTGAGTGAGGGAGGGCTGTACAAGGTCACCAACTTCACTTTCTCCTCCTGAGCCATCTGGGTCCAGAGGCCTGATATTCACCAGGATGACTGGAGATGGTCCAGGATGCAGTGTGAGACCCTGGCTCTTTCAGGCTAAGGTCTCATCACAATCTTACTTTGAGAGTAGACAACATGTGCATGTGTATGTATATACTATATATAGTACACACACACATTATACACACATACATGTATATATGCATACATGAGCATATATGTATACATATACATGCATGTGTATATACACACATATACACATGTATGTATATGTGTTTGTATTATATACACACATGTGTATACACACACACGCATATATATACACACACACACACACACACATAGAGAGAGAGAGAGGTGGCCACATATTTAGACTTAGAAGTAATTCCTCATGGATAAACATATCCCACTTTAACCTCCAAGCAAACCCATTATGGGCATAATAGTAGGTGAGGAGTCAGTATTGTCATTAGAAAAATGTACTTTTCTTTACAGTTACCCTTTTAAAAAGAAAAATTACACACTCCTATGGCTACTGCATTCACAGATTTTTTTGCAAGAGGGGGAAAAATGATAGGCAGGTAGGAAAATAAAACTGAAATGTTAGAAATAAATGACAACATCTGTAATAAAGCATCTCCATGGGTATTAGAAGGGGAATAAATAAGAAAAGAGAATCTGCATTATAACTTTTCACTGACCCAGTCATTGGGTAGCATTCAGCAAGCCTGGGGTCTTCTAGTAGCAACTCTCATTTATTTTCACTCTCTCCTGCCATTGTATATCTGCTATATTCAACCAATAGATTTCTGCTATAAATCTTGCAACAGATGTTATAATGCACTCTTGTCCCTATAAGAAAATTATCGGTACTTCCTTCCAATAATAGAATCCTCATATGACCCTTGGCAAATTATTTAACTTTAGTGTTATGGGTATCTTTCTAAGACAACTGAAGAGAAGACATCAGTGGAGGGAGTTTCCTCATCATAGTCCTTACGCTAATAAAATCACAATTCCAGTTCCTGTTCTAATACTGAAGAGAATCAGAGTTAACCAAAGAACTTAGGAATCTCATTAAGTTCAGTCTATTGTACTGTTTATAGCATTGTCTTTCTTCTAGGAGACTCTTGTTGCCTTGTTTTCAGAATATGAAACTTATTCACTCAGTGTTGCAAAAGTAGCTTCTCAAATATAGATTGCTTCCAGCTCACCAATGCCTTGTCCTCCAGGAGACTTTCAGCTACATAAAAGGTTAAGGAACTAGTTATGAGCTCACCTGAGAAACCAACCATTACATTTGACAATATTTCAATGGGAAAATGCTTTTTGGGGTAGATCATAGTAGTGTGAGAATACAGGTTTTCTTTTCCTTTATTGTTTGTATGGGGAATAGTTTTGTGTTGTATAGGCAAAGAATATCCAAACTTTGAAAATCTTAAGAACATCAGTCAATGTAGTCATCAACTATGATTATAGAGGACTGATTAAGCAGGCTGTCCACCTCCTAAGAGAGAGGAGATAGGCTGAAGATGCAGAAAGAGACACACACACACACACACACACACACACACACATTTTGGACATGGCTGATGTAAGAATTAATTTTGCTTGACTAAGCATATTTGTTACAAGGGTTTGATTTACATTCATTTTTATTGGGGGAGGGAGAGAAAATAGATATTTGTTCATTGAAATCATTTTCATTTAATTAAAAAAGGAATGTCTGTTATAGTCTTGATGGCAGCTACTTTTGGAGGCCACCTATTCTGAAATGGGGACATCCTTTTCAGCACAGAACTGCTCAAATGTATAGGTGTATGTAAATTGGGTGCTCTTTCACAAGTTGTTTTTTTGATGTTTCCTAATGGCATAGAAGAGATTTCTTAAAGATTGTGGCATTGGAACATGGACCCTGGCAGGTCCTAGTGAGCTGGAAAGATTTAAAACATCTGGAGCAAGACTAGTGGAAAATGATCTACATTGTTAAACATGAAGAATGTTGGGCACCATGAGATGAAATTTTTTTTGACTGCAGCAACCCACAAGGGCACTCTCCTAAGGAATGGAAGTGTTGAGATCCATATCAGTGAGGGAATAACCACACTGATGACAGCAGGGATCTTTGGGAGCATGGTAGCAAGCCCCTCTTTTGGGGCAGTTTGACCCACAGAAAATGTGATGCTTTCAGGATTGCCACAAGTGCCAGGGACGAGGACGGTACAAGTGCAGTGGATGTCATGGAGCTGGCTTGGTGAGTTTGGACCATCCTTGTTTGATGTGTTAGCTAATTCTTTACCCAAGAGGTTGGTTTTAGTGACCTGAGATGAAGTGTGGTTAAGTCATGCAAAGACTGGTAGGAGACAGCAAATATCACATAGTAGAAATCAAAGTCAGGGGTCTCAGAAACTGGGTGTGGGGCATAGGGAAATGGAAAATGCATTGACTGGCTCAGGAATCTGAGGACCTAATCTTGAATCTTACCTCTGCCACTTTCTAGTTCTTTTTTTTTACTTTTGACAAATCATTGAATGTCTATGGCTTACTGTTTCCTTAACAGTAAAGTGGCCTGGTTGGATTATGATCCCTTAAACTCTCCATGATTCCTGGGAGATAGCCTGGTACAGTGGAAAATGTATTGGATTTGGAGACAGATAACCTAGGTTCATATTCTGCTTCTGATCTTTATAAATTATGTGTGACTTTGGGCAAGTCATTTAACTTCACTGGGCCTCAATTTTCTCATTTGTAAAATGAAGGAATTGGTCTAGGTAACCTCTAAGGTCCTTTATGGACAGAAGTCTGTGATCTTATGATCAGTAAAGTGGGGAAGTTGGACTTGATGACCGCTAAAGTATCTTCTAGCTCTAAATCTAGGATTCTATGATTCCAGCCCACTGATTCACATCAGTTGATGGCAGATGGCAGAGTCAGGTCTCAAAGCTTTAGTATGGCTTGTAGGAGACCAGAATGCAGGTAATCATGAACTAAGCTATATCAGCTGTATTAACATTATCCATCCCCCATAATATGTGCTTCCCTGCCTCACACACCATGTTTCCTAGTGACTTCTAACAAATGAGTGGGTGCTAACCAAGTGCTGACTTGGATGATTTGTTTCTAGATGCGATGTGCCTTCTGCGGTGGGTCCAAGCGCAAGGCTAAGCAGTCCCGAAGATGTCAGGTGTGCTCTGGTTCTGGGCGGAAGAGGTATGTAAACTGAAGCAGGTTAGTATTGAGAATGAAAATGAAGTCCCCATCTAGGCAGCTGGTTACTTGGGGGGTCCTGTGAATGATCTTGGGACCTTCAAAACATTCTCCAATTCAATGATATCAAACTCAAATGGAAATGAATTTCTATAGGTCACATATTGATTCAGAAAACCACAAATTAACATTATCTGTGTTGTTTATGTTTTTATTTTTTTTAAACATTTCCCATTTACATTTTGATCTGGTTCTGGCACACTTGGGTGCTTTGTGCCTTGAGCTATAAGTTTGACGCTCTGCTCTACACCACACAATTCCATATCCATTGGTATGTCACCTCATGTCTTGTCTAGCCTTTTCATGTTCTAAAACCTTTCTCCCATGACTATACTCTGAACTCTGTGAAGGCAGGGATCATGATTTATATTTCTTTGTATCTTGTGCAGCATCTAACAAGGTTGTGCAACTGTTAAAAAATTTTAGATACACATGCCACCTTTTCCATAAAAGTTCTTTATGATTCTTCACTCAAAAATGATCTCTTACTTTTCTGAACTCTCAAAGTACAATGCACATTTTAGTGCATCTTTCATACTCTCTTTTCTATTATTTATCAACACACCTAATCTCCCTACTATAGCATAAACTCTTTAAATATGGGGGCAATATTTTTTATTTCAGAATTCCTTCAGTATTGGACCTTTTATCTGATAGGCACCCAATAAATACCTGGTGAATGAACAAACTGTGAAACAAAGGGGGAAAGGAGAGAATGGAGGAAAGGATAGAGGGAAGAGAGAGATTGAGTTCAAAGAAAGGGCAGTGATTGAGCTAGGAAGAAAGGCATGAAGGAAGGGAGGAGAAAAGAAGGAAGGACAGTAGAAAGGAGGGTAGAAAGGAAGCAGGGGGAGATGGAAAGAATTAGATTGAGACAGAAAGGAAGGAAAAGAAGGAAGGGGGAAAGGTAATCAATGAAAGAAAGAAGAGAAGAAAGAAATTGAGGTAGGAGAAAAAACAGACAGTGAGAGAGGAAAGAAGGGAATAAAGGAGAGGAAGAGAGAGAGGGAAGAAATTGAAGGAGAGAAGAGAAAGGAGAAAATGAGGCAGGAGGAAAGGCAGCAGCTGAGAGAGAAAAGAAAGGAAAGGAAAGAAAGAAGTCCTGTGAAAACTGTCTAGGGTACTCTAGCTTAAGGTGCTTTGTAATGCCACTGATATTTTCTTATGTTGTTTATATGAGGATAGTGCTTCTGAATCTAGTTTCTTTTTTTGCCCAGCATCAAATTGTGACCTTATTTCTATCCTGGAGAGGTGTGTTTGTTTCCCATGAAAACCAAGGGTGGCACCAGAAAGCAAATTGTACAGGAATCACCACCCAAGGTCATGTATCTTGATCAAGGCAGAGCCTTGCTGCCCCATGGAGATGCCCTTGTGGGTAATCACAGCTGTGATTTTTACAACTTGGAGCCTGCTGAAGTTAACAAGAGTTTGGAGAGCTTTCTGAACTGTGTTAAAGGCTACTGATTTCTGCATTATGATGAACTCAGAATGGATGCTGCACAGGCATTAAGTGCTAGTGGCATCTGTTAGAAATAAATTTGAGGTTTGGGAGAGGTTGTGCTAATCTTCTCCAGCACTGTTACAAAGCTATCATCATCCTGGCTCAAGTATTCACGTGTTTCCTGGACTAAAATTTCATGTCTATAGGCACTGTTTATATGGGCAACAGGGACAAAGCAAAACCACCAAAAAGCAGACTTTCTGTCAAGCCAGTGTATGTAAATTGAAGTTTATAGACATAAGAACCTGAGGATTATATAATACTCCGGGGCGTGCTCATACTCACAGATGAAGGGGACTCCTGAACCAGGATTTGGTCTCTTTGGTTGGTACTGAAGTCTGTGATGTGTGGGGGGGAAGAGGGAACGTTTGATTGTCATTACTTTGTATAACAGCCTCAAAAGGTTAAGGTCATACCTTCAAGCATTTTCAGCTTCCTCAGCTAACCCACTTAAATCTATCCTATGAATAATATGACCATATACCTCTTAAAGTCATGAATAATTTTAATGACTTCCTTCTTCCCTCCCTCCCTCCCTTCCTTCCTTCCTTCCTCTCTCCCTTCCTTCATTCCTTCGTTCCTTCCTTCCTTCCCTCCTCCTTTCCTTCATTCCTTTCTTCCTTCCTCTCTCTCTTCTTTCCTTCTTTCCTCCCTCCCTTCCTTCCTCCCTCCCTACTTCCTTTGCTCCATCCCTCTCTATCCCCTCCCTCCCTTCCTTCTTTCCTTTTTTCCTTCTTTCTTTTCTACCTTCCTTCTTCCCACAAACACTGACTTAACTAGTGCAAGCTTGATATAGAAAAGTGAATTAGACATGGCAATTGCTGCTATGGAGCTTATCTCAACATTGCCTGTACAAACTTCAGTGAGTACCTCTTGATTTAAATCTTTCTTTTCCATTACGGTTTAATATTCACCAAGTCCTTATTAGTCATGCTTTTCTAAATTTTGGTCTTATTTCTTTCTGAGATTAAAAAAAATCTTTAGACTTCTGAAGATGCCTAAGCACAGAAATTCAAAGCTGGAAGAAACCTCAAAAATGACCTAGACAAGGCAACAAGGCAAAAAGCATTTATTATGCAACTAATGAATACCAGGCACCATGCTAAATGCTAAGAATATAAATACACACAAAAAGGTAGTCTCTGTTGTCAATGAACTTGCATTGTAATGGGGGACAGACAACATATCAAAGGGACTAAAAAGTTGCGGGGCAGCTACCCTTCTGGAGGTGTTGTGGCAAAGTCTGGAGAGTCAAAAGCAGAGTCCTGTGAGGAATGAAACATGGCTGGCCTGGGCTTGCTCCTAAAATTGAGGTCCCAGGAAGAACTCACCAATGAGAGAAAAGGGCCAGAAAAGTAGACAAATGTTCTAAATTGAGAAGATCTCGAGCACTGAGGGAATTTCCAGGATGAGAGGGCAGCTGAGGAATTCAGGCAAAGGCCTGAATCTCAGAAGCAACTGGAATGGGAACCATTGATTTCCGACCTTTACAAGAGTGAGGACCCCTTTAGAATGCCAAAAAAAATCACAAATTTCTACATGATATTATCTGCAATATTATTCATCCATTGATTGAGAAAATATATGCTGAAAAAGATACTGTGAATTCATTAACACTTTAAGTTATATATTTTATTAATCACAATAGAATTCATGCATATTTGCAAAATTACAACATATGTGTGAATTTTATGTGGTTTGCCCCTGTGAGTTCATCTGGGACATGGATTCTTTCGATGGATACATAGTTCTCTTAGATAGTTCACCAGGAACTGAATAGATAAGTGACTTGATTAGAGACACACAGCTAGTGTGTAGCAGAGACAAGACTTGAACTCAGGTCTTCCAGAATGCAAAGTCAACCCTTTAGCTGCTATATTGCATCATTTATTCAAGTGACAGAAGGTATGCTTTCTTACTTATGAATTTAAAAACACCTTGCAAAAACTCTGTGCTTTTCTTTCCCCAGGAGTCTATAGTCCACATTTTTTAAAATTTTGGATATTTTATCTAACTCATGCTGGAAGGCCATGAGGCCATATCCAAGTCTAATTCTAATGCTGATTGGCTTGGCAGGACCAATCTTTTCTATTCTTGTTCAGAGTTAATTGTTTTCATTCCTTAGACATCCTGGTGGCCCTTGTGCTCCAGGGGAGCCTCACATTGGTGTGAGACTTAGTTTAGATAGCCAATTGGTCTTATCCCTACTTTGTTTAGGTCAGAGCTCCTAAACTTGAGCAATGCACCAGTTTCAACCTCCCTTTTAGTAGAAATTACAGGCATCATGGCACCATACTCAGTGGATCCACTTATTACATGCTCTTCAGTTTACTGATGAAGAAAATGATGCTTGAGAAGTGAAGTGGCTTCCTTCCCCTATGGCTATGTGCCAAATTCACATCACATAATGGCTATAACCCAGTTTAGCTAGGACTAGTTTCATTATTTTCCATGACTATAATAGTAATCAAGAGATTGAACCTCTGGCCATGGTGCTGAATGTTGAATTTAAAGAAGCACTACTGAGTAACTCTGTATTAAGAATATAGTATTTGGTCATAAGCAGGAGGTAAGTAGAAACATCATGATTCATGTTTGTATGACTAACACTCTTTATTTTCCTTCCAAAGGTGCAACACCTGTTCAGGTAGGGGGAACAAGACCTGTGCAACATGTAAGGGAGAAAAAAAGTTATTACACTTCATCCAGCTGGTCATCACCTGGTGAGTGGTGAAAGAAGGCAAAGTTTTGGCTATATTCTGGCATCTTTTGAGAATCCACCTTGCCAGTACCTGTCTAGCAGAGTGAAGTGGAACACTGGTAATAAAATGGTTAATTTCACCAGACTAGAAAATTTAATTCCCAAACATTAATTTATCCCTTTCCTTACTCTCCAAAAAATTCTTTCCCCATAGGGCTTGAATGGGTCCTTTAAATGTATCCATTGAGTCACCACTTAAGGGACCCATGAATTCAGTAGCTCACTTTCTTTTTGAGTATTTTCATCTTATTTTCCATGGGCATTATATGTGAATTTTGTGGACAAATATCCTATGTGCTGAATCCCTCCAAGTTAATTGCTACATGTTGGGTTTGCACCAGGTATGTTGCTGAGTGCACAAGACTTTGAACCAGAGGGTCTGTGATCTGGATCTCAGTTTTATGACCTATGAAAGGAATAAATGAAGACCAAAGAGCCTGATTTGCCCCACCTCTAGGCAAATTCAATTTTTCTCTACTCTCTCCTTACCAATGCATAACAATGTGGAACAATGGAAAAATGTGCTGGATTTAGAGTTTGATGGCCTGGGTTCAAACACAGAATTCTCTGCTTATTACTTTTGTGACCAAGGTCCTCACCTAATGTATCAGTAAGCACCCCAACATACACCAGCCAGTCTGCTATCACAGGTTCTTAGATCTGCATTCATGAAAGGAAAGGCAACTTTTGAGGGGTCAACAATCACTTTAATCAAGCATATGTATCATTCCTTTAATCAAGTACATATATCATTCAGTTAGTTTGGGGGAAAAGTCAGCACTCCGAACTTCAGAGAAATCAAAGATCAACAGACATGGCTTCCTCTGACCATAATCAATACATATATATCACAAATCAACAGACAGGTCCAACTGTCTGACCACAGTTACCAGAGAGGGAAGCACCAACATCTGGGTTTTCAAAGCCTAGGGGGGTGGGGTGGGGAGCTGCTTAGTGGCTTCCCAGAGTCCCATCTGGCACACAAACCTTCTTTCAAAAACTAAGCCCCAGAATAAAACTGTACCTCAGAGTCTTTATACACTTTTTAGAGCCAGAAGGCATCACATCCCTTGAGAACCAGTTCCTCATTAACAAAAAAGTATGGACCTTCCTACAAATCTTCCCAGGCCCACCAATGTGGGGTGGGGCAGAAGATCCTCCTTAATCACATTATTCTTGGTATAAACAAAAATAGCAGAAGATCCTACTTTGCTTGTCCTTATACCTATAAAGTGAGAAAGTTGGACTAAGAGACATTTACGGTCCCTCCTAATTCTAAATCTATGATCCTATGATTTATCCTTTCATCATTAAAGCTTGAGGTGAAGGGGAGAGGCAAGGTTGGGGTAGTATGGAATATATTTGGTTGTTTTTCCTTTGTAATTCTTCTCTGTGTTCTATGTGGTTTATTGATGTTCTAGGGAACTTAATATTAGTGCCATCAAATACATTTCCATCAGAATAGACATTTTTGTGAGAGAGTTATGGTCAAAGTATTTCAAAGAAGAGCAGAGTTTCAGGATTGATTTGACCAATGAAAGGTAGTGAAGAAATCAATAATTTAGCTTTCAGAAAATTCTTGGAAATTCCCGTCATAACCACTAGGCTTTTGTCCTTCTCTTCCAGGAAAAACAGCCTGTTTGAGTTTGTCACTGAGCACCATATGAACTTTCCAGAGGAGCTGTTGGTTAAAGTCAGTGGAGAAAATATATTTAAGGATGAAAATGTTATGGTGAGGACAGAGATAAGAAAGTAAAACAAAGTGTCTTTTAAAAACCCATCTTTCTACTGGGCCCAATGTTTCTTTTGTTTTGAAACTGGACTTTTTGCAGCTTATCACATATACCATACCACCCTCCAATTCTGTGCCTTTCCACTGACTTTCTCCAAGTCTGAAAGTTTTCTCTCCCCTTCTGGACTTCCTAGATTCTCTGATATTCTTTAAGATTCAACTAAATCTCACTTTTTGTATCAGCCTTTTTTCTGTCTCTTCCATGGCCCCGAAATCATTTCAGATTTGCGTTGTGTGTATCTTGTATGGACCTGATTGTTAGCATGTTGTTTCTTCCAGTAGAATGTGAGGTCTTCCAGGGCAGAGATAGTATTTTCACTGTTCTTTGTATTCTCAGAGTTGAGCAAGGACCTGGTACTTAGTAAATGCTTAAACCTGCTTCTCTGACTGAAAGAAAATGTGGCCTCTGGGGAATGGAGAGGAATCAAGGGTTTTTGTTGGCTTTATTGAGTGAAAGAACTATAAATTTCTCCCGACTTTTCAGAATCTTGCATAAGGAAAGAAAGCTAACATATAAAGCTAGCCCTTGGACAAAAGTCAAGATGGTAAGATTGGTCTGTCCCTCTCTTTTCTGCGTTTCCTGTATTTTCATTGCCTATTGTCTGTCATTCCCCAGTGCTTTCCCAGTGCCTAGGCTCCTCCTGTCAAGGTGGAACATCACTGCAAAACATAGTCACTATGAGGAATTGCCTCCCAGGCAAATTTGTACTTCTAAAGAGGAGAGAAAGTAGGAGAGCAGCAGCATTTATACAGGACTTCCTAGTTTACAGAGTGTTCATGTGAAGGCAGCATGGTGTCATGGGTAGACTGTACTTAGAGGCAGGTAGCCCTGAATCCTGCCTCAAATATTTTCTATCTGTTTGAGTCAGAGCAAGTCAGTTAAGATCTCTCAGATTCAGTTTTTCATCTGAAAAATGGGGATAATAATGGTACCTTCCTCACTGGATTGTCAAGAGAATTACGAGATAATTAAAGCTAACATTTAGACAACACTTTAAAGTTGGCAAAGCATTGTGTGTGTGTGTGTGTGTGTGTGTGTGTGTAATTTTGTTCGATATCATTACATATGTTCTCTCATTTGAGAAAAGGTGTTCACAATTATTTGCTCATTTTAAAGCATTATAAAAAATTCTGATTATTTGCCCATATATTATATCTATTGACATAACAGTCATGGAAGGTGGGTAATGCAGGGATTCTCCTAAAGGCAGTATGGGGGTATAGACAAATTCACTAGTTTTGGAGACAGAAGATGTGGGTTGCAGAGATGGCTCTGCCACTTAATAGCTATGTGCCATTGAGCAAATCACCTAACGTCTCTTAACTCTAGGTTCCTCATCTGGAAAGCAGGAATAATGACATTTTTTCTGCCTATCCTACAGGATTATTGTGAACCATCATGGACATTGATAAACTTAAAGATTTTTTAGAAATTTGAGTTATTATCTAGAGGATTCCAAGGGGAGAACAATGCTTAAGAGAAAGTAATGTCAAACCCTGGAGGGATAGTTTTTGTTTGTTTTTGTTTTTGGTGAAATGTATGGGACGTTCAGTGCTCTTCACATTGAAACACTTAGGTGATCATCCATTTTATTTCTGTGTAAGATCGATCAGCCTTGCTTATGTAGGATCATGTCAGCCCAGCCATTATATGAAAGGGGAAAGGAAAGAAGGAAATATATACACACACACACACACACACGTACACACACGTATATATGTATATATACACATGCATATATGTATATAATTTATACATAAATGTATATATGGTATACATACACAGATGTGTATATGACATACATGTTTGTGTATATATAACACAATACATATGCGCACATGATATATGCACATTCATATATGCATGTAATACATACATGCACACACATGTATATGATATACAACATGTATATTCCTTTACAGTTTACAAATAACTAACTTCAAAACAGCTTTAAGAGAGCACAAGTATTATCTTCATAGGCTTAGAGTAGGTAAGTGACAGGGCCAGAAGTTCAAGGCTGTTAGGTGACAGTGCTAGGACCTGAGGTCAGGTCTTCTAATCCAAATGTCCATCACACTCCTTATCTCAGATGAACAGAACAATTCTGAAATATAATCCCAATATACAGGTGTTTTGACCAAATGGGGTACAGGTGCTGCTACTTCTTCCCTCATTCCCACATATGGTGCTTTGCAAACCTCAATGCTAATTGCTGTCCTCCTCCTCCTCCTCCTCCTTTTTCTCCTCTTCTCCTCTTCCTCTTTGTCCTCCTCTTCTCCTTTTTCTCCTCCTCTTTTCCTCCTTTTTCATAAGAAGTGCTTGAGAACTGTTTGCTATATGGTCCTGTGTTGGTAACTTGGAAAACACTTGGGGAGAACACTTTTTAAAGAATGGGTTAAACTGGATACATTCTCTGTTATCAAGGACTGTGAATCACAGAATCAAAGAGTTTTAGAGTTGCAAGAGACCTTAATAGTTTTCCACTGCCACCCTCACCTGAAAGACCTACCTATAATAACATACCTGACAAACCGTCATTCAGCCTCTGTTTGCTGACTTCTGGTGATATGAATCCCATTCCTTCCAAGGCACCCATTTAACATTTGGATAGCTCTCATTTTTAGGAAAGCTTTTTTTTTCTTCTAACACAATGACTAACTTTGTCTCATTGCAACATTGGAGTTCACTGCTCCTGGTTTTTCCCCCAGCAAAACAAAGCAAGTGTAAACCCTTTTCCAAATGACATCCTTTGAGTATTTGAAGAGTTTTAACCTTCCTGCCTCAAATCAAAGAGAACTCGGGACATGAATTTGTTTACTTTTATTTATTGCTTATTTTTCTCTTTTAGGTGTATCCTATCGTTGACTTCCCCAGGCAGGAGATCTCTTTAGCATCCCAGAGAGCCATTGCCGAGCACACTACTGCTTTGGCTGGGAAGTCTCGTGTTCTCCAGCAGGTCAGCAGAAAGGCGATGGGTGGTGGACAATAGGGAGACATAAATTCTGAACTGAGACTTGATGGGGTTTCCAAATTCTGATGCCCCGTGGGAGAATCTTACTTAATGGGCAACATGATGCATTGCAGTTGTATCAAATTCAGACAGAAACAGGGACCATTAAATGGTGCATAAGGATGCCTGTGATACAAATTAACTTAGAAAAAACACACTTAATAAATGCAAGTTGACTGACTTACTGACTCAACAACTATGTATTGAATACTCCCTCATGGCAACAACATAACAACATATAGCGCTTCTTCTCACATTTCTTTATATTTGCTTTTTACGCAAAGGCAGCTAAGATGCAATGGATAGAGAGCTGGCTTCAGAGTCACCAAAGACCTGAGTTCAGGTCTTGACTCTCTCACATACTAGTTGTATAACTGGGCAAGTCACAACCTTTGAGAGGAGGAAGGGAGTATCTATCTATCTATCTATCTATCTATCTATCTATCTATCTATCTAGATATATCTATATCTCTATCTACACGTCACAGATGCTCTAAAGGTAGAATTGACAGAATTTGTCAACTGAATGGATAGGGGGGTGAAAGAGTGAAGAGTTGAGGCTGTAAGCTTGGGTGACTGAGAGGATGGTGCTACTGTTGGGCAGAAATAAGAAAGTTAAGAAGGGATTCTTGGAGTTGGATTTGAGGAGGGCACACCAACCTGGAGTGATGGTGACAAGGCACAGAAACAGGAGGTGGAGTAATGGGTGTGATGAGAGGCAAGAAAGTCCATTGTGACTTACCTTGTACATGAACTTCTTGTCCACATTTTTTTTTAACTCTTTATACAGAGATTTGAATTCAACAACCTGAAGATATATGGAGATGGTTGGAGGGACTGGGATGCATATCTAGGAGAAGAGGAGTCTCACAGGGGACTATAATAGTTGGTGAAAGGTTGTCTTATGGAAGAGAGACTTGGTTTGTTCTGCTTGGCTCCAAAGGGCAGAGCTCAGATCAACAAGGAGAGTTTAATGAATTCAAGTCAATAAATTAACAAGCATGTACTAAGTGATTGCTATCTTCCAGGCACTATACTAAGCCCTGAAAATACCAACAGAACCAGAAATAAAGACAGTCCTTGTCCTCAAGGAGTTTACATTTCTGATGGGGGGAATTGTTCAGTAGTTTCAGTTCTGTTTGATTTTTTGTGACCCCACATGAGGTTTTGTTGGCAAAGACACTAGAGTGGTTTGCTATTTCCTTGTTCAGCTTATTTTGAAGCAAACTAAGGTGAACAGGGTCAAGTAATTGCCCAGGTTCACACAGCTAGTAAGTGTCTGAGGCTGGATTTGAACTCAGGAAGGTGAGTCTTCTTGACTCCAGGCCCAGCACTTTGTCTACTGTGCCACCTAGCTCCCCAATGGGGGAATATAGCCCATAAAAGGAAGCCAAAAAGTAGAGGAGAGGATCAGAGGGGGAATATGGTGAAGAAAGCCTAGGGAGTTAGAAATGGATTATGGAGATGAATGAATGAGGAGACCTACCTGACTGGCCTGGGCATTTTTCTTAAAATGGGATTTCCACGAGGAGCCTACCACTCAAAAGAAGGAGCCTCAAGGACTTCAGTGTGAGAAGGCCAGGGTCTAAGCGAACTTCCAAGGTGGGGAGGCTGAAGGAACAAAGTGAACTTTCAGGCTAAGAAAGTATCTGGTTCATTGTGAAGGGCAGGGGAGATCCTAATGATCAGAGATATCCCCAAATTGAATGGGTTGCCTTGGAAGATAGTGGGTTTCCCATCATCAGAGGTCTTCAAGCTCAGCCTGGATGACCACTTCTCTGATATACTGTAGAGTGGAATGTCTTTCTTTTATGGATTAGACTTAGGGGTGTGCTAATAAATGTTTAACAATCAGCTTTTTGGGAGTATACATGATACACATTGAAGTTTAATAGATGTTAGTACATTCTTTCCAACACTTTTAAAATTCCAGATAGTTAACAAAGCAATAGATCAAGTTTTGATTTGTAGGGTTTGCAGATTTCTGAGGTGTAAATGATCATAGTGAAAATTTAGCAATCAGTTCTAGAGAGCTAATGCCAAGTCCCTCTTTCCCCTCCATCATGCTATCCATCCTCTCTCTTTTTTTGTGACTTCCAGCAGGATGCCTGACATCCCTCAACTAGGGTGACCGGTAAAAAAAGAAATACAACCTTATCCACTTGCCTTTTGAGTCTGGTCAAATTAGCTGCATTTCTTCTGCAAATGCACTAGATGGCAGTGGATCCCCAGAAAACTCTGTAAAAGTCCATTCTGTGGGAGAACCTTCCACCACTCTACCAGCCCTGCGGGAAACCAAGCAGGGACCTAACTGTTTCCAGGTCGGGGTGCATGCCTAGGCTCTGGGAATGAACAATTAGGAGACATACCCAAGCAACAAATGGATTACAGGGTACTCTATTTTGTATTGTTCAAGTGATAAGGGAACCATAGGAAGTACACAGCTGGGGGAAATGTATGAGCTCATTTGGTCTGAACTCCTCATTTTACAAATCAGGAAATTGAGGCCCAGAAAAGGCATGACTCATCCCAGGTCACGCAACTGCTGAGTGGCAGATGTGGGATTAGAACTCAAGCATTCTTGGTTCTCTCCCCTGACACCCCAAAAGGCAAAGAGTTCTTTGAGAAGTTAAATTATCAATTTGATTTTGTAAGGAAGACTTCGTTTAGACTCAGCCTTTAACAGTGTTTCCTGCCTCCTGAGCACTTGACATTTCAGGGAAGGATATACATTTGATTGGTCCTTGATTACAGTTGTATCTGGTGCAGTGGAAAGAAAACTGATTTTGGAGTTAGTAAACCTGGGTTCAAATACTGACTCTACTACTCATTCATTACCTGGGTGTAGGGTGTATTCAGGGAGGACCAGTACCTTTGGTGTGATGGCTGCCGAGCCCTTTATAGGGCTCTTTCAACCTTTGGCATCCATGTGTTCCACCTAAATCTCACCTGTGGCTCCAAGAAGCTGCAGCATGTGCAGCGGCCACACCCTGGTAAACCGTTTGGCAGACCAGCCAAACCAAATTGAGGGTAACCAGAGGGTCTCAAACTCATTAATGAGTTAGGGGGTATCTACCCCAAGCATGTGAAGACTTCCTCTGGTGGAACGGCCGAATGAGAACAATTTGTTTCAGCGGCCATGAAGGCAGATGAAGCAGGTGAAGCAAGCTCAGTGCTTGGTTAGACACGGAAGACACCAAGGTCATCCACTACATCCTCAGCCATCACCAGCCATCTGAGCTGTGTTCTGACACTAGACTATGATGACTCTGGAGGAGAGAGTGAGGCTGACCACTTTGTGTAACTCTGCCTCACTTAAATCCAATCTACCCACCAATCAAAATACATCACCCATACCATTTTATGTAAGTCATTTAATTTCTTTAATCCTCAGTTTCCTCATCTGTTAAAGAAAAGATTGGACTAAATTATCCTTAATTTCCCTTACTTTTCTAAATGATGCTGGAATCTTATTGGTTTCCTTATAAGGAAACATTTAGAGGATTAGGAGAGGAAAAGACTTCTGTGACTTTCACAAGACAAAATATCCCTGAAGTCATTTGCGTCTGAAGAGAAAGGAAACCTGAGGTCTGGGGATTCTAATGCTATGCATAAGGGAATACTCTGTGGTTATATAATCATCAGCCACCAAGAGGTTTCTGTTCTATCCACAAAAGCATCATGGTGATGCTAGAAAATATCCTCGAATGAGAGATTAGCTGTGGGTTCTAATTTCAGTCCAGCTCACACTTAGCTGTGTGACCCTGAGCAAATGAGTTGACCTTCCTGGTCCTCACTTTCTTCATCCCTGAAATAAGAAGAGTTAACTCTATGATCTCTAAGGTTGAAAGGTTAGATTTGGACCTTTGGCCCCCAGAACCAGGGCAGAGGGAGGAGTAAGGGGTGAGGTGGCAATGGCAGCAAACTGAGACCTGAGGTCTGGAAAAACTTGCGAAGGTTTAAAATGATTCCCACAATGAGATGGGCTGCTTCGGGATTCCCATTGGCAGAGGTACTCAAGGGAAGCCCGGATGCCACCTCTCAGGTATCTTGTGTCAAGCAGCAGATTCTTTTTCAAGTGCAGGTTAGTTAGACTTTTTGGTCACTGAGTACAAATGTGGAACTGGGGAATTCCATGATTCTTTTCCTTCTAGCACTCCCATTGGAACCAGTGTTTATAAGAAGTTAGAGATGCTTTGGGAGAAAAGGGCTAGAGGTGGTTAATGTGGCTACTTTCCCTCGAGAAGACTGGGTAAATTCTTTAAAGCAAGCTTGGGTGCTAGGTGCAAGTGTATGTGTGCATGTATATTTTAGAATCATAGAATGTTAGAGCAGTAAGGGGCCGTAATGATCACTGAGTCTACCTCTCTAATTTGATGGATGAGGAAATAGTCCCAGAGGAGGGGAAATGACAGGTCCAAGATCCTATAGCTAATTTGTGATAGAGCCCAGGATAGCACAGATAGCCGTCTAAGGTTTTTTCTATTATATCATCTTGCCCTACCTATATGCGATCAGTTGTTTGAAAATCCTAGAGTCCAAAGGGGAGGAGAAAGAAGCATTTATTAAGTACTTACTGTATATACCAGGCTCTGTGCTATACATTTTTTTTTTTTTTACAAACATCATCTCATTCGATGCTCCCAACAACCCTGGGTGGTAGGTGCTATTGTTATTCCTATTTTACAAGTGAGGAAACTGAGGCAGACAGTGGTT
This sequence comes from Notamacropus eugenii, assembly GCF_028372415.1. Taxonomy (NCBI): domain Eukaryota; kingdom Metazoa; phylum Chordata; class Mammalia; order Diprotodontia; family Macropodidae; genus Notamacropus; species Notamacropus eugenii. The sequence continues at coordinate 436,809,462 of NC_092874.1, forward strand.
AGGTGACTTTCCCAGGGTTACATAACTAGTTAAGTGTCTGAGGTCAAATTTGAATTCAGGTCCTCCCGACTCCAGGACCAGCTCTCCATTCATGGCACCATTTAGCTGCCCATGAGGGGTAAAAGAGAAGACAAGTGTATGAGTTTCTATAAACTAAGACATTATTTGGAAAAGAGACCATTGCTCAAAATTGTTTCACAAGATTGGCTGTTTTTAAAATACAAAGACCAGAAGTCATGCCAATATGTGAAAAGGGATGAAAAGAAAAAGAACGGTCAGTAATCATTGGTGGGGGGCAGCCACCATTCAGATTCATCTGTGGGGAGGAGGACTATCTTTGTACAGAGAAATTGCACTATTTATCTCTTCAGGGATGACAAAGGGAGACAAAGCAGGTGCCCAGTGAATTACTGGACAGCCACTTGGATGGCTTCTGAGGTAATAGGCAATCTGCCACCTCTCCTGGGGCTTGAAGCCAAGCTCAGAGGAGGGGGTGTGTTTCAATGATCTCCCTTTATGTTCAAAAGAAAACAACTTTTGTGTTTTAGAAAGCAGGGCTTACAAAGTCCTTATCCCTATTACTCTGGTCTTCTGAGTGACTTTGAAAAAGACCTTTATTCTCTTGTCTCTCAGCTCTCACCTCAGCTGTGCCCAGAAGGTTTAAAAGCATGAGTAGGAGCTCTAGGCACCCTTGAGCCCAAATTTTCAGACCATGTCCCTTTTAACCACTATTGAGGGCAAAATAAACTGGTCTCCGGGGGAGATGGGTTTCTTCCTTATAACAGACTGTGTGCCATGTTGGAGAGACCTTTGAGGTCATCTGGTCCAAACCTCTCATTTTACAGAGAAGGAAGCTGAGGACCCTGGGAGGAAAAGGTACTCCTGTCAGGTCACACAGCTGGTGAGGTGAGAAGCAGTGGCAGGACTTGACCTCCAGTCTCCTAAGTTCTTTACTCTGCTGCCAACCATAAAGGGAGGGCAAGGGGGTTTGGCATCAGGAAACCTGGGTTTCTACTGGTCATTGGTTTTCTAAGTCATAGAGAGAGAATTCTTCCTCAGATATAGATTATAGACCTAAAGCCAGAAACAAATGCAAGGGCTGTCTAGTCTAATCTTAGTTTAAAGCTGAGGAAACTAAGGCCCAGAGTTGGTAAAGTCTCACCAGGAGGAAGCCTCAATAATGGTACTTGAGTCCAGGTCTTTTGATGCCAGAGTGAGTTTTCCTTCCATGGTTGCAGGCTGCCTCCATTTTGTTATGGATCAGATATAATCTGATTGTATTTTATTATATAAATTATATTATGTAAATTAGATTATATCTGATTAGATGTAAATGCACACATATGTGTAGATATACACACGTAAAATGTGTGTATATAAAAACATATTTATATATGTGTACACATAATATATTCTTTTCCTTTTCACCCTTTTGATATTGACATATATGTATAAATACATATATATGCATATGTATAAATATATGTATATATGTAATATATGTATAAATATATATGCATGTGTATAAATATTTACATGCATATATGTTTACACAGGTATATGATTATTATCCTGAACTTTAGATAGTATTTCACATCTTTATAGCACTTTTCATTTCCTCATACCAAGTCTATGAAGTTATTATCCCCATATTATAGACAGGGAATGTATCATTATTTCCACTTTACAAACATACAAACTTGAGTTTCAGAAAGGTTGTGAGATCTTTCCAGGATCACCTAGCCAATAAATAGCAGGACCTGGGATTGAATCTGATTCTCTTAACTTCAGTTCTGATGGTCTTTTCACTCTCCTTTCTGCCTCTTCGATTCTTCACTCCTAGCTTCTGACTAGACATTTGTACCTGGCTGTGCTGAAGTCATCTCAAACTCAACATGTATAAAACCATACCTGTGTTCTCAACTTCCCAGAGTCTTAACCTTGACATCGTCTTTGATGATTTTTCTCTACTGTGACTCCCATGTCTAATCAGGGGTCAAGGCTGGTCTACCTCATCTTCCTTCAAAGCTGTACTGGCACGTACATTCTCTGATCTCCATTCCCACCCCTACCATTCCTTCTCAGCTTAGTCTATGTGGCTTCCATGCCCTTTCCACCTCTCAGATTATATGACTCTGAGTTCTTGGTCTGATCCTTACATGCTGTATCACCTTGGAGAAGTCACATTGTCTTTCGAAGCCTTGGTTTCCTCATTTAAAACGAGGTCACCCCACAGAGTGATTGTGAGGAACATTTCTTTCTATACTCGTAAGTGCTATATAAATGTGTTACTATTATTATTCCTTCGGTCTTCCCACTTACTAATAAATATTTGGGTGGTATTTCTACCAGTGGAGAGAAAAAAAAAGAGTTATTTCTGTTTCCTGGCTAGAAACTATGGCTAGGCTAAGAGAACCCAAACATCTGCTTGGCTCATGAACATCCCAAGTATTGCTAGGTCTTGATCCCCATGGAAACCAAACAGAAAATGATGGTGTGGAGCCAAACATATTAGCCCTTAATAGTCTGTGGTCCTGACTCTGACTCTAGTTTGCTTTCCATTGCTTTTTCTTTTTTCCTCCAGTAGATTATGAACAATTTAACTCAGTAGTATGACATTCTAATATTTTAGCAAGTGAGTACCATTCTTAAAATTGAAAAGATTTAGTAAAAGTGGGAATTGTATATAATGATAGTGTTTTAGGTAATTTTTTTGATTTTTAATATGTAAGGAAGAAATTGAGCCAATTGACACCATTCAGAAAGCCTCAGAGGACATTGCTATCCCTTGATGAATTAGCAGGACGGGGAATGGGGAGGAATCACTAGGGTTGTCTCTTGATAATCTTTCAGGTTTCAGACTCTAAACTCTTCAGGGATTGCATGAAAAATAGCTATGATTATAACAGTAGCAAAAACAATAACAGCTAACACTTTACATAGCCTCTACCAAGGGCCAGGCACTGTGCTAAGTGCTTTACAGCTTATGCTTTGTGGATATTTGCTGTAGGTAAAGACTATGACAAAATGACAGGACCTTAGATTTTTCTAGTTGGAGAGCACCTCAGCAGCCATCTCGTCCAATCCAAGCTGAAAGGAATTCTTCAATTAGTTCCATCCCTATCTTCCCAATCAAAAATGGTTGACTAGCTTTCATCTGAATACTTCTGATAAAGGAGAACCTACCTGTTCCCAAGGCAGCTCATCCTTCTTTTAGACAACTCTTAATTGTTAAGAAAAATTTCCTGACGTTAAGTATTAAATGTGCCCTTTCCCATCTTTTGTTTTTTGCTCCTGGTTCTGACCTTTGAGGGTCAAATAGAATAAGTCCAATCCTTCAATTGGTTTTCATCTGGCCTGGACCCAAGGTATGCACCATCTTAGTTACTTTTCTCTGGACAGGCTGCTGCTTATTAATATCATTCTAAAGCTGGGCTATCCAGACTTGAGCCTGACACCAGATACCAGTGTGACCAGCGTGGCCCACAGAGGAGCCATCACCTCCTTTTTTCTCAAAGCTCTGCTTCTCTCTCTGCAGCTTGAGATTACAAAGACATCTTGGCTGCCATTTCCCCCTATTTGACCATGAAATCCACTCAAACTCCCAGATTTATTCTGCACAAACTTTTTATCCAACTATGCTTCCCCAACTTGATTTTTAAAATTGATTTTTAAAATCCTAGTGTACGATTTCATTTTAATCAGATTGAACCCCACATTAACTGGTAGGAATTTTTTTGGGGGGTCTCAGATTGTGACATTGTGTATTAACTATTCCTCTAAGCTTGCTGTCATTTCCAATTTTGATGAGAGACATTTTTGCCTTTACCCAAATCATTGATTAAAATATTAAACAGCATAAGCCTGAGAACAGATCCCAGAGACACTCTCTGCTGGAAATGACTTGCCAAGTTGACAGTTAATGACAAGTTAATGACAACTCTTTGAGTCCAGGCACTCAACCCATTCCAAATGCACTTAATTATGTGATTGTCTAGTTCACATTTCTTCATTTTCTTCACAATAACAGTATGAGTTACTTCATCAAATACTTTGCTAAATTCTGCCTAAACCATCTCCCTAGCAGTCCTTGATGTACAAGTTTAATAACCTTGTCAAAAAAAAAGTAAAGGGAGTCTCACATGACTTGTTTTTGGTGAAACCATAATGGATCTTTGTAATTACTGCTTCTCTTTCTAGATGTTCCCCAACAATCTCTTTAATTATATGTTCTAGAATATTTCATAGGAATTTAAATTAAGTTCACTGGCCTATAGACTGCAGATTCTTTTCTCTATTCCTTAAAAACAAACAAACAGACAGACTGGGACACTTGTCTTTCCCTTGATCTTCTATGTAAAAATCTAGGCAAATGTGTGCTTCCTATCCTCTAGTAGATGCTTCATGCCTGGCCAAGAACCCATTGCTCCTGAATTTTCAACCTGGGATCAAAAATCTAATTTCTATTTTTTTTTTGATAATTTGACTTAATGAAAGAAATATTGATTTGGAGTCAGGAATGCTGGGTTTGAATATGACTTTTACATGCATTCATTAGCTATGTGGACTATGCCTCAGTTTCTGTTTCTGTAAAATGCAGATTTAAGAGCACTTATAGGGCCCATCTCACAAGGCTGTTGTCAGAAAAAAATGCTTTATAAACCTGAAAGTACCAACTATACAAATGAGTAATTGTGAGTATTCATTATTATTATTTCCATATCTTTCTTTCTTCTTTGAAGCCCTGGACTTTAAACTATAGCAATGAAAAACCCCTGCCCCCATCTTTGCATCTTCAGTTTCATACTGAAGACTTCAAAAAACCTAAAGATAGTGGAGAGAGTGCTAAAGATGGAGTTGCGAGAGCTGCTTTCACCTTGCTGCCCATGTGTCTGGAGAAGCCACTGAACATCTCTAGGCTCACTTTCTTCATCTATAAGTGATGTTGCCCCTCACCCACCCAGTTCCTGAATGTGTTTGGAATTCAGCTCCAAGCCCCATGCTGCTTCCCAAACCCCACCCCCATTCCAACTCCCTTTTTGGGTGTCGTCTTCCAGCATTAGAATGGAAATTCTTTGAAGGCAGGAACTGTCTTTTTACTTATATTTGTATCCCTTAACACAGTGCCTGGAACATATTGTTTTAGGGATGTTGGGGGAGGGGGTGTGGTACCATCTGCACTTTCATCTTTTGGCTATGGTCTGGCAATGCCTAATCAATTAATCAAATGTATTTGTTGGTTGTTGTCCTTCATTCTCGAAGAGGACCAAAATGACATCACCATGATAAAGTGAAGTTTCAGTGTGTCTGACTATGACTGATCAAACCAATATGAACTCAGAATGCTTTATCACAGATAGTCCATGTGAATATTTGGGGTGGTTACTCCAAATTTGCATGTCCTACATTTCCTTTGTGCTGTCTCAATTCTGCTTCGCTCATAGAGCACAGCACCCTTTCTGGTGTGGGCACGCCATGCTGAGCAGTCCTGCACCAGTGTCTCCCATGTCGCACAGTCAAATCCTAAGTTCTTGAGGGGCACCTTGAGAGTGTGCTGCTAAACTACAAATGGCAACTCCATAGAATTTACCAGTAGGATAGTTCATCCACATCTAAGAAGGCGGCATTCAATGCCATCAAAAACAAAGAACAAGCAAAGCTTGGAGAGATGCAGGATTCCTGGCTCAGTAAGAAGGGAGATGAATCATATGTATTTATTAAGCACCTATTATATGACAGGCACTGTTCTAGGTGCTGGAAATACAAAGACAAAAATAAATAAATCCCTACTCTCAATGAATTTGCGTTCTATAAACATATACAGAACAAATATATGCCGTATATATATAATATAAAATGTATATATATATATATATATATGAATACAATATTGTGAGGGGGTCATTGTCTGTTGGGGAATTAGGAAAGGGATCATGCAGAAAGTGCTTCATGAGCCACTCGTGAGCCATGAGCTATTGAAGGAAGCGAGGTAGTCTATAAGGTGGAGGTGGTGAAGAAGTGTATTCGGGGTAAGAAGGATGGCCAATGCTATGGTAAGGAAAGAGGAGATGGGGTATTGTGGGTGAGGAACAGAGAAAGAGCAGCTCAGTTTGACCCAAAATGGGGAGTAGTGTGTGATGGGGGCTGGGAATCAAAGCTAATTGCAGGGATCTTATCTCAGAAGCAATAGGGAACCACTGGAGTTTTCAGAGTTGAGGACTGACATGTTTAATTTATGCTTTAAAAAATAGCTTTGTCAGTTGTGTGGAGGATAGATAGAGTGGGGGAGGGCTGGAGGCAGAGATCATACCTACTGAAGCCTCTTTTTTGTTGTGCTTTTTCAGCGTCAGACCATTGAACTGATCCCGCTCACAGAAGTCCATTATTGGTACCAAGGGAAGACTTACCTCTATTATATCTACGGCCTGGAGAACAAGGTGTATGCACTGGACTACCCAGAGAGATACTGCTGTGGCTGTACTATCATATAACCACTGGTCAGGACTCTGCCTAAAGAAGGAAAAGAGGAGATTGAAATATGCATCCTTCAAGGAAGAAGAGATAACAGTTCGGGTCTGAGTCCTCTGGTACACTTTTTTAAAAAATGGAACATTTGAAAACCCTGATATATTTCATTACAAATGGTTCCTGCAATTGGATACTTAGGGAGCATCAACTTAAACACCGCTGATTAGTCTAGGAATAAATATTTGCACCTAACAAGGACAAAGCCCTCTGCTAGTAGATTCAGCTCCTCAACACATAGTAGATGCTTAATAAATGCAAGTTGATCGACTTACTGACTCAACAACTATGTATTGAATACCCCCTCATGGCAGCAACATAACAACATATAGCGCTTCTTCTCACATTTCTTTATATTTGCTTTTTATGTAAAGGCAGCTAAGAAGCAATGGATAGAGAGCTGGCTTCAGAGTCACCAAAGACCTGAGTTCAGGTCTTGACTCTCTCACATACTAGCTGTATAACTGGGCAAGTCACAACCTTTCAGTGCCTCAGTGCTCATAAACTATGAATTTCAGAGCAGATACTGATCTTGACTGGTGAAGAGGAATTTCCTTATCATGAATTCCCTACATAGATGAAATCACAATCCTCTCTTTTTAATGTTCAAGTGACTTGTGTTCATGGTGTTTTCCCTCATTGTATGGAAGCCCCTTGAAGTCACATAGTGTTTCAGTTTTGTCTTTGTATCTGTAGCCCTTCACATAGTCAAAGGTTTAAAAATATACTTGTTGAATGAATGGATTAACAAGTTAATTCATTAGTTTAGGTCTGGCCTTGGAATTAGGAAGACCAAAGGTTTAAGTCTTGCCTCTGATCTTTAGTAGCTCTCTGACCATGAGCAACACCCTTAACTTCCTAGGACCTCCAGCAGCTCACTAAGACATAGTAATTATAAATTTGCATTGCTAGAAGTAGTTTCTATATCAAGAGCTCTTCCAGCAAGAATAGGTTCCCAGTTCCAGAAAAAAAAGCAAACAAAACGTAGAGGTAATGTTGTACAGTGGTTAGAGCATTAGACTTGGAGCCAGGGAAACATGGGTTCAAGTCCTTCCCCTTATGCTTGCAACCTGTGAGACCTAGGCAAATAACTTCTTCTGTTAGCCTCAGTTTCCTCTGAAGTAATAATGATAATAATGATATTGATAGTAGCCCCTGTGCCAAGTGCTGGAAAATGGAAATGACTTCTTTAATGCCCACCTGCCTTGTGTGATGTGAAGTTCAAGAGACATAGGTAAATCACTTCTACACAAGCCAGTCATTACTATCATGGAGAGAGAAGGCTCTAAGTACTAGGGGGAGAGGCATGCCTTGATGAGCCCCGGCCCCTGCCTTCTTGGGCTTTGTAGTGAACTGTGTTGGTAAAGCTTTGGAGGTTTATCCACTCCATCAGCTGGTGTTGAGGACAGGCTTAGTGCCTGTCCTGCGGTCTAACGACTGCATCAGCTTTAGACTGGGTGCTGCTGGGAGGCCTCAGTGAGAGAACATGTGTGAAGTGATTTGACCTGGGTTAAGTCCAAATCCATGCAATAAGATCCACTGTTGTTATATAGGCTTCTCCAAGTTTTATCTCTTCCTTCACTATATTTGGAAGTGATTTGGTCCGTGGGGAATAGTTCCAGAGAAAGCCCTCTGGAAACACTTTATAAAGTTCTCTAATGATCCTTTATCTTCTGGTTGCTGCTCTGTGGTCATTAACGGTCCTTGATGGATGTCTGTGGATATTGGCAGGATGGACCCTGCAGCTGTGAGAGTCACCACTTTAGAGCTGGAAAGGATCTGAGGAAGTCACCCAGTTCAAGCTCAATCATTCTATAGATGAGGAAACTGAGGCCCAGAATGGCCAAGGGTATTCTAGAAGTGAGTGCAAATGCAGAAATTGAAGCGAGGGCGTCTTACTTCAAATTCAGCACTTTTACCATAGTGCCAGTCTGAGGACATGTTTTTAGGGAGATTTCAACAGTCATGAAACATGCTATTATTTTGATTTTTTTAAGAGAAAAAGGGATCATTTGGTTCCTAAAATCTAAACCATTCTAGGAAGCTTGGCTTATGAACTCATCAATTCTCTCACCTTCACAATTATGGGATAAACACAAACACACACGTGTACATATATACGTATATGTATATACTTACATATATACATACACACTATATACATACATACATATACACATTGCTGTTTAACTTACCTGTCTCTGCTAGTCAAATTAGAAGCAGAAATACAATAACTGACTGGTGCCTTGGATGAGGAGAACTCACAGGGAAAGGCCGACTGGGATCCTGCTCTGGGGGCCAAAGGAGAATGAGCAGAGTAAAATGTTTTGAAAGCACATGGTATAATATGAAGCACACTGGACCAAATGTTAGACAACATGGATTCTAGTCTTAGTTCCACCACTCAGGGACTAGGAGATCTTGGTTTACACATCTACAAAATGGGAATATTGAGTCCTAGCTTCAGTCCACCTCTTAGAGCTGGTAGGAGGACTGGATGACATAATGATTGTGAAGATGCTTTATCAGGGGCAAAGTCCTATGGGAGAGCAAGTGGAAGGGAAGGAGTCATAGGAGCTGATGAGTGGCTATTGGTAGGAAACCATATTTAGTCTTATGAAAAGAGAGTTTTCAGAATCTTTGTGCTGATGGCAAGCAGCTAGGGTAAAGGGTGAGGTTGGGCTGGACATGGGGAGGAGACTGGGGCACTACCTTGTAAGGAAGGACACAGAAGTGCCTGGGACACTATAACAAGACCATTGAAGATTCGGTCAATTCTAGAGTTTAGATGGGTGAGGGAAGGAAGGTTCATCCTTGCACACTACAATGTTGTTAATGTCCTCTACCTTCAGACTCCTGGGATGAAGTCCAGGCTTCACATCCCAGTCATGGTTCTGAGGATTGCTGACCTTTCACTTGACCAGCATTGGATTTTTCTACTCATACAGTTGGTGGGAACCTGAAAATTTGCGAGATGAAGAGGAGAGTATGGAACTATGATGAGAAAGAATAGGCATGGATCCCTTTGAGGTCCACATTGCTGTCAAAGCCTGATCCTTAGACTGGAAAAGTAGATTATAGGAAAGGAAAAGGATACTAAAGGTTTTGCCTGCCACCTCCTGGTCTGCTTCTCAGACCCACCCTGATCACCTATCTACTCTCAATGTTCTTCAAACATAGCTATTCAAGAGAGAAGTGATGATAAGAGGTAATACATCAGGTTTACCTGTGTGGAGAGTATTGTCAGACTAGGCTGATTACAACGATGATAAAAACTGGCATTTATATAATTAATCAATAAGGACCTATTAAGTGCTTAGTATGTGACAGACACTATTCTAGACTCAGAGAATAAAAGACTAAAACAAACAGCCCTTGACCGCGAGGAGTACTGCATTCTAACACATAGTACTTTTAAGTTTACTATGACTAACTGATGCCTTAAAGTTTACAAAAATACAGCATGTGCGAAATCTCATTTGATCTCCCTAATAACCTTGTGAAAGTGACACCATAGGTATTATTTTAGAGATGAGAAAATGGAAGTTTAGAAAAATCCAGTAGGTGATAGCTGATCAGGTTGAATAAAGTATGGTACATGAATCTAATGGAATCTATGTCATCAGAAATGACAAAGATGAAGAAATCAGAGAAATATGAAGAAATTTCTAGAGAGAGAAACAAGCAGAGTCAAGAGGACTGGGCATCCAGTAACTGTAATAATATACATGGGAAGGATAAAAAGAAATGAAGCTGAATACTATATAATTACAATGACCAAACTTGTTCCTGAGAAGAGCTGAGAGATGGACTTTACTTGTATCATTGAAGAAGGGGGAGGTAATGAGTAAGGCACACTTCACTACCAGTTGCACACTCTTGATAGGTTACTTGTATTGGCTAAACTCACTTTTTTTTTACTTTTATATAATAGCATTTATACAGTGTTTCACAAAGTGCTTTACAAATATTTAGCTTCATCCTTCCAACAACCATAGATAAGTGTCTGAAATAAGATTTGAACTAAGGTCTTCCTGATTATAGGTCCTTGACTTCATGAACTTTGATCCCTGACTGCTCTTCTCTGTTGGATCCAAGATATGACTTGTTGGGTACGATAAGAGGGGGGGATATGGTGGGAAATGAAATGGAAATGAGATGGAAAAACAAATGATGTCAATAAAAATATTTAATATATGAACATCTTTGTCCCCAGATCCTGGAAGACTATATCTCTAGTCTTGTTGACCTCTCCACCAAGTAAGCATTGCCAAGACCATTGCCAATGAAGGCCTCACCAGGTGCCAGGAAAGTGGATCAACAGCTATGTGTTATTCTAATTGGTTCTGCTTTCTGCCATTAAAATGTAAGAGGCAAGACAACACCTTCTATGTCCATAACCCAACCTAGGCTTCCTCTGGGACTATTAATGGAAAAAAATAGACCTGTCTTTCCTTGGCCTTTTAATGACTGTTGAGTCCTCCTACTCTGTTATCGACTTTTACTGTTCTCACTCGAGATACGAAATGACTAAGCATGATATCTTTAAGGCTCACCATCATCATAGGGTCTATTTATCTATGCCTAGCTGTGCCAAAAGCTTGTTGAAGTCGGTAGAAGGGGGGCAAACAACTTGATGATGGCAAAGAACCCGTCCTTCTCCCATAGTCCTATTCTATTAGCCAGAGCTCACTGATGTCTTGAAGACAAACACAACTTTAAAGGGATTTTTATGCCTTGCCCTTCTTCATAATTATTTATTGATTTCTTTCCTTAAGATTGGTCCCTATTCTATAATAGGTAAGGGAGATACAGGAATAAATGAGACAAACACTGTTCTTCAGGTTCTTACAATTTAGGAGGGACAAGGAATACATATATAAACAGAAAAGTGGGCTTAGAGTCAGCAGGTCTGGGCTTAAGTACCATCTCTGACATTTACTAGCTATGTGATCCTGCTGCATATGAACCAATAAGCGTTTATGAAGGACTGACTGTACGCCAGGCACTGGATATCCTGGGAGTACGAAGCCAAATCAGAAATGGGACCAAAATTGTTCTGTGCCCTCAAGAAGCTTAAGCATTATTGGGTGTGAGAGTAAAACAGCATGAAAATAGAAGAGGGTAATCAGAGTTAATAACCGTTTATAAAATACCTATCAAGTGCTAGACACTGTGCTATTCACTGGGGACACAAATACAAAAAAATAAAGACAATCCATGCCCTCAAGGATCTTACTATGTAATGGGGGAAGACACCCTAAGTAAGGATGCTGAAAAGGAGAAGGAAGAGGTACCTGAGGCAGCTAGCTGACACAGTGGATAAAGTGAGAGCCTGGAGTCTTCCTGAGTTCAAATCTGGCCTTAGATACTAGCTGTGTGACTCTTGGCAAGTCGCTTAACCCATTTGACTCGGTTTCCCCATCTGTAAAATGAACCGGAGAAGAAAATGGCTAAATTACTTCATTTTCTTTGCCAAGAAAATGTCAGATGGGATCACAAAGAGGCAGACATGACTGAAATGACTGAACAACAAAAGATGTGCCCAGATGAGGAGCCTGGTGGAGATGTCATAAGTGTCATAGAGTAGTGCAGCCAAGTGAGAGATGTGGAGATGTTCTGGGCTGAGTTCTCTCCTTAAAAGGAGGTTTTGGAGCTCATGACTATATTCTTTCATCAGAGGAGAGTGATGATGTGGAGTACCAGGGCTCATGGGATCTTGCAAGGTGATGAGATTTTCAATAATAAGCTTCTTGGGAGTCATTTGAGGAAGGAGAGCATGTTAATAACCAGGGGGACTCAGATAGGTTTTCCATAGGAGGAACCCATCAGCTGAATGAAACTGATAATTCCAAACAGTGGCAATGAGAAGGAAATGCCTTCTAGACATGAGGTACAAACTGTACAAAGGTCCAGGAGCAGGAGATGAAGCATTGAAATTACTGGATAGCACCTCTCATTTCTCTGGCATGTAGTGTGTCTGAAGGGGAATGATGGGAAATGAGCTTGGAAAGGCTGATGGAGACAGATTGGGAAGAGCTTTAAAAGCCAAGCTTAAGCTTGTCTATTTTATCTTGAAGACAAAAGAGAATCACTGAAGGCTCTGAAGGAAGAAAGTGACAAAGAGAGCTGGAGGAAAATTACATTGACAGTTCTTATCATGAGAGAATTGTTTAAATTCTGAGTAGTCTTAGTTTTTCATCTATAAAATGGGAATTAAATACTTGTACTGTTTTTAATCTCGGTTTCATGAGGAAAATTCTTGGCAAGCTGTTACTAAAATGTTAATATTATACAATTATTGACTATAAGAGCACTGGAAGGGTACAAACAAGATATTATGGAAGTTCGTAGAAGGAAAGGACACTTTCAATTGAGAGAATCAGGGAAACACCAAACAGAATATCTTTTTAAAAATAAAAAAAGACTTTATTTTTTAACTTACAGAATAAAACAAGCATTTCCATAGCATAGTAAAACATCCAATATGTTAAAGATTTCTCATTTCATTAGGGTAGAATCCTGCCCTACTGATATAGATGGCAAACTCTGTGATTTAGGAGATCCTCCCAGGGGTTGCTTAATGCCCAGAAGGTTTCAGTGACTTGCCCATAGTCATACACTGCATCTCCAAATTTTTCATGATTCACTCTAGAGAAATGATTGCTTTTGGGGTGCGGACAAAAGATCTGGGATGGGAGTGGGAGATTCCATTGGGTTTGAGTCCCTAGATTGAATGAAAGGAAGAAATATTCTGATTTTTTTTCTCTTTTCTTTTAGTGAAGGCATTGAATGCTTTGATTAAAATGCTAATGTGACCTAAGAGAACATGATGGGTTGGTTAGTTGAGGTTAGATGGGACGAGAGGATGAGATAGTGAGTAAAGTTGATGTTAAAAGATTGGGAGAGGCATTCTTCCAGGAGAATTTTGAAAATGAGGGGGAACTGTTTTGAGGGTAGGAAGCACTAATATCTTGGCTGTTGAGGTGATTGAGAGAGAATAGAAAGCTAACACCCAAACTCGTCATTTTATGGAGACTCGTTCAGGTCTTCCTGCCTTTGACCATAAACATAGCCACCAGAGGGCAGCAGATACCAGGACACGACTTCTTTACTTCTTAAAAAAATGTAGCCTATCATATATGACTAGGTTTACCAGATAGGAAGAAGCTTTTCCACTTCATAAGTAGAATAATAGAACAGTGGAGCTAAAAGGGTCGATCTATTCAAAACCCTTTCATGCTACTTTTGCCATGTGTCTTAATGCCTTCCTCTATAGTCTGTATAAGCATGGGTCTAGGACTGGCCTGCACAAGCAGTGGCACGCTAAAGGACTTTGGGCTGCTGCAAAAAAAATCCTCTACATTCTTTGCAGGCCTCCAGAAGTCCTTTAGCGTGCCTGTGGGCCATAATCTTCCCATGGTCCGCAGGTCGTGCAGGCCTGGTCTAGGACTTAAGACATTCCAGGCTAGACCAGGACAAATCAGTTCATGGGCAAATGAAAACTGCACAAAACTGGAGCAAAAAGCTGGCAATGAACCATGACATAGTGTTCTAATAGGCTCTTGGCATTCTTGTCTTTGGCTGGATGGCTTCAGCTACAGGGAAATGGCAAGGGAACTGAATTTGTAATTAGTTTCTCAGATCTGCTACTTACTGCCTTTCTTGGCTTTAGTTTATTCCTCTGTAAAATGAGTATAAGAGATCAGCCTCCCATAGAAGGTTTTGTGTCTGCATAGACAGGCACCTTATCTTTCTGAACTCCATTTCCTGGAATGACTTGAAAGAAAGAATACATTCATTAGGAGAGGGTCCTGAAAATGACTTCCCAGGGGACAGAGCATGAGATGCTTACATGGGCAAGGAGTATGGAAAAGAAGAAAAATGAAAGGATGTGGAGTTAACATGGATTTTGAGACTTGGATTCTTTTGTCCCTTCCTGCTGAGTTTGGCAATTGGGTATGGATATTATTGTACCACTGTAGCATTGGGAGGTGGCCTGATCCTGCTGAGATCTCATTTTCAGACTTGAAGACACCAGCTTCAACTAGTAGATTGTGGTAGATGCACCTCTGCACCAGATTAGAATTCTTTGGTTAGCTATGTTCCTAGTCAGCAGCCCGGCTTGTCAGTCCTAAAGACATTCTGTTCCTATGGTTATGAGCATGCTCCCATCATTTCCAGGTCCTCTAAGGTGAATGTGGGCCCAAGACCTGACTTTCTGGAGCTGGGGAAAGGAGGAGTATACTTATTCCCTACTGAGTTAGAGTAAGACTTAATGACTTTGATGAAATATGGATGGTAAGAGTGCTCCCTACTCATTATTTCCTTGATATGATTATATATTTTCCCTAATACAATCAAGCTATTTCCTTAACTGTAACACTGTGATTTGAGGGAGTAAAAAGAAATAATGGAACTGCAAGGGATAAGAGTGACCAGTAGGTGGGAACTAGAACCAAGGAGGGACAAGTAGTTGGCAGGTACTGTACCCCCAGAGAAAGATACAGGGATGAAGTTCTGGGTTGCCAGCAAATTAAATCAGTTCTCAGTCAAAGGATTGCACAAGACCTCTTTTACATGAGGCAGTGGGATCAGATGATTTCTGAAATCCCCTTTAGCTATATGGCCCTATTCAGAGGTATTTCGGACCCAAGAAGAATAAAGCCTCTGGAGCAGAGGTGGGGAACCTGTGGCCTCAAGGTCACATGTGGCCCTCTAGGTCCTCAAGTGGGGTACTTTGATTCCAAACCTCACAGAACAAATCAGTTTGGATTCAGTCAAAGGGCTTCACTTGAGGACCTAGAGGGCCACATATGGCTTCGAGGCCACAGGTTTTTCACCTCTACTCTAGGAGCTTAATGGTGAACATCTTCACCTAAGTCCCTGCAAAGTGCTCCCTCTTAAGGAGGGAGAAGAACATTTCAGCGTCAACCTCAGCCTCAGTTTCCTTTCCCTCTCCACCTTGGACAAAGGAGGACCTTGTGAAGTAACTGAGAATGAAACTGAAGATTAATGCTGAGGCATTAGGGGGCTGTTTTTCTAAAGTTACATGTCAAGCTCCCATCAGTATGCTTCCTCTTGGATTATTTGTTGATATCAATTAATCAGACCTCATTAGTTTTTGGAAATGGATATTTGGTACAGTCATATAATTGGCACAAAGCATCCCCATCTCACCCAACTCAAAGACATATTCTCCCACAAGTATAAATGTGGAATCTAGTGGAAAATGTTTAGTTTATAGCAGGTGTGGGAAAGAGTATACCTCATGGCTCTTAGAGATACTGCTGCTGAAGTTTTCACGCTGATCTCCTTAGATATAATATAGAGGTTTGCTTTGCTTTGTTTTGCTGGGTTCCTTGTAGAAAATAGAAACTTCTCTTCCCCATCACATCTAATCTGTCCTCAGGCTCTTGATGCAGCCACTACAGATAGTCACTGCTGTTCCAGGCCATTGCTATGACAGTGACAAAGAAATCCAAATCATGGAACCTTTTGCCTTGATCTGTTTTTCTGGTCAGTTGTTTCTGATAGTAGACACCTTATAATTTCCTCTATTTATTAATGTTCTAAATTTTTAGTTGCCTCATGGAGCCATTGGCTTCATTTAGCTATAATTATTATTATAAACTGTATTGTAATTTTCAGGAAGTACATACCTGAATGGTTTTCTACCTTCTGTTGTAGGGTGTTTAATCTCCTTCAATTCATCCTTCATGAATGCTTATTTCACATAGGATTCCATTTCTTATCTCTTGATAACTTTCTTTTAGGTACTCTTGCAGGCCTTGTGGCCCAGCCATTTTTCTTTCCTGAGGCCTTACTTAACATTGTGGTGAGTTTTTTTCTTCTGGATTCATCTCTTGGGCATCTCAGCCCAAAATGTGTGTTCTTGGTTTTGGGTGGGTTTTTTTTTTCTATCTCCAACATTCTTTCCCAGTTTGACTTTTTATGCTAGGTCCTAGTTCTACCTCCCACTAGATTCTTAAGTGGGGTAATCGGGATCCATTCGGTTCTGATCTCTATTTCTTGAGATCTTGCCACTTGCTTCCATCTCCCCTGATGTGTTTTTATTCAGAGAGTGGGTAGGTTTCAGTGTCCCTAATCAGTTCGCTGTGCCAATTGTTTTCAGTCCAGGTCCTACTGCAGGCATCCGTTCTCCCTCCTGCCCCACCTCCCACAGGGTCTCCTTGTCAAGGTTCTTCAGGTTCTGCCAAAAAAACCTGAGGTCATGCAGGCTTTATTTTTGGCAGAACACCTCTGCTGTCATTTGGAACTTCTGGCTCTTTGTGCAGATATGGAGTGAAAGGAGGGATTTGCCAATTTCATCTTTGCACTCTTTGATCATTGTTTGATCTGGTCCCTTTTAAAAAGATAATTGCTGGCTTATTTGTGGAGGAGCCTTTTGTACCACCATCTTAACTAGGAGTGCAGTGTTTATTTTGTACAACAACCAAGAAAAACAGAATCACTCTACGTGCTTTCTTTCTAGTTTATCTCCAAAATGGTTTTCATCCTCTCCAACTGAAAAGATCATTAGCATTTAAGGAGACAGGCTGGGGAAGCAACAGGCCTCTGTACTCAGAGCTGGTGGGTGGATGGCTGAAATGAATGGTTGGAATAAGTAGGATAATACTTGAATTTGTGGTCTCCATGGTTAAGCCCCAGGTTCAGGTCCATTATAAAAGCACTTTTCCCCTCAATATGTTTCACTCTTAGTTTCAGAATCCATTTGCCTCTCCGAGGTCTCTAAACCCAGTCATTATCTAACCCCTTCAGCTCTGATTTCTTCATAGTCCATACTCTTTCATTCACACATCATTTTCTTTCCAAGTTTTCACTTAGGAAATTGATTCTTGCTGCTTGACTTTTATCATATAACCGATTGAGGTCATTTATCAGCCATACCATTACTGATATCCCTGGAGACTGTCCTTTTACTAGCTGCTGCAGAGTGAAACCAAATGACAGGCTCCAGGAGATAGAATTCTGTTCACCCCCAGCCAAGCGGCAGAGCTCTGCCTTGGTTTCTGAGGATCATATTAGGAAAGAAATATTGACCTCTGTAACAATTAAGCATTTCAAATGAGAAAATGTCACCAAAACATTTTTTTTAATAGTATAAGGGGCCAAATAAATGTAAGTTACTATTTTTATTAATCACTTCAGTGGCCCTCAACTTTCTCATCTCGAGAACAAGGAGGTTAGACAGCTCTATCATATTTGCCAGCTCTAAATTCTGTGACTTAGGTCCTTGGGTATGATGGAAAGAAGGTCAACCCTGGAATCAGAAAGTCCTGATTTTGAGTCCAACCTGTGACACCATACGATATTGGGCAAATCACTTAATATCCCAGTGTCCTGGCCAACTCTCTAGCCTACATTTTATGGAAAAGTTATCCATCTGTACCATTGGATCCTATGAGATCCCCACACCTGATGGAAATAAATTTGGACCCCCTCCTGCCCACTTCCACTCTAGAAGTTCTTAAGTTTGGATATGAAGTGCCTGGGAATTTTCATTTGGGGATCTCTTAAAGGGTGTAACTGGTAGATTCTCTTATCGCTTTGCATTCCGGTTCTAAGAGATCTAGGAAAATTTCTTTCATGATTTCTTGAAATATGATGTCTAAGCTTTACATTTTTTCTGGTCATGATACTTAAATGACTTCTTCTTGATCCATTTTCCAGGTCAGTTTTTTTATGAGATATCTTATATTTTCTTCCATTTGTTATTCCTTTGACTTTGAATACATTGGATCTGTGTTCCATTTCTGCAGTGTGAGCAACAGAACTGCCAGTTGGAATACCTTCCTGCTTCCTCCATGGCATTAGGCCCTCCAAGAATAATCTGGAAAATTCTTCTTGCTCTAGAGCACAGTTCCAGACCTCAATTCAGTCCCCATGTGGAAATGCTCCATGAGGCACCCTCTTCGCTATAGAATCAGTCCCATCTCTTCAGACCTCTGTTTCCTTTGGCTCACCTGGACTGGAAGAAATGATTCACTGTGATTTTTCCTTGGATTACCCACTCAGCATTCAGTCTGGTACATTTTCTAGGTCTTCCTGAAATAGTTGTGCAAGAAAGCTTGGTTACCCTATTTCCTCTGTTCTACCATCTTGGCTCATTTCCTTTCCTTGCAAGCCATACATAATGTTTTGCTGGTTTCTAATTGGCTTACAGGAGAGCAGGGATGCCTGCTGTCTAGCTTGGAACTATAGTTCCATTGATAGGTTCGATTTTTTATGTTGAACACACATAAAAGTAAAGTTCTAGAGGCACAGACTTGTCAAATATTAGGTATAAAAGAGCTTCAAAGTCTACCTAATCCAACCTATACCAGATAGAAAATCCCCTCTCTATTGCCAACAAATAGCTTTTTATCCTTCTCTTGAAGATCTCTAGTGAGGAGGAATCCTACTACCTCTCATAACACCTTATTTCACTTTCACAGAGCTCTCAATCCTAGGGATATCTCCTTTACCTCGAGTCTTAATTTACTTCTGCAATTTCTTCTACCTAATGCCCCTAGTTTTATCCTCTGAAAAACTACAGAGACAAAAGGTTTACTTTTTGTTGTTAGTTTTAGTTCTATCCAACTCTTCCTGACCCTGTTTGGGGTTTTCTTGGCAAAGATATTGGAGTGGTTTGCCATTTCCTTCTCCAGTTCATTTTACATATGAGGAAACTGAGGCAAACAGGGGTCCAAACTGAGGCTTAGCTAGTGTCTGAGGCCAGATTTGAACTCAGGAATATGAGTCTTCTTGACTCTAGGACCAGCATTGTATCCATATTATATCTAAATCTATATATCTTACTACATCGCATTTTAAGGAAAAAGTTCATAATCTATCCCAGATGTTGCAAAAATAGAAATTTCTTAGCTGAAAAAAATTAAGCTGAAGGAAAAAGTAGATGACAGAGTAAAGATGTCATTGTGGTTTCATCTTTGGATAGCACAATATTCAGTGCTTATTGGTGACCAGCCAACTTTTCAGCACAAATAAATAGATGGTTGTTGGTATCTACCAGGAATGGGGCTTTTGACTTTAAAACTGGGTGTGCCCCTCAGGCATATCAGCAATGTGTCAATAAGCAAGCTTTAGTCTGCCACAGGGAAGAGAGCCATCCTAATGGAAATTCCACTGTTTTTCTGATCCCATAGGCCCCTAAAGAAGGCAGGGGTGAGGTTAGGTCCATCTATCCAATGACTGCTCTTCTAAAACTGTGGTTCAGGCTTGAGAAACCTCAAGATTTGGGGTAACAATTTAACTTTCAGTGTTCTGATGATGATAAAGGAGTTCCTAAATGTAGAAAACAAAGACACTCTAAAGGGAAAAAAGCATCTATAACTACTATCGTGTTTGTGTACATCAATTTGGTGTGCAATTCCTAAGTAACTTCTAGGATAACTGCCACAGCTCAGCAGTCACCTAACAGCCATAGAACCTGGAAGGCTGAAGATTCTGTATCTGCTGAATAATCATGGAAGTTCCCCTGAGGCCCAGTCCTCTCCAGGTGTCATGGGCCTAGCCTTCTTCTACTGAGGCTCTGAGAACCAGCCAGGGCCCAGCCAGGATTGTCTCATTTGTACCTTAGACTGCAGTGATGGTGAGAGCCGGAGACACAGGACCCATCCAAGTACATTGATTGTTACTGGACAAACAAATTAAAATCAGAGAAGGATTGGTGGGTTCTTATGGTAATCCACATCTGTTTGTTTCACTTCCCAGATGTTTCATCCTATTAGGGCCAATTCCACAATTCTTCAGAAAGACTGTGATGATTTTGGTTTAGAATTGAAAAAGAAAGTAGGGTTTGAGGTGGATTGGAAGGAGGAGAGCGCCAACTTGCTTAGACTAAAATTAACCCACTACTTGCTTATATGGATGAATGACCATGCAGACATAGTTTTCAGATTCATAGGGTACAGATTCATCACCAAATAGGTTGCCTATGAAGCCACTTTGAAAGAGCAGTGATTACACTTGGAGTATTGTATCCAGTTCTGAGTGTTACCTTTTAAGGATGTTGATAACCTTGGTACTTTGATCAGGATAGTGAAGGGACTGAAGATTCATTTAAGGAAATGAGGATATCACTAAGCTTATTGAGAGAATGCCAGGAGAAGAAGACAATGTAGTTGTCTTCAAGTGTTTGCAGACCGTCATGTGGCAGAGGGTTTAGATTTATTTTGACTGACTGTAAAGAGATGAATAGAGAGCGATGGATAAAACAATCAAAGACTCAGGTTGGCTTGGTGTAAAGAAAAACTTACTAATAATTAGAACCATCAAAAAGCAAAATTGGCTAAGGATTAATTAGTTTCCTTGGATGGAATGTCTTGAAGGGAAAACTGGATCATCGCTGACTGAGACTGAAGAAGCAGAAGATCAGAGGAAACCACTCTCTTCTGAAGCAGCAGACTCCACACTTGGGGAGCTCTAATGAATGGGAAGTTTTTCCTGACATTGAATTTAAATCTCTGTATATAGTTTCCATTCTCTGCTACTAGTTCTGGCCTCTGGGAACCACCAGAAAACAAATAAAACCCCTGAACTCTTCTTCTACATGAAAGCCTTTTACCAACTTGTAGTTGGTGATCTAGGCCAAATAATGCCACTTTATTTAAATGGCATAAACTTGATTCCTTTTTGTCTGATGCGCTTTCCACCCCAGGGGCCTCTGGAGTCAATGTCATAACACAAATGATCAATGACAATTATCTCAGACCCAATGGGATGGCAGGTCAATATTACAGCAGGCCAAGGAGGGAGATAATTGTGGGAAGATGGAGCCTCATCATATCCTCAAACAACATGGACGCAGCTACCTGTTCTGAATATTTATAGGGCTGGGTTTGTCCTAAATGTTGAGGGTAGTGGGTCTCTAGAAACCTACAACGATGATAATGGCAAGTATTTTGCCTACAAAACCTATCAGGTTCTGAGAACTACGGAGATGGTTGTTACAGATTTTATGAACTGCTTTCATCCAACTAATGCCTGTGTTGCTTTGTCTGGCCCATTTCTGAGAGCATCTTTGAAAAGAGAGAGAGCATTATCCAGACTTGGCATTTAGAAAAGAGGCCCTTTTAAGACCCGAGGAAAGTCTGATAAGATAGAGTTTCCCTATCCCTGGCGTTCCAACACACAGAAATACCGCTTTTCTGCCAGATTTAGATATAAACTGGTTCTGTTATACGGTTATAACTTTGATTTTGGGACCTCAAAGGGCAACTTTTGTTGGCTCAGCTGGTACCCTGGGGAGGAGATAAGGGAGGGTTGAATACTGGTTGGCAAGCCTGAAGTCAATGTCAGTAAAATAAGATTAATTCTCATTTGCATAGCTCTTTTACATTTGCACCTCCCTCACAACCAATCCTGTGGGTGAGGAAATGAGGCCTAAGAAGGAACATAGCTCATTCAGAGACACAAAGCTAATTAGTGAAATAGCCTGGACTTGAACCATACACAGACAAAACCCACACATGATACTCCTTGTGTAGTTGGGCTTCTCAACTGCGCAAGAGCTGGAAGTATGGTCCCTAGCTCTGCCATGGCTTCTTACCTCCATACTTGGACCTCTTATTGGCATCCTCACTCCTCCCGTCTGTGGGTTTTATCATGTCTGCTTTAGTTTAGTTTCAGTTTAGTTTCCCTAATGCAGGGCATAGGGGAGTAATGACATGGATTAATTATCTGTCTCCTCTAATTTTGGGGCTTTGGGGGGATGGGAGAAGACAGATAGCTGTAATGTAAAGGCTGTTCTTGGGATTTATACCTGTTTAGAACAAAAAGTCAATCCTTTCTGTCTCTATCTTTCTTTGTCTATATAAAATAGATTCAGAATGTCCCCAAAGTCTTATTGCAATTTTAAAGTTTAATAGTGTAAAACTACACACACACACACACACACACGTACACACACATGCACACACACATGCTCACACATGTGTATAATATGCATATGTGTACGTTATACATACAGAAGTACTCTACTACCTATTCCCAGATCTCACCAAGAAAAAAATCGAACAATACACCCCCACAAACAAACAACAACAACAAAATCCTTATGCCCTGTGCCCCTGTTTATGGCTACTTTCCTTTACCAGATGGTCTAAGAGTGTATGCAAGAGGAGCTGATGGGCACATGGAAAAGTCTGGAACTATTACCTTTCTGCCCATGGTCTCTTCCTGTGACTAAAATTTTCTTAAAGAATCTTACAGTTTCCTGGAAAATGAAGCCTGTTGCCTCATACAGCGTTTCACCTTGGAAAAGAAGGAACAGTTTCTTTTCCTGAACTACATGGGGCTCTCCTACAGGAATTTCACAATAAGGAGGACCCAGAAATAATTGCAGGGCTCTTAAAAATATTCAACTTGAGACTATTTTTTCTCCCTACTCCCACCACTCTTATTGGATAGTTGAGCTGCTAATTATCATCAAGGTAGCTAGTGATGATTTTAATTGGTTGTTATCCTGTCTCTGCTTGGTCTGACAGTGATTGAGAGGGAGAGTTTTCCTGATTCCTCATTCACTGTATTATTCAAGAGAAGAAGAGGGTCCTAGGCAACATTAGGAGGGTGTAAAGTGTGTGCTTTTGCTCTGGAAATGGAGCAGCAGAGGGTAATGAATTCTCAGGTTGTTACGATTTCTTTCTCACCTCTTTGCAAATATCCAGAGGCTTAGAGATGGAAGGGAAATGCTTCAACCTGGGTCCCCAGTGTACCCAAATGGCCAAGTACATTTTTGGGATTAACTTGTGATGTAGTCATTATTTCATTCATTGATTTTAATTCATTTGCTCTTATAAGAAAGTTTCAAGGACACTCATGCTATTTATCTGGCATCCACAGGATGAAAGCCAAGGCATTATGGGATCTGCAGTGTGGCTTAGATTCAATTTTATGATTCCACTCCTAGGGAACACACTCTTGTGGGAAGAAGAATGAGACATTTTAACAAATGTTATTACTTAAGGCAGACATTGAGACTTAAGCACGGAGGAGAGCCTGAGGAGAACAGAACAGGTGGCTCTGGATTAATCTCTGAAAACTTCTTTGAGAAGGGGAATGCAAGGATATTTTTGTAGATCATCATATCCCTGCATTGCTAAAGTTCACAGACAACACTATATTACCCATTTTTCTTGTGCATCTGGCCGTGGATTCTGTATTTTAGGTAAGGTTTAGGCAGTTCTGTTGACTCTGGTGTCCCATATTTAGCTCCACCTTATTAACTTTTCCTTGCTAGGGGACTGAATGTTCATTGTCAGAAGGTCAATCCCAGCACCCCCACTTCCAGAGTAAAGCTTCTAAGGAAATCTGGAACATGTGAGATAGGAATGTTACATGGCATCACTAGGAGTGGTAAATAGCTCCTCTGTAATCTGGCTTTATCAGGGGATAACCCTCATTTACCAACCTACAGTTAATTTTTTTTGAAGGGGAACTGATTCATACCCAGTTCTGCTAACATGCAAATTCTGCTATTCTAAGAAGCCACATTTCTCTATAGGGTTTTAGGGTTTACAAAGTGCTCCCCTCATAAAAACCCTATGAGATAGGGAGTGGAAGTAGTAATATCCCCATTTTATGGAAGGGAAAACAGACTCATAGAGGTAAGATGACTTGTTCAAGGGTCACCATCCCTTCCGGAAATTATCCAAGCTGAGATTTGAAGCCAGACTTTCTAACTCCAAACCAAGCATGTTTTTTCCCTACATCATTCTAGAAGGAATATTTTCAACCAAACAGTGATTTTGTGTTGCTGAAGGTAAGGATTTTTCCTGCCCGATGACTCTTTTCTTCTCCTACATAAAAGTGATTTCAATATTTTCCATGGGGTTAGACTTGCTTTGAGTCTGTATATGAGCATTGATTTCTACCTTTATAAAGTATAGCTTAATTAGTAATTAAAATGAAATGATTAATAATAGCTATGTATTGGTGTCTGATTTACATACTTGGTCAATTATCTATGATTTTTAGATAATCCTTTTCCTTTATTACCCTGAATTATTATTTTTTGGGGGGTAAACTTTTCCTATTTTTGCTTAATATTTAATTTTGGTAATGAAACCACATTATCATCATCAACATTATCATGAAACAAAGTATGAATGTTTCAGCATACATAAGAATTAAAAAAAGAGGACTCTATGTGAAATTACAAACTTTTAAAAAGTAGTTTATTTTTTAAAAGTGTATAATAGTAAACATAATACATCAGTGATAAAGTTTCCTTATTTGTGTCCCATTCTAGACTTTATGTTATTTTTAAATGTTTTTTGAAGCCATTTTTGTATTTCTATTGCTAGCTAACTAATTTCTTTCCCTCAAATAAAAGTACTCTTTTGTAACAAATAAATATAGTTAATAAAAATAAATCAACATTTGGTTATTTTTGAGAATGAATGCCTCCATCTCCACCTCTAGTCCATTGACCAAGAGGTGGGAGGCATGCTTTATTATTAGTTTTCTGAAGATATAACTGGTTACTGAATTGATCATACTTCTGAAATCTTTCAAAGTTTTTCCTCTTACATATTATTGCATAAATCGTTCTGCTTCTTTCATTTCATTTTATATCAGTGCATAACACTACAAATTGTGCCAGGTTTCTTTTTTTTTTTTTAGGATTATGGCAATGAGAAGTCATAAAGGATTGCAAATTGATGGAATGACAGAATCAAATGAAAGAATTTTTAAAAGATAGATGAGACAAGAGCATGCTTCTGAGTATCTGAAAAGGAGTCATCAGATAGGTAGAAAGATTTAATATGGGAGGGAAAGACTGATGGTACAATCCTTAGTGATGATAGAATAAAGGGTACCAATAAATGGTTTGGTTCTGACAAGGGGAAGGGCTGCTTCCTCCTCAAAGTGAGGGAAAGAAGAAGGTAAGTGAAGATGTTAGAGAGGTTTTGAGGTATGGAATAGAAATGAGCTACGTCATAACAGATGACCTTAGTTTTGTCAGTAATGTAGGAGGCTGAGTGATCTATTAGCGAGAAGACATTAGGAAATAGTACTGAGGACTTGAGAAAGAAGAGATAAATAATTATTGTGGGGAACATAGTAGAGAATGAGTAGATGAATAAAGAGGGTTGAGATGAGATTACACAAAAAATCATCTCTTCCTCATCTAGTGTGGTTTTGGAATTTTCTCTGTGTTTAGTAGCTTGGGAGGAGAAAGGCAAGTGGACAGTGGGGATGATTCAGGGTTGAGGGAGCATTTAGTGGCAAGACAAAGGATTCCAGGTTGGAGGATGAGTACATGGTCTGACTGTTCAACTAGATCAGACTGGAAAGGGAGGAAAGTAAGGTCAGAACAGAGATGGCACACTGAATGGGAGGGGAGAATCATAGATGTAGAAAGCAAAGGGGCCTAAAAGGATCTCTAGTCCAACCTTGTTATTCTAAAGATGAAGAAATTGAGGCCCGTAAAGGTTAGGTGACTTGTAATATGGCCACACAATTCACCTCTCTAATCCTCACATTTCAAATCCAATAGTCTCTCTCCGTAAGAGTTTGGAATTACCCTGAATTGTTGAGAATGGGTAAAAGCACCTTGCCTTCACATTCTCTCTATCATTCATGAAAAATTAAATATGATCCTCAGTTCATGACAGTATTATCACATATATATGTATGTATATATACATATATATATATATGTATATATATACATACATATATATGTAAAATCATAAAGACTCCCTCAAATTACAGAGGAGGTACATAGGATCATAGGATTCAGTAGTGGAAGGGACCTTAGAGCCTCACTGTTGCAACTTTTCATTTTATTGATGAGGGAACAGAGGTTCAGAGCTATTTTGTGGTACATTTGTCTAGAACCCAGGTCTTTTGATTCAAGTCTAAAGCTTTATTTACCCAACCAAATCATGTTCTCTATTTTCTTTATTTCACTTTCCTTTAAGTTTATGGATGACTTTTACATATTAAGTCCCTTCAGTTCCAAATATATCTCACCCCCTTCCTATTAAATCCTCCCTTTTAAGATAGAAAAACATGATCACTAAGCAAAAGCGACTAACAAAATGAGTATGCCTGGTAGTTTATGGAATATTCTTTGCCCATTGTCTCTCACCTCTCTATTAGGGGGAAGAAAGCAAGTATATTTAATTCACTTTTCTCTGGTGATAGGGCCTTTTGGCTTTTCTTTTAAGAACAAGGCTTAGAGGACCATTTTTGGCCATCTAGTGACTCCCTTAGAACTTTCTATGGATGTTGTGGGTATTTAAAAAATAATAATGTTTAGTCTTTCAATAAACCTTCCTTGAAGTCAGCATAAACATGATTTCATTCATTCAGTAAATATGACCAGGGATCTGGGATAGCTGTATGTTCAGTGTACATTCTTCTCTTGGAGAGAGAGAGGAAAAAAAAAACCAGCCAGATTGTAAACCACAGGAAGCCCACAAATCGTCTTGAGCCGTCTGGTTTGGATTTGGGGTGTGGCTCCTCTTTCCCTGCCTGGGTCTCAGTTCCAGGCGTGAAGCTGTGGAAGTATGGCAAAAGCATCAGGAAAGAGCTAAAGAGTCAGGAAATATTGCTTTAATATGACAAGATCCAAAGGTAGGAGAGACTTGCAGACCTGGATGCTAATGGCACCTTGTATGGGTCCCTGGTTTTGAGCTCCAAGGGACCTTAGAAGTTACTTAATCCAAGCCATTCATTTAACAGATGAAGAAACTGAGGTATAGGGAGATTAAGTTAATTTTTTCATGGTCACATAGAGAAATTCTGTATCATTTAAAATGTTTAAACTGAGTTTATTTCTATCTTCTACTAATACTTTATCATAGAATGAATATAATGAACCCAGATTCTCAAAGTCTATTCTTGTGAGCCATGAACCTTGGTAGGTCCTAGTATAAGACCCAGCATAAGGATGGATCATTACTTAGGTGATAAGTTTTTTCACCTCCAACAGTCATTAAGATCAGGAGGGGTCACAATCTACACTAGTGGAGGGAATATTCACACTAAAGAAATAAGATCTTGAAAGTACTGACACACACAGAAACCTTTACATTTTCCTAATTAAAATATGACAATAGGCTCCAAAATTAGGTTAAGAGAAATGAAGATTTACAAGATCTATTATTAATAAAAATATTTGTATATTAAAATAATCTCCTGTTTGACTTCAAGCATTCCTTGGCAGGAATTATGCAAACCAAACACAAATAATCAGGCTGCTGATAACCTTGAGATTTTCGTGGTCTAATTCTTTTTTAAACTCACTAGAGGAAGGTAAGAAAAATGGGAGGAGGAAACAACTATTTTTTGTAAAAGCTTTCAGAGCCATCCTTCTTGGATTCAACCAATGAAAACAGAACAAAAATAAAACCTTCCCTGGATATTTTCTTAATCAGGAAACCTCAGCAATAAAGAGATAATGGATATGAGAGTGTTTCATAAACTATAAAGCACCTCAATTTCCAGCTTCCGTCAAAATTGAACAGTGAATGAGAACATTTTCATGGCATCTTATGCAAATTGGGGGTTATGTGGACATTTATTAAAGCCTTTTTGATTAGACCTTGCTTGATTACTCCAAAACATGAAAAAGACAACACTAAAAAATTCCTAATGATTTTACGAGTACATGTTTTTCCCCCTTTTTAGATTGTTTATACTGTATAAAATATTGATGCAGAAAATGAGCAGCCAAGGGAAAATCAGCTACACTGACATTTCCTAAACAAGGTCCCATGGAACTTTCTTATTCCGGATGGTATGTTAGGTGGGGTTTTTTGTGATGCTACAAATATCCATGCATCAAAAATAATAACAAGTGGATTTTATGAAAATTTCTTTCATTCCAAATTTCCCCTGATTCCCCTTTACTTCAGTATAGCATATATTTAGAACTGGAAGGAACTTTACAGATTATCTAAAGTGCTAAATCCTTCATTTTAAAGATGAGAAGATTGAGGCTCATAGAGATTTTCTTCATAAGGTTAGTAAATAGGGGAGAGAGAGAAGGTAGTAAGATGGATTACATGATCGTCAATCTGAGGGTGGAAGTTTCCTTAGAAGTCATCTGGTCCAACTTCCTCATTTTAATTAATTAATTTTAAATTTTCAGCATTCACTTCCACAAGGTTTTGAGTTCCAAATTTTCTCCCCATCTCTCCTCTCAACCTACTCTAAGATAGCATGCATTCCAATTACCCCTTCCCCCAATCTGCCATCTCTTCTTTCACACCCCACCTTTTCTCATCCCCTTCCCCTCTTTTCATGTAGGAAAAGATAGATTTCTTCTATACTCCATTGTCTGTGTGTCATTTCCCAGTTGCATGTAAAAACAATTTTTAATGTTTATTTTTAAAATTTTGAGTTTCAACTTCTTTTCTTTCCTCCCTCCCCACCCATCCTCACTGAGAAGGCAAGCAATTTGACATGTTATATGTGTGTAGTCATGCAAAATACTTCCATAACAGTCATGTTGTGAAAGACTAATTATATTTACCTCCATCCTATCTTGCCCTCCATTTATTCTATGCTCTCTTTTGACCCTGTTCCTTCTCAAAAGTGTTTACTTCTAATTACCCCTCCTCCCATTTTCCCTTCCTTCTATCATACTCCCAGTCCCCCTTCTTATCCCCTACCCTCTACTTTCCTGTAGTCTAAGATAGATTTTCATGCCAAATTGAGTGTGCATGTTATTCCCTCCCTAAGCTGAATCCAATGAGAGTAAGGTTTACTCTTTCCCTCTTACCTTCCCCTCTTTCTGTCCATTGAAAAAACTTTTTCTTACCTTTTATGTGAGAGATAATTTACCCCATTCTATTTCTCTCTTTCTCCTTCTCCCAATATATTCCTCTCTCACCCCTTAATTTTATATTTTATATATCATCCCTTCATATTCAACTCACCCTGTTCCCTATGTCTATATGTATGTACTCCCTCCAATTCCCCTAATACTGAGAAGTCTCAATAGTTACAAATATTATCTTTCCATGTAGGCATGTAAACAGTCAAAGTTTACTAAGTCCCTTTCTCTTTCCTGTTTACATTTTCATGCTTCTTGTGTTTGAAAGTGAAATTTTCTATTCAGCTCTTGTCTTTTCATCAAGAAAGCTTGAAAGTCCTCCATTTCACTGAATGGTTATTTTTTCCCCTGAAGTATTAAACTCAGTTTTGTTGGGTAGGTGATTCTTGGTTTTAATCCTAGCTCCTTTGGCTACTAGGCCCTCCAATCCCTTAATGTAGAAGCTACTAGATCTTGTGTTATCCTGATTGTGTTTCCATGATACTTGAATTGTTTCTTTCTGGCTGCTTGCAATATTTTCTTCTTGACCTGGGAGCTCTGGAATTTGGCTACAATATTCTTAAGAGTTTTCATTTTGGGATTTCTTTCAGGAGGCAACTGGTGGATTTTTTCAATATATATTTTACACTTTGGTTCTTGAATATCAGGGAGGTTTTATTTGATAATACCTTGAAAAATGATGTCTAAGTTCTTTTTTTATTATTACTTTCAGGTAGTCCCATAATTTTTAAATTGTCTTTCCTGGATCTATTTTTCCAGGTCAGTTGTTTTTCCAATGAGATATTTCACGTTGTGTGCTATTTTTTCATTTCTTTGGTTTTGTTTTATTCATTATTGATTTGATATTTCATAAAGTCATTAGCTTCTATCTGCTTCATTCTAATATTTAAGGAATGATTTTCTTCATTGAGCTTTTGCACTTTCTTTTTCCATCTGGTGAATTCTTCTTTTTAAGGCACTCTTCTCTTCATCAACTTTTTGGGTCTCTTTTGTCATTTGGATTAATCTATTTTTAAGGTATTATTTTCTTCAGCATTTTTTGGGTCCCCTTTAGCAAGCAGTTGACTCATTTTTCATGATATTCTTGCATCACTCTCATTTCTCTTCCCAATTTTTTCTCTACTTCTCTTACTTGACTTTCAAAATCCTTTTTGAGCTCTTCATTGGCCTTAGACCAATTCATATTTTTCTTGGAGGCTTTGGATGTAGGAACTTTAACTTTGTGGTCTTCTGTTTGTATATTTTGGTCTTCCTTGTCACCAGAGTAAGATTTGATAGTTTGATTCTTTTTCCAGTTTTTGCTCATTTCCCCAGCCATTTACTTGACTTTTGAACTCTTTGTCAAGGTAGTTCTCTGTTTCCAGTGAGGGTAGGGGGTGTACTGTCAGTCACTCAATCCCCCCACAATTTGTGAACCTAGAACTCCAGAAACAGCTGCCCCTGTTGCTGCTGTGGATGCTGAATGCCCCTCCATACCCTCTGCCACACTGGGGCTAGGGCAGGGCCACTCTACTTTCTCATACAGGTCCTACAGGTCTTTTCCACTGACATTCCAATTTGTCCTTGGCATTTTGGAGTTGTGAAGTCTGGAAAGGGCCACAGTTGCCAGAGATTCAGTCCCCATGAAGCCTGCTCATGTCCCATCTGTATTGGCATGGCCCATGCTGGACTGTGCTCTGCCCCCAGCATGGTGGGATAGACACTTCCCAATGACTTTCCAAGCTGTCTTGGGCTGGAGATTTGCTTCACATCATCGTCATTCTGTGGGTTCTGTAGCTCCAGAATTTGTTTAGAGTCATTTTTTACAGGTATTTGACTGGCTTGGAGGAAGAGCTCTAGCAAGTCTCTGCTTTTACTCCATCATCTTGGCTTTGCCCCCAACCTCCTCATTTTCTGGGTGAGGATACTGAGGCCCAGAGAAGAGAAATGTTACCCAAAAGTTATTAAGTAGGAGAGCCAGGATTCAAATTCAGGTCCTTGGCCTTTAGAAGTCTTTTAGATTTCAGATTCAATCCAAAAATCCCTTCAGTTATTGGGACTAGAATTTAATGTTTCATATTTCAGGTCCCAAAGTATTCTAGAGTCAAATGAGTTTGGGAAATGCTGATCTAAAATCATAGCTAAATCAAAGATCTCAATACCTTGTGTTATCCGTCATCATAAATAAAATGTTCCTGGGAATCTACTGTGTGTTCAGTTGCATGCCAAACATTGGATGAGTAAAAGATTGTCCCCTTTCCCAGTCTGGTTCAGGGAGATTAGATATATCTCCATGAAAAAAATAAAATGATTTCATAGTCAGTATAAAGTCTTGGGATTGTTATCCTTACGCCTAGTCACAGTGATGAATTGAGTTCCCCAAAGCAAGGCTATATCTCTCCTTCATTTTTTAGGGGTATCCCCAAGGGATTGGCATGGTTCTCATCTAATGCTATTAGCTCAAGGTAACATTCTGATGTATTCTGCCCAGTATTGGTTGCCAGTGATTAGCAGTCAAATATCACTTAAACAATTAACATTGATTAGTTTAAAAAAACATTTATTGAGAAGGTAAGAAGGTATTGCAAGAAGAGAAGTATACATATTTCCTCCCAGCACCCTGGGGCACAGTATCCCCTATACATTGGCCCCCAATTAAAGTGGGCTCAAACTTAAAGCAGTTTTCACATAGTGGTCACCCCATCAAGTTTACTTCCAAATATGGCAGAACTGAGGGATGAATCACTCTCTCTCTCTCTCTCTCTCTCTCTCTCTCTCTCTCTCTCTCTCTCTCTCTCTCTCTCTCTCTCTCAGCTGCCTTCAATACATATTATGTTTGGTCAGGCAAGTTGTTCAAAATTTTGCTCCTCATCAGACTTGGATGTCCACAACATCTTGGATGGACTTAAGCTTTTAGACTCATACATGAATCACTCTCCTAAACTTTCTTTAAAAAAATAAAAAAAAAATCTATTCTCCTCTAATTACACATTGAAGCAATTTTAAACATTTTTTAAAGTTTTGAGTTCCAAATTCTATACCTCTCCCTAGTTCCCCTCTTCCTCCCAGAAATGGCAATAGATATAGGTTATACATGTGCAATCATGTAAAGCATTTCCATATTAATTATTTTGTATTATTTTGTATATTAATTAATATTTTGTATAATTAATAAAAGAAAAAAGAATGAAAGAGTGAAAAGTAACATGCTTCAGTCTGTATTCAAACAATATCTGTTTTTTTTCCCTGGAGGCAGATAATATGCTTCATCATTAGTCCTTTGGGATTGTCTTGGGTACTGCTGAGAAGAGCTAAGTCATTCATGGTTGGTCATCTTTACAATACTGCTTTTATTGTGTATAATGTTCTCCTCACTTCACTTTGCATCAGTTCATGTAAGTCTTTCTAGGTTTTTCTGACATCATCCTGTTAGTAATTTCTTATATCTCTTAAACTTTCCAAACTCATAAGATCATAGTCTAGTCTGATATTTCTTCCTTTAAAAACAAAAACAACCAAACACAAAAAGACAAAAAACAGGGCCATGTGTATTCATAGAATACATGTTGGTCTGAATGGGGAGGTGGGTGGCCATGTCTACTCCCTGTTCCAGAAACATCAGGGTCTTGTTCACTTGACTTCATAGTGTCTTTGATGAGTGAGAGTGTGAGCCCCCTGTCAGACCCTGAGAAAGCCCACTACGACCCCTCCTCTCTCTGTACCTCCTGAGGAGAAAAAAGGACTGAATCATCGGGTTAATGTCTATTTTAAGGATTTCTACTGTTTCTACTCAGGAGCTAATTCTTCTTTAGGTGGTAAACAGACTGGAAATAATGCCGTGATGTCAGGTGGAACACATTGTGTGTACTCATAAGAACTGGGCTCTCATTGTTCAGTTCCAGTTCCTTATTACATATAATCCTCACCAAGTAGCTGAATACTGCATATTCTCCCATTTTCCTTACTCTCCCTCCTTATATTTCTTTCTCCTGGTACTTTAGCTTATTTATTTTTTATATATTTTCAAATTATATTAGTGCTCATCTTTGGCTAATTTTTTTGTTTTGACTTGTTTTAATTTCTTGTTGTTTTTTCCAGTTCCTTTCTTTTTCTTGGGTATTTTTCTGTGGGCTCCTGCTTCCCTTCAAGCCTCTCACTCCCACACATCTTAGATGAGTCTCCCTTCCCCTGTTTATTCATTGATTTTTCCTCTTCTCTTCTCTATCCTTTTCAGCCAATTTATTTACTTGAGATAACTTTCCTCTGCAGTCCTCCAGTTTGCCATGGCCTGAAGACTTTTCCTTTGATAGGTTTTCCTTGTTGTAACACAATCTCCTTCTCCAAATTGAAACAAGGCTTACTCTGTAGCCTGAGTTTTGTCAGGATAGACAACTGAATGGATAATTCATCTCCTAAAGTGCATTTTTTAAAACTTGAATTTCTTTACCTTGACTGCTTAAACATATCCAGTTTGTGGGAAAACTGCCAGATGTTTGCTTTGTCCTATTTTTGAGTAATAACAACCTGATGTTAGTAATTCAATTACCCTCTTTCTGCCCTGGCAAATACACCCAAAAGAATAAATTAAGTCATTCCCAGCACTGGTTTCGTGGCACTCAGGGACATATGTAAAAATCTTCTGTTATCAAAGTTAGAAGGTACATTTAAATATAGGCAGAGAAAACTACTGCTTCCTCTTTTCACTAATGTCACTGGTTGGCTGAACAGTCAGTCAATCAACTACGGCTATCTAAAGACAGTTTTAACTAGATTTTACCTTGTTACTGCTGACTGATAGCTCAGTGGATATGAGAATGCAGCTAGGTAGCCCAGTGGGTAGGATGCTTTGCCTGGAGTCAGGAAGACCTGAATTCAAATCCATTCTCAGACACTTATTAGTTGTATGGCTCTGGGCAAGTCACTTGATCCTGTTTGTCTCAGTTTCCTTATCTGTAAAATAAGATGGAGAAGCAAATGGCAAGCCACTCTGGTGTCTTTACCAAGAAACCCTCCAAAAAGTGTTCACGGAGAGTCAGACATGACTGAAAATAACTGAACAACCACAATGGGAATGCAGGAATGCTGGAAGATATAGAATACAGGATAAGTCCTCCATCATTTGCAACTCTCTTCCAATGATTCAAAGTAGGAAGGTCCTAGGATGCTATCTTGAGGTTGTAAAGTAGTCATTCTTTTGTGGGAAAATAAAACCAATGGGGGATATACAAGAACTTTCAGACTCGTTCTTAGGGCCTCCCTCATCACTTAATTAATAACTAGGAGGAGATTCAGGAGGTGGGGAGGTGGAGGAGTGGCAGAACTTTCCAAGCATGATGGGTAGCCAGTGAAAAAGTACTGAGTTGGGAGATGGAAGCTTGTGTTTGAGGAAGAGTGACAAGACCAGTCTCACCAGATCATGGAGAGTAGAAAGGAGTAGTAAAGCTAGAAAGGTAGGAAGGAGCCATGTTGTGAAGGGATTTAAAGGTCAAATAGAGTCTTTTATATTTGATCCTGGAGGTAATAGGGAGTCAGTGGAGTTTACTGAGGAGAGAGGTGGCATGGCTAGACCTTTCCTTTAGGAAAATCACTTTGGCAGTTGAGTGGAGGATGGCTTGGAGTGAGGAAAGACAAGTCAGAGAGTGGTACAGAAGGAGCAGAGAGAAAGAGAGAGGTATTCAGCTTTCTGAGAGCCAAAGAATGGTTGGCACTATGCGCAAGCATGCCCTCTGGTATTGGATGTGCATGTCTGCTGTGGTGAACATAGAACTGATAGCTCTTGTTCCATGTCACAGAACGGGGTTAGGCATTTGGCCAGAAATACTCTCTAGAAACTGAGTCTTTGGGCTCCTTTTCTCCCTTTGCTCCATTCCTTTTGTGGCAGGCAATTCTAGTCTCATCATATCAAGTTTTAAGGTATAAGATTTCATAGACAATCATAGTCCCATGGCCAAAAGCAGAGTTACCAGCAATCAGAGTCGGTATCCTTGGGGAGTCATATTTTGAGACAAAAAAAAAAAAAAAAAACAAAACCGATTATGAGATTCTGAGGTTGAGTTTGTTGGGAATCATTTTCACTCCAGAGCTTTCCCTAGACTACTGTGTTCTTTTTCACAGCATGGTACCACAAAGTAGTCTGATTCAGGAGCTTGTGGAAATTGACACCAACAGGTGCATGCACACAGGTAAAAATTAGCTCAGCAACTCATCAGCTTGAAATCTTGGGGCCATTACAGGAGGCAGCCAAGGGAGAATTGTGTACAGGTTTTATCTGGTGCGAGTCTTTGAGTCTGCAGTCCTGGCAGAGGGAGGCTCTGCAGAACCATTGCCTGAGTCTTGGGGGAGGTTGGGTAAGCTTGTTGATGATGCTACAACATTCCTAAGAGCTGGCAGTGTGGGCCCAGAAGCCGACAGCCTCTGTTTAGAAGTAGTCCCAGAGCAATTAAAGAAACAACACAGATACTCAAATCTTCTAAAAACTTTTAGAGATACTCTCTCTAAAGAACACCAGCAGCAAGCCAGTTGCACTCCCTACAAAAAGGAAGAATGAGAGGATAAGGGACAAGGATTTTTACTAAGACTGTGTTTCTAATTGGTGTGTTTTTCTTAGGTCCTGAATTAGTAGGCTGCTAGGACTACACAGTGCTTTGCTAAAATGGTTTACACTGAAACAAAATAAAACAAAAATACATGTTAGTGAGTTACCAGCCTCAATGATGGAAGACTCAGGGGTTCACCTTTGCAAAGGTACTTTTCACCAAGTGAGTGACAGTCAGTCTCTGGAACTATTACCCACCTCCTACTTTTCTTGGACCCTCTGTGTGTAACATCTTCCTAAAGAGTGCAAAATGATTGAGGAGGCACCCTCAACTTCCTTTCTCTTAATTTAAAAAAAAAACAACCTTCTTTCCTTCCATTTAAGGTTTCTGGTGCTCCCTTCCTCTCTTCAACAAACACGGTCTCAGGAAGAGCTTTGAGATCAGTCTCCTGCTCCTTGGGGACTGTGGACTCATGTTCTTTCTCCCAACTATGTCACATGGATAGCTCTGTGGAAAGACATCATGGCACAGTGGAAAGAATGCTGGGTTTGGAGTCAGAGCATGGGGTTCAAATCCTAGATTTGTCACTTCTCAACTCAGAGACTTTGGGCTAGTCACTTAACTCTCTTGCCCTCACTTGGGCATGTGATGGGGTGGACCTATGTGTGTTGGACCATAAGATAAAAGGTTATTAATTTGGCATCCATGAACTTTGTTTTTAAGATTTTGATATCTATTTTTCAGTATAATCTGCTTTCTTTGTAAGCTTATTTTAAAAACATTGTTTTGTGAAGGATTTTATAGAATGCAAAAAAAAGTTAAGCCCTGGACAATGAGATGATCTCTCAGGGTCCTTTTAGCTAATTATAGGCCTGACTTTTTCTGCAGAGGTAAGATCAGGCTTATTCACTGCTTACATTTAAAAGCACTACACTGGCTGTCAAGAGAGACAAACCTAGTCTAGGTTTTGCCTCTGATTCTTGATGCGACTTCTCTTAGAAGGCCGTGGGGTGGGAGTAATTGCTTGAAGAAAAGGTCTATTTGCTATACTTGCCAATATGGTTCTGGTCTGAAGGATCCCTCTTACTCAGGGGAACAGGGATGAGCCAATGGTGAAAGAGAAACCTTAGAATTGGGGAGGTTATAAATGAAGCAAAGTGGTGAAAAGAAAATAAAAATAATTATGAAATTAGTGAAATGAGAAGCAGACCAAGATTGAGAAGGACTAGCTCTGCTTCTAATGCTTCTAACGGACAATTAAATTCTCTTCTGTGGAGCTCAGTAACGTAAAAACGTAGGAACAGATCATCTCAACATGCCCTCCCAGCTCTAATATTTTGATTATACACTTGTTTCTGTGTGAAGTTAACTATGCCTAATGATAATAATAATGCCTTAATGTTTGCAAAGCACTTTACAAATATTATCTTATTCTGTCCTCAAGCTAACTCTCCAGTTGGTAAACGGGATGATGATGGTGGTGGCGATGACTGACATTCTTATAGCATCACAACTTTTACAAAGTGCTTTCCACACATCTCATTTGGTACTCATCACACTTTTATGAGTTAAGGACTAAAGATGTTATTTCCTCTATTTGATAGATGAAGGGACTGAACTCAGGGAGAGTATCTGCAATAGAATGGAAGCCCTTCAGGAGAGGGAATACTTATTTTATGTCTTCAGTCCCCAGCACTAGGAAGGGGCTGTTGATCGATTAAATGACTTGCCTGTGGTCAAACAGTAAATGCTGAAAGAAGGATGGATATAACCATGCTGTCACATCCACGGTGTCCTTGACCTAATCTTCTCCTTCCCAGGTCCTAGAGACTTGCTTGTTTGCTGCCCTGTGATCCAGATGTGGCTGCATGAATTTTGGTATGTTCTTCATGCACTAAACAATGTAGAGCACTCTTGGCCCTCTTGTTGGAAAAGTCTCTGTGTCTATTTCAGAGATAAGGGCAGTAACTTGAGAAGCCTTGGCAAATGCTTAGGGAACCTCAGTGTACCGGTGGAATGAGAGTGGTGAGGGGGGTGGTGGTGACATCATTGCTTTATAAACCATCTCTGGCCATGACTTTGGCCCCCAAGGTAGTGCGTGACAATCCCTGGAGCCTGCCTGGAGAGATGTCCTTGGGACAGCAGCTGTGGACAGCAATTGGTTTGGGCTCTTTATTTCAACCAAATAAATCAGCAGAGGAGGCACATACAGACACTTACTCCATAGGAGGTCCCCTGGTAGTTTCTCTGTTCTATCTTCTACCTTCACATGAATTTCCACTGCTCATAAAACCCAGTAGCAACAACAGAGCAAAGTAGCTGAGCTGAAAAAGCAAAAGGGATAAATTGGATTGTGGAAGGAATGAGATATCTTTGTTCCCTTACAACAGAGAACTTTTTTGCTAACTTTTTGTGTGGGTGTCTTGTGGACACCATGACACTTCCACACAAAAATGTTAGCAAAAAAGCCTCTGGGCCCCTTCTGAGTACAAGGTTCAGTGTGAATAAAATTCACCTGTTCGAAACCTCTGGACCCCTCCTGATGTTTTAAAATGCATACAACAAAATAGATAGGATTTCAAAGGAAACCAATTATATTGCAATGCAGTTATCAATATATTTTTCTTACCCAAATTGATGGATCCCATGAAATATATCTACAATCCCAGCAACATGCTGATAATGCTTGATGATAATGATGAGAAATGATAGGTAACATTTATATAGCACCTACTATGTGCCAGGTGGTGTGCGAAATGCTTTATAACTATGATCTCATTTGATCCTCAAACAATTTGGTGGCTTAAATTCTGCTGCCTAGCAGAGGTTAAATGACTTACCCAGAGGAACGCAGCGAGGATTTGATCTCAGGTCTTCCTGACTCTGGTTCTAGTATTTTATCCCTTGTGCCCCTTTACTGCCCCCTACAACCAGCTTTTGAATGACATACTTTTAAGTTTCATCTGAATTATTAGTATTTTCTCCATCACTTTCCTTCAGTCTAGATTATCAAGAAAACAAACAAAAAATTCATGGCTCCATGTAAATGCTCATAGTGGAAATTTAATGATTGGTTTTCCAGAGTTGGTTCAAGTTGGCTTCAGTTGCAGACTCCCTGTGGAATGGGGGGATTTCTCTGATCCCTAAGTTAAGAATCCCTGCCTTAGAAAGAGCTATATGAGTTTTGAAGACTGAGGAACTTCTTGGTGACAAAGTTATGGATGGCAAGGTAACATTTCACTTGAGGACATATGACTCTTTTACCTATTCTTTCCTCCTTCCCTCCCTCCCTCCCTTCCTTCCTTCCCATTCCCCTCCCCAGTAGGAAAATTGACCCCAGAAATATGAGATATTCAGCCACAGGGAAGCATTGAAGATTTATTGTGTTCATCCTTCCTTCACAAGGGGATTTGGATAATTCTTAACCAAAAGAAAAGAATTGGCAAGGGAATAATTCAGAGATATCAGAAACCACAGCTGTTTGTCAAATGGGTAAAATCTGCCAGGACCTGAGAAGTCCTCCCTCCACTTATCTATTCCTCTGGGTTTTGGGGAGAGAGAAGAGAGGAAGGTATGTGACAGAAAGGTGAGCCTGATGAACTATTTAGAGCAAAGCTTGTGCCAGTTTAGAAGTGGGGCAGCAGAATTTAAGCCACCGAAAACGGGACGGAGAGGACAATCTCCCCTCCTCCTCCCTCCTATTGAACCCAATCTCCTTATCTAAACTTGATCTTTAACTTCATCTGAAACAGCTGAAATCCTCAACCCAAGCCCCTCTGGGCTCAGATCTGGCCACTGAGCCTGAGGACATGAGGACAGGTGCAATGTGTTTACTAAGTTGAGTCGAACAGATGAGGTTGGGGTGTAAAGCCAGGGGATTACACTGGAATGCAGGCTGGGAAACTTTAAAAAAAATGTTGCCAGGAAGACAGGCTGGAAATCAGGCCCAACGGTGGGGTGGGGGTAAGAAGATGGTCCAAGATCTCCCCTTTTATCATTACAGTTTTTATTCAAATGAGATCACATTATTCAAATAAGAGCATACTACCATCCTTTGCAGACCTGAATGTGCTATATAAATGTCAGCTATTATTATCATTATCACTGAGAGGCCATGTGGTATGGATAGATAGGGCTGGTCTTGGTACTAGGAAGTCTTGACTTTCAGCCCTGCTTCTGACTGAGCGAATCTCAGTGCCAGCTAAAACCTGAAGACTGAGCTGTAGAGAAGGTGCTCACCTGCATTGAAAAAGGAATTTTTCTTACCTTGGAGTTCCCTACATCAGTAAAATCACAGGTCCATCTCCTTTTTCAAAGATTAAAATTATCATTATTATTTTTGGTTCAGATCTCTGATTTTCTTGGTGGAAAGAACTCCAACTGGGGAAACTCCCACTGATGCAGATAGGAGGTCCAAATATGACAGAGTCAGAAAGGTGTGTAGGGGTCACTGAGAGCAGAAATGACTGACCCATGGTCAAACAGTCACTGTGTGTCAAAGACAGGATTTGAACCCATCTCCAGGGCTGGCTCCCTAGATATCAAAATGAGTTTTTTTTAATCCGTGTGTGTGTGTGTGTGTGTGTGTGTGTGTGTGTGTGTGTGTGTGAGAGAGAGAGAGAGAGAGAGAGAGAGAGAGAGAGAGAGAGAGAGAGAGAGAGAGATCCCTTTGGAAATCTATGAACCCCTTTTCAGAATAATGGTTTTAAACAATGCAAGGAAACTAATTTCATTTATGAGCTAGTGAAAATAATGATGTACATTTGTTACCATCCAAGTTCACAGACCCCTCTCCCCCTGAAATTTATCCAAGAATCTCAGATTAAGAATGCCTGCATTAGAGACATAAGGCCTCTCATGACTACCACCATCATGACTGTATTGTCTTATAGCTTGGGATGAAGCTACACTGGAAAACCAGGATGATCTCTTTTGTCCTTCCCCTCTCCAGCCAAACAGCTCCTCTCTGCCCTGGGCAGCCTGTTTGCCACTCATCCTTTATCCTGGGCTCTTGAGAGAAAGAAGGGAAGGAGAAACTAGTAAAGTGTATGAGAAGGTGACATGGCAGGACTATTAAGACAGCTCTTGTACCATCCCATAACAGCTTGTAAGCCATCATGTGGGATGCAGTGGGCTATCCTTCTATGCCTCCTCCCATAAAACCTAATCTCTTGAGGCACTAACTTTAGCTAAATGATGTTGAATTGATGGATTCTTGTTCCCCTTTCTTTCTTCCTCCTCCTTTCTCTTTTTTTCCCTCCTCGTTCGCTTCTCATTGTTTCCCAAGCCATGCATTTGACCAATTCACTAATGAAGACCTGACATTTCAGTCATACAAAAGGAGAATACTCTTCCTCTGGAAAGGTGTTAAGGATGCAAGGACAGTTCTATTTATAGGATCCAGCATATTTACAGACTTGGCTTTCACCTCAGACCTCAAAAGCACGACATTCATTTCCAGTCTTTTGCAGTGGAAGAATTCTACAGATATTGTTCTAATTAGGCATGGTGGAGGAAGCCACTCTGTTAGCCAGTGTACAGCAGGAATGTGTGCAAGACTGCAGTATCTAAAAGTCATGCTGGTATGATTTTGCCTATCAGAGGACTTACGAGACTCCTAACAATAGTTCGTTCGGGTTTTCTCTGAGGCCTAAACCTAATGGATATTATTATTTAGCATAATCATAGAACCTAAATTTAATTTCTTTGTTGTAGTAAATATATATTTGGCAGCAGTTACCATTCATTCACATATTCATTCCTCAT
Source organism: Notamacropus eugenii (assembly GCF_028372415.1). Classification (NCBI taxonomy): domain Eukaryota; kingdom Metazoa; phylum Chordata; class Mammalia; order Diprotodontia; family Macropodidae; genus Notamacropus; species Notamacropus eugenii. Next base: position 436,851,084 of record NC_092874.1, read on the forward strand.
CCATTCGTTTATTTCAAAATGAATTCAGCAAATAATTCACCAGCATTTATTGTATACAAGTCATTGTACTGGACTCTAGGGGAGAATCCTCATAGGGACTTGAAGTTCCCCTCCAGGTCCAAAATGAAGGTTAATGCAATAGTCTTATCCTTCCACCATCATCATCGTTACTGTCATTGTCCTCCTCCTCATTGCCACCATCGACGTTCATAGAGCACTTCTACTGAGCAAAGCTCATTACTTATATTAGCTCATTTGAGCATCAGATCAACCTAATTGAACAAATATTGTGATTATAATCACCCCTATTTTACAGATGAAGAAATTGGGGCTGCCAGGGGTTAAGCAAGTGGCCCAAAGTCCCACAGTAAGTGTCAGAGGTAGGATATTAATCCAGATTAAGTCCAGCTCTGTGCCATGGGGTGAAGAGATCACTAGGTTTAGAGACCAGAGGACTTTTCTTTTTGCATCCATTCTATATGACTCTGGACCTGCCTCAGTTTCTTCCTCTGTAAAATGAGGAGATTGAAATAGATGTTTTCCAGTGTTGCTTCTATCTTCACTACTCAGGGATTCTAGTGGACACATTTTAAATGAGAAACTCAGACATCTCTACTGAGCAGAATATGTTTGGGGGATGCATTTTTTTTTAAATCAGGAGGACCCTTCTTTGTGGCTTTGGGAGGCTAATCACTTCTCAAAATATGGACACAAATACATAATGAAATACATAAATACACAAAGTAACTTGATATCCTATGTCTAGAAGGTTGCCAACCCTTGAGTGCTAGAAATTATTTCACTTCTGTGATAAGTGGATACAATTTGAAATGTCCATTAAGGTGCTGGTAAAAGGAATAATTCTCCAGAATCCGGTGGCATTGGAGGTTTAGCGACTATGGGGAAAGTCAGGAAGGGCGGAACATAACAATAAGGATTATTTTTAAAGGAGATTGGTATTTATGGACCTGTTTTTTATGGTTGTGGGAAACTTTATGTGTGAAAAGTTTCACTGATACAAATCAGCAACTCCTTTGTTACAGTTGAAAAGAAGTGTTTGGGTCACTGAGAGTCAAAGAGGAAATTTTGTAAGTGATTGCTATGTTCCAGGCAGGCACTGGGCCCTGTGCTAGGAATATACATATAAGTAAAAAAGATACCCAACTCTTACCCTGCAGCTGCTTACCTTCTCATGAGTGGGGACAACACATAAAAGGAGGCTGAAAAGGAGTGGGGTGAAAAAAGGAATTTGTGAGACATGCTGGAAAAAGAAATCCTGAGAGTTGGATGTCCAGGGGGAGCGAATGGGTGAATATGGCTGGCTTTGGCATGATCCTTAAACTGGAAGATCTAGGAGCAAGTAACTAGTCAGAGGAAGGGGCTGCAAGAAGTGTGATCTTCCAGGAGGAGAAGGCTGCTGGATGACAGTACAGAAAGGAGTCCTTAGAATCAGGATCCTTGCATTAAGCAGTTGGTCCAGGGTCACATAGCTAGTCAGAAGATTTTAAACCCAGATCTTCCTTACTCCAAGGTCAGTCCTTATCCTCTATACCATGTTGTTTCTCATCAATAATAGTAACAGTTTAGATATGTTATGCTACTGCTACTTATTGTTACTGATATTATATAGAACGTTATGGTTAGCAAAAGTGCTGTACATGTATTATGTTTTACCCTTCACAAGTCTGTAAGGTAGGTGACATGACTTGCACTTGACTTTGTTTTGAGTGAGGGAGGCTTGTGCAAGTCACCAGCCTCACTTCTCCCCCAGAGCCATCTGAATCCAGTGACCAGATATTCATCAGGATGACTGGAGATAACCCAGGATGAGGCAATTGGGTTAAGTGACTTGCCCAAGGTCACACAGCTAGTGAGTGTCAAGTGTCTGAGGTGAGATTTGAACTCAGGTCCTCCACTTCTGCACTAGTGCTCTATCTATTGCACCAGGCAGTGCAAGTATTATTACCTTTATTTTACAGGTGAAGGTTCTGAGGCCCATAGAGGCATCTTACCCAGAGTCATATGACTGGCAAGTGTCCCAGCCAAGACTTCTGGTTACAAGTCTAGGGCTCTTTCAACTAAGCCCAAAGTAATGAAGTACAGAGTTTTTTTGCTTCTCCCCCTAGACTTTTCCTGTTAATCCCTGGAAAGTATTGTGTGTGTGTGTGTGTGTGTGTGTGTGTGTGTGTGTGTGTGTGTGTGTGTATGGAAGGTGGCTCTAGGAAAAACTCCTTAGTGGCTTTTAGGTAATTGTGATATTTTTAATAAATCTAAATTCTAAGCAAAGGAGTTAATTCGTTTCCTTTGTCCTCTTGCCCAGAAATAAATTAATTTCTACCTAGTACTGCAGGCTTTATTTTACCAAGTGTGATTCATTAGCAAAACCCTGCTGTCCTTAAAACCTGATTAAGATCTCCAAAAAACAATGGAGAACTAATGAGAATTTCAGCTCTTCAGAGCAAAAGAAATGACCCATGTTGGGAATAGTGTTGGCCATCATACAGTCACATAATGGCTTATAATTCCTTTCTTTATTGTGCGGCTGTGGGATCCAAATATTGGTTTGCCCAGGAGAAATATAACAATAAAAAATAGTACCACAAATGTTCTGAAGTATAAGTGTTAGCAAAATAAGGTCATAAATAAAGCTGACATTTAAAAAAAAATCTAGACTTTAATTTATTATCTCCTGGATGTCACAGCCCTTCCTGAGCAGCTTATCCTGGGAAGCAGCCTGGACCGGGGTGAGAACAGAGTTCACAGAGAAACTGACTTTGTCTGTCTGTCTGTCTTTCTCAGGCAGGCCAGTGCCATCTAGAAAGCTGCCTACCATTGCTGTTTGCCTTTCCAGAGTCTGTTTTTCTGCTTTGGAATCTGAAAAGGGCTCAAGTGAAAAATCCAGTGGTGGCAGTTTCCCAGTCCTTCAGTCAAGTATTTCAGTGAGTTCCTGCCTGGTGTTGGCTCTGAAGGCCAAAGGCAAGCGACGAATGACAGTGATCTGTTAGGAAACAGATGTTTCCCCCAGAAACTTTTGATTAACTGATTATATAAAAGTGTTTTTTTCTCTCTCCATCTCTCTCTCTCTCTCTCTGTCTCTCTCTGTCTCTCTGTCTCTGTTTCTGTCTCTGTTTCTCTCTTTCTCTCCTTGGTTTTTAAAAGGAAAGGGAAAAGACAGTTATTTCCCTTTCTCCTCCCAGAAGATATGTCTAGAGAGATGTTCTGATTATGAAGATTTACAGCCAGCCCTGAAATGAAACAGTCACTTTTGTATGAAGCAATTTTTTTTTGCCCTGCTGGGTGGTCTCCTGAGGTACAGTTTCAAAGACTGACATTTTCAAGATGACAGACTTGTATCTACTTTTTAGCAATTTCAATTGTTCAAGCATACTTCATTTTTAAAAAGAAAGTTAGGAAGATAGAGAGAGAAAGGGAGATAAAGAAAGGAAGGAAGAAGAGATGGAAAAAAGGAAGAAAAAAAGACTCAGGAAGGAATGAAAGGAGGGAGGAAAATAAATGACACAAAGGAAAGAAAAAAGGAAGAAGTAGGAAGACAGAAAGGAAAGAAGGAAGAAGGAAAGAATTACAGAGGAATGGAAAGAAAAAGAGACAAAGTAAGAGGAAGGAAGGAAGAAGAAAGAAACAGGATGGAGGAAGGAACAGGTGGAAGACACCATTTAGGTATCAGACTATAGTAGGGTATTAAGAGTAGAAGGTCAAATTATTAGCAGTCTGCCCAGAAAGAATCTTCTTGTCATTATGTGACTTACACACATCACACTGTAAGTAAGTGTCTGAGGCTGGATTTGAACTCAGGTCTTCCTGACTCCAGGCCTAGGACTCTATCCACTACACCACCTAGCTGCCCTATGTATGCTTTAGTGGCCCCCATTTTTATTAATTTAACACCACTGTACTATACCATGCTACAACATATTCTTAGAATTATATCATCTCTCATTTTCCAAGGAAAATATGATTAAATAGAATGAAAATGAAATGTTGTCTAGCAATGATCTAAGAACTTTGTATTTTTAATGGTAAACTATAAAAATGAGCAAAGCTTGAGATACCAGGGGGAAAGAGGAATGGAATGATTATCTTTCCTTCTTACCCCGTTCACCTAGGGAAGCCCCTGGGCTCTATGTGTCAGTGAGCCATTGAAGGTTTCTGAGTAGAGGAAAGGGTGCCATCATATAAGGGAAAATCCACACATAATTAATCTGGAATTCATTTGTAGGATGAGAAGGAAAGTGAAAAATTAAAGTGAGGGAGGCCAGCTGGGAGACTATTACTACTGTGCAAGTTTTAGGTGGTATGACTTCAAGGGCAAATCTCCTTTTTTTCCATGGGAGTTTTTATAAATGTGTGGGCATTGTGCAATAGTGATAAATCAGTTTGAAAAGGGCAGAGAATCAAGGATATTTTTTTAGAGGGCAACAGAACACTCAGCTGACCAAGCAGGTCAACTTCTTAAGACATTTAAATTAAAGGCCAATATTATTGATGACAGACTTTTCAATCTGAGGGTATGACTTTAAATTCAATTTGTAAGACTTGGCTAGGAGACCATTTCTGCTACTGATTTTTTTCCCTTAATAATTTTTCTCCTTTCCTTAAATAACAGCTGGTGTCACCACAGCAAGATCCATAATTCAAAGAGAAAGACAATAGAAAATTGAACCCTCAGAGTTCCTTAAGACAAATACAAATACTCCTTTCTCACTTTCTCCCTGCTCTCCCACCATATTTCCAAGATACAGGATCATAGATTTAGAGATGGAAGGAACATCTTCTTCGTTCCATTATTTTGTAGTTGAGGAAATTGAAGCCTCCTGAGGTTAATTGACTTGCTAAGGTCACACAGGTGGTCTAGTGGTAGAATCAGGATTTCAGTCTTGGTCCTCTGATTCCAATTCCAGGATTCTTTCCACTTCAATGTGCCAGAAGAAATTGTTGTAATAAGTAACTTCTATCTTCCCCAGAAGTCTCCTTTTCTGCTTCCCCTCCCAAATCTCCTCCAGTGGAATATAAGCCCCTTGAGGAAAAGACTTTTATTTCATCTTTCCTTTCCGAATACTTAACACAGTAATTCCCACATAGTAACCCTCAGTAACCTTGCACCAAATGATATCTATGTTGCCTATAAATGGACAAGTTGTCTTCCCTGATAGAAAATGTATTCCTCCAGAGCAGACATTTTCACTTTTGGCTTTGGCTTTTCAGGCACAATGCCTGGCCCATAGTAGCCATTTATTAAATGTATGTCTGAGGAATTGCATTAAGGTCTGACTTCTTTCTTGCAGCACACCTTTGACCCCCAACTTCATCAGTCATCTATCCACTGGCTCCTTCCCAATGTCCACAAATAGGCTGAGGTCTTCCCAGTCCTCATTTTCAGTCTATACTGCCCTCTTCTCAAGCTACCATCCTATATGTTGTCTACCCTTCGTAGACAAATCCTAAAATCACCCCTCGCTTGAATGAAACTCTTGCTTCATCATTCCCCAGACATTTTCATGCTGCGTTGTTTCTGTGCTCCAGCCTCCACCGACAAACTACATTACACATCCTTATCATGGACCAACCACTTGTGATTGGGAGCACTCACTCTACATAGTGCGGACCTAGAAGTCTGATGGTTAGGAGAGGTGGGGAGGCATCCAGCAAAACAAAGAAACAATCAATTCCCATTTGTTTGGAATAGCCTAGATTTTTCTTGTGTATCAGAGTTCAATGCATAAATTTTGGAATAAATAAAATATGGTGCAAATATGATTGGTGTAATACAACAGATGTCTATTTAGGACCTTCTAGCATGGTACTTGCATTGAAATCCTACAAAATTTATATACCCTCTGACTCCAAGAAGCTTACATTTTAGTAGGGAATATTATCCAAGCTTACATTATAGAAGGGGTGGCAATTGATCTGTAAGACATCAAACAAGCATAAAACAGGGAGATGTATGTTCACCGAAGGGATCCATGATGGCTATGGAGGAGATGCAGGTTAGGGACTCCTGACATCTAGTGAAATATTTCAGATACTTCTATTTGTGAATGACTTTCTGCTGGAAGTATCAAGTCCCTCAGAACAATTCAGAGTCTCCTAAATGTATTCCATAATCCCTCTAAAGCATTTTGCCTGGCTGTACAGGAAAGTTCAAGTGGATGAGGGCTGCCTATTGTTCACACTAGGGCATGCTCTTTAATGGATAGCTGACAGATTTTGTCCAGACATTGTGAATGGACAATAACTGGTCTTGGCATTGAACAGAAATAGTAGAGCAGGTTAGATTGCCTTTCAGAAACTGCAAAGTTCTTTCAATGACTCTGAGCTTCTTTTGGAAAATAAAGGCCCACCTCCTTAAGACTAGCATTCCTCTGGTGATATTGTACGACTGGCAATAATGAAGCCCTCTAATCTTTAAAGAATTGGATTTGACCATCACCCAAAAGACAAAGGAGAGAAGCATGGTGGGTGTGTGTTTGTGTGTGTATGTGTTTTGACATATTACCCACAAAGGATTATAAAGAAGCAGAATGAAGGAAGGCATTAAGGAAATACGTACAAATGGAAAAAAAGATGGACTGATCATGTGGGAAGGGGGAGGGCTAACTGGTACATAGCCTGCATGTTTCATTGGTTTCTTCACAGTGTCAAGAGAAAGAAAAGAAGGTCCCTAGTACATCAGGTAGAATCCTTGTGAGGAATTTAAGGGAAGACACGAATAAGAGTTCCATAGGATGGATAGGTGGGAATAGGTAGGATAGACTGCAATCTGTATCACTACAGGGAACAGCTGCATGGATGGAGTAACACATCCAATTGAGTGTGCTGAAGTATATTTGAGTACTGTAGAAGAGTCCTAGACATTTTTAAAGAATCTTTATGGCATCACATGTGGCTAATGAAGAAATGATGCCACTAATTAAATGATCAAGAGAAAGTGTGAAGTAGTGAATAGGAAATCAGAACTGAAGCTATGGAAGAGTTGGCTGTGTGGCCCTGGGAAAGTCACTTAACCTGTGAGGGCTCTAGGTCAGTGGTATCAAACTCAGATAGAAACTAAATATAAGGATCCCTAAAGTTAGCATATTGACTTAGGAAACCATACATTGACACCCATATTCTGTTGTATTTTTATTTTGTTAAATGTTTTTATTTGGTCGAGGGTCATAAGCTTGCTGTTTCATAGTCATGCCTGACTTTGTGACCCTGATTTGGGGTTTTCTTGACAAGGATACTGGAATGGTTTTACCATTTCCTTTTCTAGTTCATTTTACAGATGAGGAAACTGAGGCAGAGTTAAGTGACTTGCCTTGACACACAGCTGGTAAGTGTCTGAGGCCAGATTTGAGTTCATGAAGAGGGCTCTTCCTGACTGCAGGGTTGGCACTCTATCCACTGAATCACCTAACTGCTCCTATGAGGTGAATACCACTGTTCTAATGCTAGAAGTGGAGAAAAAATACCAGCCTCCACCGATAGCAGTTTCCTGCGTGAATGAATCATGTATTTTTGTCACAACTTGCTTTGCCAAAGTATATAGACATTTCAAAGGGGCAAATTTAGGCTGGATGTCAGGAGAAACTTCTAGTAAGAGCTGAGTTCAAGTCCTTCTCTTGACATGTACGGTTGCATGATGCTGGGTTGGTTATGACCTCTCAGTGCTACAGTGCCTCTCTAAGAGTAAAAGTTACAGAAAAGATGCTATCCTGCATTCCTAAAGGGAGATTCCCCCGCTGGGAGTTTCCTGTAAGAATGAACTCCCAGGTCTATTCGCTATTATCTCAACCCTATCATTATTTGCTCTACCAGAGAGGCTAGAAGTTGCAAAGAGGTGAGTTTTGTCTTGGTGTCAGGAAAGCCTTTTTAGCAATTAATACTTGGTTTTGAGTCACAGTGGGTTTTCCCTTCCTGTAGGTCTTCAAGAAAAAGTTCCATGACCACTTGCAGGTATGGTATTACAAGGACTCTTGTCTCAGTACAAGCTGGACTGTATTGCCCTAGAGAGCCCAGCCATCCCCAAGACTGTGCTTTGGAGAAGGATGAAGTTTGACTCTATCTGGCAGTGCTAAGGTTAAAGCAGCAGAGCATCTCAGTGAGCAGTTAACAGCCAGGAAGGGTACGGTTCAGAATAATTTCTGCCTATGCCCAGAGGTCCCCAACCAATAGAACAGGGTCAAGGCTGTTCCCTTCCAGGTACAGTAATTCTGTCTACACCAGGCTCTTTGTGTATACTCAGCACTTATAAACTGGTATGGAAACTGTGCTGGAAAATGGGTGATTTACATAGTAATCTACCAACTCTGTTCTTGTATTGCCCCACCAGAAAGTGAGGAAATCATGAAATCTCCACTTCCCAGAAAAGTCAGAGGCTCAAATCTCCTCTGTGTCAATGTGGAAAATCAAGCCCCAGACACCACCACCACCACCATCACCACCCTTGCCACATACTGGATCTTCGCCAGTGTTGCCCATTGTACAGCTGAGCTGGGGGTTGGCATTTGTGCCCCAAAGCCACGTGGAACAGCTGCTCAGCGTTTGCTGTTTCTGTGTGGTCTCTAAATGGTGGGGTGGAGAAATATCCATGGAAAAAGCAATCAGAGAACAGGCCTAGCTTTCTCTTCAGGATAGTCTCATTTGCATTGGAGCCATCTGTCTCGTGTTGTATGTTTGGAGGAGGAAAAACAAGGGAATGACTGATGAGCATGGGAACAGTTTGCTTTGCTCTGGCCTTCTTGCGGTCCTGTCTGGGTCAGGTGTGTGGACCAGCCAGACTGGGTGTATCGACTCTTTTCAAGGAGAAGAAAGACAGTGCTATGAGTGGATAAAGATGAAGTGATCTGTAGGGAGATTTTATGTGCCTGGATTACCCTGGCCAGTCAGTTGATGTAATATAAATAAACTGCATCTGACTGGCTGGGTGGCTGGAGGTCCAAAAAGCAGAAGCTTTGACCCGAGAATGGGCTTTCCCAGGGTGCATTAGCAGAAGACCCAGTACTTGATACTGCTGCTCCCACTGAGGAATGATAATCAGAGAGAATGTCTAAAGTGCACAATGAGACAGTCACTGCATTCCATAGGCTAGCCAGCACTAGGGTGACTGTATTTGGCTTCATCAGGTCTGACTCCATGAGGCACGTTTGCGCCCAAACTGGATGGCTAAGGGGTTTAACATTGTACAAACATGGCTGTAAATTAATAAGCTTAAATCTTGGCAAAGAGGGAATGAAACAGAATGGGTAGAGATCCGGCCTTCACATCTGAAGAGCTTAGTTCAAAGCCTTTTCTGACATATTTTCTCTCTGATTCTAGGCAAGTCACTTAACCTCTCAGACACTGAATTGCAGAACAGATGCCGTTCTGCATTAGTACAATGAATTTCTTTATCCAGAGTTTCTTATAACAATGAAATCACAGATTTGGACCCAAAATCTAGCCTAATATCTGTACCCCATAGCCCAACAGCCCAGCTCTCAGAATCCTAATCTCAGAATCTTAGTGTTGGAAGGGCCTTCAGAGATCATCTAGTGGAACATGAATGGGAATGCCCTCCCACAACTGGTCACCCAGCTTCCATAGGAAAACCTAAAAATACAGAACTTATTATGTCCAAAGGCCATCCATTCTGATGCTGGGCTGCTCTGATTCTTCAGATGTATCCTCTTATAATAGGGTGAAAACTGCTTCTCCGCAATTTCTACTTTCTGCCCTCCAGGGCCAATCAGGACAAGCCTAGCCATCTTTCATGTGACAGTCCATCAAACATTTGAAGGTGGTGTATAATGCAAATGTCATTGAGTGCCATCAGCCATCTCCACAGGCGGCCATTTCTCATATACTGAAGGAACAGAGAAGAAAGTTTTTAGCAACCAAATCTTTGGCACAGTGAGAAGTTTGGTGTCAGAAATAGGGATAGTTTTTATCAATGAAATGATACTAACAAGATTATTACTTTCTGTTGCTGTACTAAGGATTGCGGAGCCTTTCCATTTGATTGGAAGCTGAAATCTCCTACTTGAGTTGTCTCTCCATATTATAATGTAAACAGGGACCATCTTGCTTTTCTCTTTGTATCCCCAGTCAGTGTTCAGCACAGTACTTTGTACTTAGAGAGTGCTGAATCAGTGATTTTCCTTCCTTCCTTCCTTCCTTCCTTCCTTCCTTCCTTCCTTCCTTCCTTCCTTCCTTCCTTCCTTCCTTCCTTCCTTCCTTCTCCTTCCTTCTTTCTCTTTTCTTCTTCTTCCTCTGTCTTTCTATCTCCATTTCTCTCATCTATATCTATTTATGTCATTTGTCTCTATCATTCTCTTTCCTATCTATCACTATGTCTGAGACCATAAAGTCATCATTTGCATTTAAAATTTTTAGCCTGTTGCTTAATTTTTTTTTAAGCAGTGGGTATTTGCCATAAAGAGAGGACCTTGGTGTAATGATCTCATGATGTTCTAACCTGAAGCCTAAGGAGGGTCAGTAATTGTCCTAAGTTACACTGAAGAGTCAGGGTCCCACCCTGCAGCAACCATCTGTTAGGGTTGACTCTCTGGCATCTAACCTTTGGTTGACTGATAGGGTAAGAGCTGGCCTGGTGACAGTTGAGCTTAATATAATTCTGACTTCATCATTATTAATGGACCTGAACCAGCATGCCTGGAATCTTAGCTCCTTTTCTGAAGAGTGTATGTGTGATTCCAGATACAGTACATGAGACAAGGTCAATAGTCAGAGAGGTTGGAGGTGTCACCAGAGCAAAACTGGAAAGGTTGGTTAGAGGGCTTGAACTCCAGTACTTTTATAGTAGGACTGAAACGGAATGATACCTTTCAAAGGCATTAGCAGCATGCTTCAATTTCTAGAACCACCTACAAATGTACTAGTATTTATTGACTGCTGACTCAGTATCTAACTCTGTATCAGGAGCTGGGCAGGAAATAGGGATATGGTAATGTCCCCGTTCTTGGGGAATGAGGCAGTCTATTTCAGGAGGCAGACATAGACATATGAAACACAGGTTGACATAGTGGAGAGAGGTGATGTAGTAGAGTGGAAGGAGGGACTGGGAGGAAGGATTTTGTGTCAGACTAGATCTGGAATAGGCTTTCATTAGTATGGGTTCTTTCATTCTTCCTATCTGTATCTGTTGCACCCAGCCCAGGACTTGTCATGCAGTAAGTGCATACTAAGTACTTACTGAGTGATTGATTGACCTCTGTAGCTTATTTCAGGTGTGACCCTGGGAACTCTAACTAGAGCAGGGCAAATGGTGTTTTGCCTCACGGTTCTGAATTTGGAAGGTCGCACTTGCAATATCTGAACAATGTAGAAAAAGTCACCTATTTGTCACTTATTGTTAAAATAAGAAGCTACCAATCAATCAACCAGCAAGCATTCCTAGCAAGGATAGAATTGGCAGGTATATTGCCTAGCAATGCTTGCTGTAAATGAAGCCTTGATAACACAAAGACATAAATGAAACAACTGCCTCAAGGAGTATATAGATGGTTTGCGGGGGTAGAGTTTTTCCCTCTCCCCTGCCCCTTATGAGATGGCATGATCCTGTCCTAGTGTCTTGTCTTTTAGCCCACTCCCTCCTCTGTGGGTATGATTCACGCTGCTTGCCCTGGGTGCAACATTTCTAGTTATAGCTTTTTAAATTATTAAGTTCAAGGTAGAAAAGGAGAAAGTCATTTAGTAGAAAGAAGATCTGGGTGCAAACCTTACCTCTGCAACTATGTGATCATTGAAAAAAAAACTTCTCTCGTCCCAATTCCTTCACTTGTAAAAAATGAGTGAGTTGGATTATATGATCTCTAAGGTCCCTCTTAGTTCTAACATATCTATGAATCCAGCTGGAGACAGTGACCAAGGCAGATGACGTATAGTCTACAACATGACGAGATAAGAAATTTTGCTCTAAGCAATGTGACACATTCTGGAAACTAACCATTACCGTCTTCTTCTAGAAGAAACCCATTGTCCATTGGATCAGGTGTACGGTGGAAATGATATCAAGAAAGTGAAGTTGCAAAGTTAAAGCAAAAATTTTATATAGGTTATATATGTGCAATCTTGCAAAACATATTTCTATATTAGTCATGTTGTGAGAGAAGATACAGAGAAAAAACCACGAAAAAATAAACTGCGAGATGGTATGCTTCAATTTGCATGCAGACTCCATCAGTTCTTTCTCTGGAGGTAGATATTTCCCAATTACATGTAAAAGCCCTGAGTTGGGTTGGGAGACCTCTGGTCTATTCTCTAGTCTAGCATTCATTAGCTGTGGGACCTTGGATAAGTCAGTGAGCTTCAGTTTCCTCTTTTACAAAATGCTAAGATGAGGGAGTTGGACAAGATTGTTACTAAAGTGTCTTTTCAATTTATCCTTTGGTGATTCTTTGGTCAATGGTAATCATCATTCCCAGCAAGAACAGAAAGGGCAGGTATGTTGCCTAGCATACCCCTCTTTATCTTTACCCCTTTCTCACCAAATCCATCTAGTCTATTTTTTCTCCGCTGTGGTGAAATAATTCTGACGATATTGTCTAAATTGTGAAAAGAAAAGTGGGATTTGCTTAGCAGAGATTTGGTTTGCAGCCAGAAAGGACTATTCCTTTTCCAATATATTCCCCCAATGGTTCCCTAACTGCAAAATGAGGGGTGTTTTGCTGAAGACCAGTCCATACATCTATAATTTTCTTTTTCCTTCTTGTTTCCTTTCCTAGAATGGCTTATCCTTTTCTTTTCTCATACCCAGAACCCTCCAAAGTTTTATCTGAGTTTCAAGGATAAAGACCCCAAAATAGCATCCCTTTTGACTTCTCTATTTTCCATTAATATCTCCTTTATTTGAACTCTTAATTTGCATCACTTCCATTACACTGCTTAGGACTTATAAAACCATCAGATTTGAAACTGAAAGAGGCTTTGGATATTACCTAGTCTAACCTCCTCATTTTGTAGAGGAGGCATCGGAGACCCCAAAAAGCTCAACCCTTGGCACCACAGGCAGCTGATTCAAACCTGGCTCCTCGGACTTCAGATTTTTGTTCTACGTCTAGGCTCCACCACATTATGATTATTTTATGTGCTTTTGTCTTGTCTCCCCAGTTCAACCATAGATTTCCCAGAATGCCTAGCATTCTCTCCCTTGAATGGCTTACCCATTGGGATAGTCTGGCTCACTGTTAAGGAAAATAGCTTTGTTAACTAGCTTCAGAAAAGCTATTTTAATGGCCTGCAAAATTGAAGTATCCTTTTTACATTCTAACAGGCCTGTTCTGACTTAACCAGTATAATTTTCACCTGGAGATTTTCGGCTTGTTTCTAAGTTTTGCATGTCTTCTACTTGTACCTGTGAAACATAAGATAAAGGATTCCAATAAAGCCAGTTGGTCTCAATCTGTCTGAAAAGATCTTTAGTGGAGTTTAGTTATTTACTCTGTCTTGTTTACGTCTAATCTCCCAAGCGCCTCAGAAGTATTTCCTAACCCAGTTAATATTTTAATTTAGATGCTGTGGGAACAGAGGTCAAATATTTGTCTTCTGCATACTATTGAGTGACAGTGTGATCCTGGGAACCACTGAGATTCTTTCACTCATGATACTCAGTAGTGTATTGAAATATTCATTCATTTTTAATAGAAAATTGGGTGCCCTGAATATGTTAGGCATGAATAAATATTTTTTGAAAAGCTAAATGGTTTCCTTCTTTTTTTACTTACTAAGGAAAGATATTCTGTGTTAGAAAATGCAGGGTTAAGAAAAAAAGGGATATGGGGTGATGCCTTAGATTCAGAGACTTAGTCCTGTCTTGGAGCCATAGAATCTAAAGCTAGAAGTGACCTAGGCACCATTTGATACATTCCCTCATTTTATAGATGGGAAAATGCATCCTGAGACAAGAGTGACACTTTGTCCTAACTCGCATGTCTAGAAAATAACAGAACTGGAATTTGAATCCAAGTTCCTGGGTCTTTTTGAAATAATCTTTTCACCTTGATATACCATGGTCTCTTGTTAGAACTGCTAGAAGGAGTAAAGGACAGAAAGGGAATCGGTACTCAAAAACATGCTGACATCTCTTAGGTGGGCATAGCCATTCATTATAGTTAGCAAGTGAAAAACCTGTAGCAATTGCCATTTGGAAGGGACCCCGACAGCAGTTTAGAAACCTGACAAAGACAAAGTCATGTGACCTTAGGAAACTTTTACCTCTCTCTGGGCCTCAATTTCTTCATCTATGAGATAAGGGGTGGGGTTTAAGCTCATTGTTCTCTGAAGTCCATTCCAGAACTACAGAAATAATGCAGGTTTGTAAAGTACTTTAAGGGCTACAAAGCCTTTGTATCACAAAAATCTTAGGGTTGTAGTATGATGCCAGTTCAATATGAGGGCTCAGGAGAAGAAAGTGAGGGTGGTGACCTTGCCCAGCCCTCCATCTCTCAAATCAAAGCCAACTGCAAGTCATGTCATCATCTTGATATCATGGTCCTCTTTGAGAACAAAGGACAAACACAAGCCCTGAGTGAGTAGGGGCTCCTCCCCTCCCCTCCCCTCCCTTCCCTCCCTCCCATCTACTCTGGTGTTCTACCCAGGGGAAGGTACACTCCATGCCCCAAAGCTGCTTTTTTTCCTCAGGGTTTACTGGTTACATTTCTTGCTCAAAGATCAAACCTTAAACCCAATTCACTCTGGAGCTCATAGACTGGACAACAAGTCCACACCCACCTAGCACTAAGTGAATGTAATTACTAAATAGTAATTGTTTCTCTTTTACCGAGGAACCCTGAGGGTCTAACCTTCCCAGTTTGATTTTTTTTTTTTGATTAAAGGGACCATCCCTTGAGTAACTACTTAAATAAACCTATTAATTGAATGGATGTATCTCACTCAAAGTGAGAATGTGATAAGACATTAGCCTGAAAGGGCCAGGGTCTCACATTGCATCCTGGGCCATCTCCAGTCCTCCTGATGACTATCAGGCCACTGGACTCAGATGGCTCAGGAGAAGGAAGTGAGGTTGGTGACCTTGCACAGCCCTCCCTCACTCAAATCAAAGCCATGTCATCATCTTGATGTCATGGTCCTCTTTGAGCATGAAGAACAAACACAACAATAAGTTCAATATGAGTTAATGTGTGATGTGGTAGCCAGAAAACCCTAACATGGTCTTAGATTGTATTAACAAAGATATAGTGTACTTGAGTAGGAAGATAATAGTCCTGGCCAGGAGAATGGTCAGGTCAGAGTGGAGTATGTGAGATGGAGAATAATGAAGAATAGGGGTGAGGGTGGGGTGAGGAAGAAGGAAGACTAATTAGGGAGTGTAGGATCTTGAAAGCCAAACAAAATAGTATGGATGCAATACAGTAAATAATAGAATATTATGTTCAATTTATGTGACTCCATGGTCAAGATTTTATCTTTATGGAGGGGCATGACTGTGGTAAAACAAAACAAAACAATCAAATCACATCTTTTAGGAAGAGTTGCTTAGCAGTGGTTACCAGACAGAATTAGGGGGAAGAGGAACTAGTCAGATCATTTTGGGGATGTGGTAGTAATTAACCCAGATTATGCTGTTTGGTAAAATAGAGGTCAGTCATTTTTCAGTTGTGTCTGACTTTTTGTGACCCCTTTTGCGGTTTTCTTGGCAGAGATACTGGAGTGGTTTGCCATTTTCTTCTCCAGTTTATTTTACAGATGAGGAAACTGAGGCAAACAGAGTTAAGTGCCTTGCACAGGGTCACACAGCTAGTAAGTGAGGTCACATCTGAACTCAGGAAGATGAGTCTTCTTGACTCCAGGCCTGGTGCCTTATCCATTGTGCGAGCCAATTAGGAAGAATACTGGCCTCTTATTTACTACTTATTACTGTGTGACTTCATACAAGTCACTAAGGCTCTGAGTCTCAGTTTCTTCAGCTGGATAATGAATAGATTGAATCAGATGATCTCTAAGGTCTTCTAAATCCTATGAAAACTAGACCTTTCTGGTTTACCTTTTTCAATTTACTTGAAACTAATCAAATTAATCTTAATGGCATATAGTTTTAATTATTATTAATTCGGACTGGCCACCCACCTTTCCTCTCTCACCCAACTTAACCTGGCTTAAATGAACTACAACTGGAAGAAGTATTTTGTTTTTGTCTCTTCTCTCTATGTCTTCCTAAACCCATTTCTATTACCTTTTTAAAGAGGGTAGAATAGTAGAGCGTTTGACTGACAGTCAAAAGCCTTGATTTTTAGTCTTAAATTTTCCCCCTTCCCTACCATGGCTATACAATCTTGAACAAGTTCCTCTTCCCTCTCTGTTCTCACTTTTCTCACATTTAAAATGAGGGAATTGGTCTAGAGGACAGTTAAGATCCCTGAAGCTTCTCAAATGCTTCCCCTCTATGTCAGCCTTCTTCTAATACTTATTCTTTCAGCATGCAGATGATGTTACCTTTTGGAGGGGGGAATGGTTCTGGACAAAATAATCATGATTGTGGCCAGTATGTGAAACACATGTGGTCTAGATGAATTTAGCTGAAATTCTTTCTTTCTTTCTTTAAGATGATGGAATGAAAAGTGTTGAGGAGCTTAGCTCTCCCATAAACACTCAAGTGAAGTTCTAAAAATATACTAGAAGTGAGTTCTGGTCAAGATGGCATTCCCAATTAGGGAGCAGACCAGTTAGCTCCCCCATACCTATTTTAGCAAACATCTGAATTTTTTTTACCAGAATGAATAACGATAAGTAAATCTAAGAGAAATGATAGTATGTGACTTCTGCCATCTCAGAACTACTTAGAAAATGAGTTAGAAAGCCACAGGCAATAGCAGAAGGGGCCAAAGCCAGAATTAGGACAGGCAAACAAACTCCCAGAAAGGTCAAAAATGGGCCTGAGAGATGAACAGCTTGTAGGGCTCTGTGTCTGGAGACAGTAAGAACTTAGAGTCCTTCCAAGAAAATCACAAGATGGTGACCTTGGAAAACTCAGGGTGTAGTAATGACCAGTACAATATGGTGCCTTTCAGAGGACAATCCAGGAACTCAGGGAGATCCTTAATACTCTGTACTGAAATATACATACACATATATATTTGAATAATATTTTATTTTTCCAGGTTACATGTACAAACAATTTTAACATTCCTTTTTTTTTTTTTTAAAACTGCGTTCAGTGGAAGGTAAGTGGCACAATGGATAGAGCACCAGCCCTGGAGTCAGGAAGACCTGATTTCAAATCCAACCTTGGACAGTTGACACTTACTAGTTGTGTGACCCTGATCAAATCACTTACCTTCAATTGCTTCACCAAAAACAAATGTGTTCCAAATTCTCTCTTACCCTCTTTCCACTCCCTTCTCCCTGAGCTGTTAAGCAATTTGATAGAAGTTATATATGCGCAATCATGCAAAACATATTTTCATATTAGTCATATTTTCAAAGAAGATACAGACCAAAAAAACCCCACAAAAAAAGAAAAATCGTATGATTCATTCTGCATTCAGACTCCATCAGTTCTTTCTCTGCATGAGCACAGCATTGTTTTTTATCATGGGTCTTTTGGAATTGTCTTCGAACATTGTGCTGCTGAGAATGACTAAGTCATTCACAGCTGATCATAGTAAAATCACTATTACTGTTACTATGTATAATGTTCTCTTGGTTCTGCTTATTTCACTTTGGATCACTTTATGTAAGTTTTCCAGGTTTTTCTGATATTGTTCTGCTTATCATTTCTTATAGCACAATAGTATTCTTCCTTCCTTCCTTCCTTCCTTCCTTCCTTCCTTCCTTCCTTCCTTCCTTCCTTCCTTCCTTCCTTCCTTCCTTCCTTCCTTTCTTTCTTTCTTTTTCTTTCTTCCTTCCTTCCTTCCTTCTTTGTCCTTCCTTCCTTCCTTCCTTCCTTCCTTCCTTCCTTCCTTCCTTCCTTCCTTCCTTCCTTCCTTCCTTCCTTCCTTCCTTCCTTCCTTCCTTTCTTTCTTTCTTTCTTTCTTTCTTTCTTTCTTTCTTTCTTTCTTTCTCTATTTTTAGTTGGCAAGTTGGGGGAGATAGAAAGTTAGCAATAGTGAGGCAAAAAGCAAAGGTCACTGCAGCATTCTTTTAAAAATACACAGAAGAGAATATAAGGAAATTCAGAATGAAACATTAAGCAGAATAGTTTTGCAGTGATGTGTGTAATGTAATGTGCAATCTATGATATACTTTTTAAAAAAGCAAATATTATGATATGGAGAATCATAGCTTTATATATAATATTCTTTTTTATCTTCTGATGTAGATATACATATATATAAATGTTTTTGGGGGTGTTTAACTATAGAATATATGTATATATATGCATATAAACATGTATGTATGTTTACACATGGGCACATATATACACATAGATGTGTGTTTATACATGGGCACACATATACACATATATATACACACATATATGAAGATGTGCATATGTGTGTGTATGCGCGTGTGAGACAATGAACCAAAAGACACACCAAGACGTGTATACCCTAGACTTTCTAAGAGACTGGAAACAAACACCTCGGTAGCTTGACACAGAGCCCGGGCAGGAAATAAGGCCATGGTAGTGCAGGGGGAGTCTTCGAGCTGTTGACCTACTAAGAAGCCCAAAGCTATTACTTGGAGCTTTAGTTCTCAGGCAGCCTGAGCTACAACCAAAGCCATACAACAAGCCATTTGATAGTGCCAAGAACTTTGATAGCAAGATTTTTTAATATTTCAAGAAATCATAATTTTAAAATTTGTTTTATTTTTAGTTCACAAAATAAAATAAGCATTTCCATAATAGAGTATAATAAAAAGATGATTGCACATGAAACTGCAGATCTATTATGTGCAACTTGCTATTCCTTTGAAATATATAATAGTTATCATGTAAATTTCTTTTTTCTTTTTCTTCCCTCCCCCCAGAAATGGTTACCATTAGACATCATTATGTGTGTGTATGTATATATATATGCACATATATACACACACATATACATGTATGTATGTATGCATATTTGTGTATGTGTGTGTAAAATCACTCTACACATGTTTCTATTTATCAGTTCTTTCTCTGGGTGCAGACAGCATCTTCCTTCATTGGTCCTTTGTGGTTCATTTGAGTATTTATAATTAGTAAAAATAACTTAGTTGCTCAAAGTTGTTCTTAAAATAATATTGCTGTTACCATATACAATGTTTTCTTGGCTCTTCTCATTTTGTTTTTCATTATTTTGTGCAAGTCTTTCCCTGTTTTTCTAAAATCATTGAGTTCTTCATTTCTTATAGCATAGTGGTACTCCACCATAATCATATACTACAATTTGCTCACAGCATTCCCCAGTTGATGGGCATCCCCACAATTTCCTGTTCTTTGCCACCACAGAGAGCTTTCTATAAATGTTTTAGAAGGTATAGGTTCTTTTCTTTTTTTTCTAATCATCTGTGGAAAGTTTTTGCAAATGGAGTATGGTGAATTTTAGACATAATCGTGAAGTTATTACAACTCACTGTGAAATTGATTGCTTTCATATAGGATAACACCACTTTCTGATCTGAGTTGCTGTCAGTTGTTACTCTGGGAAAGATTGGATAATAATGATAGCTTATCTTTATATGGCATCTTAATGTTTGTAACTCTAGGCAACTCTCTAATAATATAGCAAAGAAGATGCTGACCTGCACTGGTAAAAGTAGCTTCCTCACCAGTGAGTTCCCTATATTAATGAAATCACTCATCAAGTTCTTATCCTTGTCCCTTTAAGGCTTGAAAAATACATACTTAATCCTACTGGATCTTCCTGAGCCTACAGTTCTTCGTGTGTTAAATATATTGGAGATGGAAATTTTCAGTGTGTAAGGCCTAGTGAGAGCTTAAGACTGACCAGAGGATCACAGAATTTGGGGCTGGATAGAAACTTATTGATCATCTTGAATCCAGAAAAGTTGCCTCTTGAATTTCTTCCTATGGTTGCAATGGTTACAATGGAATTAGTTACTTTTTGAAGTAGTGAGTTCCTTGTAACTGGAGGTATGCAAGTAAAGAATGGAGGTCCATTTGTCAGGGATGTTGTTGAGAGGATTCATGCTTAGGGGTTCTAGGAAAGGAGAAACATGAGACACACACCACTTCAGCACCACTGAATTATGGTGCCTCCATCAGTCACCGGAGTGCCTGAGCCTCCCCACAAGGGTCCCTCTCCTTCCTCCCCCGGACCCCTACAGCTTTCTAGTTATACATATCACTGCCCAACACCCTGAGAAGACTCTGACTTGAGGCTAAACATCTAGGGATATTGATATTGATACTTTAATTCACTCTTCAATGGTTAACAAAATCCTACTTCCTCTTCTACTCTCTATACCAGTGATTTGAGTATTCCTGGTCTATCATTATTCAAACCCATTCTCTTTCTCCCATTGCCTATTCCCTTCTTCCCATTCCCTTTAATTCAGACTCTCATTCTATAACTATCCACCCTTTTCACTGTGCCTTTTGGAATGTCTGCTCCATGGGTAACTTATTATCAATTTGATTTCTTCCACTTTTTTTTGCTCACTGAAACCTAGCTCTCATATGATGACACAGCTTCCCTAGCCACCCTTTCTATCCCTAGTTGTACTTTTACTAGTAGTAGATTATTTACCAGTCCAGATTGGGGACAGGGAATATTCCTTGTTCCTCATAACCACTTCCAGGATTTCCCTCTACCTCTATCATTCAATAACTTTTATACTTTTTTGAGATCCATTCAATCCATATTTATTGCCCAACCAAGAGTCTGGTAGCTGTTATCTACCACCCTTTAGGATGCTTTCCTTCTTTCCTTAATGAGTTCAGTAGTTAACTCACAGTCCCTCCTATCCAAGTCTTGCTCTCCTTCCAGGAGACTTTAACATACATACTGATGCTCTTGTGGACACCCTAACTTCCCCATTTCTTAGCTTGCTTATTTCTTAGGAACTATTCCTCTACCTCATCATATCCCCACACAGAAATGACCATATCCTTGATTTTGCTATCACCCACAAGTGTTCCACTTTTATGTTTATGAACTCTGAAATAACCTAATCTTTTCAGAATTCTACCTCTTGATCTGCCTTGCAACCCCAAACCCTGATCTTTGTTTTCTCCGGGACCTACAACCCTTCTGCCTCTGCCCCAAACCATAAGCCCGACACCAGCTACACTCTTCTTAATTCTGCGTATTGAAGTTATTGAATGATCAAGGTAGAGGGAAAGCCTGGAAGTGGTTATGAGGAAAGAGGAATATTCTGGGAGCAGAGTCCTTGCCAGGGGTTTTAGTGATCAAGACCAATTTTGAGTCCACAGAAGTTGTTTCTTATGAATAAGTATTATTTTGCTCATTGGACACCTGCATTGTCTACTGGTTTTTGGTCCTCATTAAGGCAAGACTCAAGAGTTCTCTAATGTTTGGATGCCATCTCCCTAGTGAAAGGACATCTCTTACAAAGTCCTCTTCTTGTTTCCCCAGGTTCTACCGCTCAGACTCTGACTTTACTTCCTTTTCTCCCCAGTCTCCACTAGGTATCATCCTCCCCTGTCCCCCAAAGATCTCTGTCCACTAATGTAGCACTCACATTCAGGTGAGAATAGCAATTGTTTTGGAAGGAGAAGGAAGTCACTTTTCCAGCACCAGCTACAAAGAGGGAATGAACTTTCTTGTTGTTGATTCAGAGGGTAGAACTGGGACCTATTGGAGAAGATAAAGGCATGCAGATTTTGACTTAATATAAGCAAGACTTTCTAATTATTAGCTTTGTCCATGTCTAGCATAGGTTGTGACGTAGTGAACTCTCTGTAAGTGAAAATGTTCAAAGAGAGATTGCATAAACTTCTGTCAGAGATTCTAAAAGTAGGTGGGAGGCTGTATGAAATAAACTCTAATATCCCTTCCAACTCTGAAATTAAAAATAATATAATCATTAATTTGCTTCAGGGGAGTAAACTAGACACTGAGAAACTCCAACTAATTAGGAACAAACATTTTCTCATACAGAAAATCCTCTTAATTGCTTAGAGTGGGGAGAGGCAAGAAAACTGCCAAGTAAAGGAATTGAAAAAAGTCTAAAATATTAATTATTATCAATCTAAGGCAGCTCTGCTAAGCAATAAAAACAAAGACATAGATTTGTGTTTCTAAGTAGAATTAGGCAAGGGAGGGAAGTATCACAATTCATACTCTGTCACCATTATACAAGAAAGTATCAATATACAATATCAATTATGATATGATATCATACATATAATATGAAGTATCAATTATACAAGAAAGCATAAAGTTCCAAAGTCCTTTGACATTATCAAATGCAAGCTGCCTTGTCCTCTCCCTCTGATTGGAAAAGGCTGCTGAATATGCAATGGGCCCTCCTGCTCACCAAATGAATCTGAATAATTAAAGGAAGGAACGTTTTGCATCTTTTTTAACTAAATGAATATTGTATCCAAATGACTGCAAGTTCTAAATTTTTTTGGATTGTTTTGTGATTTATTTGGTCTAGTAAACTCCTGAAGAAACTCCCTCTACCAGTGCAAATTTGTATCTCTGTCACAATTTATAGTCTTGGAATTGTTTGGGAGTATAGCGAGAACTTAGATGACTTTCCCAGGATTACAAAAGTATATATTAGAGTAGTCATTTGAGCCCAATTCTTAGAGACTCAAAGTTTAACTCTTCGTATAGTAGATCATGTTGCCTCACATTCTAATTAGTGGGATTGAAGATGAGATTTTACTGTAGCTATAGCTTCCAGAAGCCTCTCTGTTTTGAAGGTTGTCTCTGAAACCTAAAGTGTAGGCTTCTTCTTCTCTGGATTCATCCTTTTGACTAAGACACCTTCCTCCTCCCCTCTTCTGGATACATTCATGCCCCCTCCTAGTAGAGCTGGGATCTCGATACCCCATTGCCTGGGCTTGTCTGTCTGTAATATCCAACATGGGAGACCTCACTAGCCATATCTGAGTGGGAATTGCTCCCTCCACCAAATAAAAGCACTGGTCTTTCCAGATCTCGTTGAGCTCTTCTGATGTGGAATAAAAATAGTTACCATTCATAAAACACTTTCCAAGTCCCAGAGTGCTTTACGTAGATCACTTCATTCAATCCAACAACCCTTTGAAGTAGGTATTATTGTTCTCATTTTTACAGATTAGGAAACTGAAACTATGAGTAGTTAAATGATTTTGCCCAGGATCATAAAACTAGTAAATTTCGAATGTTACATTTGAACTCATCTTCCTCTCTCAAAATCTAGTACTCCAGCCATTACATCAGCTAAGGGACATTGAAGTTGGATACATCCGTGAAGAGGAGAGATGGGAACTTGGTTGAACTGGGTGGACCATAACTACCAGGCCAACTATGTCAAGTTATCCTCCTAAGAGTAGGGAACATTTTGCATGGAATCATTCATCCAGTTCTTAAATTCATCTGATTCAGTCAAACATGGAGATTATATGACTTCCTCTGGTCACACAGTTAGTCTATTTCAATATGTATGACTGGAACTCACATTTTCCTGGCTCAGAGATGGACCGTCTGTCCTCTAGCTACAGCTCATTCCTTGAAGATTCTTTTCTGTAGTGCAAACCATAAAGATTATTTCATTCGCATCACACTTATGATTTCAAAGCTCCTTATTAATTTTATCCTTTTTTCTAAGGACAGTAGGGCAGATTCTATTTTGCCCATTTTACGGGCACCCTCTCCTGATCTCCTTGGTTGCTATTGCTTACTCCTCCCTCTTCCACAAAGTATACATTTGTATTTAATTTTGCTGTTTTCCCCAAGTAGGGTGCATACTTCTATGGAGAGAATCCAGTGCCTTGTCTAGTGCAGGACTTACAGTAAATCCTTGCTGAATCGCACTACAGAGAAGGAAAATGAGGTCCAGAGACGTTATTTGAATTATCAATGGTCACACAGCTAATTGATGATCAAGACAGGACAACTATCACTCTTCATGCCTCAGTATGTAGGACGTTTTCATTTGCAGTGTTCGCCCATCTCATCCCCTTCAGGGCTTTCCACATCTACATACTTCCCACTTCAGCTGCTTCCAAGGAAACCTCTTTGTTGTTTTAATTGCAGCAAGGGACATCAGTCCCATTACCCAAGACTCTAAATTACTATGGCAATTATTTATTTTTCTTTTTGTTTTTAGGTTAAAAAAATGACCTTTCATTTTCATGTCAATACAGTTTTGGTGGGGAAAAAATGAGACCAGTTCCACCCAAGTTAAATAGCCTTTGAGTTGCGTTTGCTCAAAGGTCTTTTTACCAGACAAGTCTGTCTGAGGGAATTTGCTCAGGCTGGTCTCAAGGGGCAAGCTTGGCACTGTT
Organism: Notamacropus eugenii; assembly: GCF_028372415.1. NCBI lineage: Eukaryota > Metazoa > Chordata > Mammalia > Diprotodontia > Macropodidae > Notamacropus > Notamacropus eugenii. The sequence goes on from NC_092874.1 coordinate 436,875,454, forward strand.
TCACTAGGCCTCTGTTGAAAAGAGGCTTTTGGGCCCCAAGCTGTAACTTGGCTCAAGTCTGCTATGGTTTGCAAATTCAGATCCACAGCAAGCGCCTGTGTTCTGAAGGGTCCTTTCTGTAGCTCAGCAACGAGGGTGAATTGCTGGAGGAATGTAGGGACCTGGTAAAGAAAACATCTGGTCCAGTGGTCCAATAATAACACGCTTGTACACAGGCCCTCATTAGAGTCACGGTGAGGGAACAATCGCTTCTTAGAAAAGATCAGACATAGATCATTGGACCAGAGCATATTGCAAACACCCATCAGTGGAAAATCTTTCAGCATCTCTCCTTGGTTGTTAATTTACCCATGTGAATATAAGGTAATAAGCTCAACATCTGTAATCATGTGAATCAAGGGTCCAGAGGCAAGTTAGGAGTTGTCCAACCAATCTGCTGGTGGGTTTTCATAATAACTTGTCTAGGTTGACATCATCACCTTTTATTGTACAGTGAAAGTTGGAGGCGCCATGGGGGTAGAGAAACCCCCAAATGAGCTTGCAGAAGAGTACATGCTTAGTCAATGTTTCTTGGATTAAATTTGCTGATTGCAAATTTTAGATTATGACCATAAGGAATAATGAGTGGGTGACTATGCAGAAAATCATCCCTACCTTTGGGAAGGCAGAGTAGACAGAAGGCTGGCCATGGTTGGCTAGAGAGTCTACTGGGGACAGGTTTGAGGTTTGCCTTTGATTACCTACTAGTTATGAGCCCAGGGCAAGTCACCTGGTCTGTGTGTTTTAGGCAGTGCTTTGAGATTATAAGTTGCCACTTTTCTAGCATTCCACTCTCCTGCTCCTGCTGTGTACCCTCCTGACCAGACTGCCAATTCCTGACCTCAGGCTGTGCTGGTCAGTGAAAGCTCACTCCATTCTGCCAGCTCTAACCACTCAATTGAGTCTTTTCACCAGGTACCTCTTCCACGTCAAAGCAATGCTATCAGTGTTTTTGGGAAAAGATCCTCTTCCTTTTGACTTTACCCTTCCCCAGCCACTTTTCCTTCTTGCATGTTACACAACCAAGAATGAGCTTGTAAATGTTTAACAATTAGCTCTCTAAAAAAAAATAAATTTAATCTGCATTAATAACATTTTCTCCACCACTTTGTTAAGTATAGACAAGCAACAAAACAGTAAATCAAGCTCCAGTTCATAGTATTTTCTGATTTCCAAGATGAAAAAGCTCACACTGAAAATTTAACAATGCTGGTTCTGCTAGATGCCTTGTTGTCTCTCATTGGCATTAAAGGCAGGGATGATTGGGTTTTCAAATTTATTTATATCACTAGCGCTTAGTATAGTATCTGATAAACATTAAGCACTTAATGTGTTTTGGTTTATTCATTCAAGTTGCAGATCTGTTTTAGTGGAGGCAGTTTCCTCACTGGGAGTTCCTAAATAATTTTTGGAGGGGAGAAAGTCTCTCTAATTCCTACTCCTCAGCTCCTGAGCATGTATGTAGGGGGAAAGAAATCAACATTCCATCTTTTCTTAATTCTACATATTTCAAGTCTTTAGGAACTTATAAAATAAAGAAAATAAAACTAGTATTTATGTAGCACCTACTATGTGCTTAACACTGGGCTATAAGCATTTTACAAATATCTTATTTGATCCTTGTACTGATACAATGACAACTCTGGTACAACAGCAACCAAATAAATTCCTAGTGTTAGAAATAATTCACACTATGCTTAGAGTTACAGAATTTCTAGGTAAAAAATATCAAAGAAACCATCAAGTCCAGCCCTCTCAATATGCAAAGGAAGAAAGTCAAGTGAAGAGAGAGCATCACCCTAGACATAGAAGGGATCTCAGAGGTCATCATATTCAATCCTGCCATTTTTCAGGAGAGGAAACTGAGATCCAGGGTTGTTGAGGGACTTGCCCAATGTCACCAGAATAGTGAACATAGTAGTAAGTAAGCTAGCAAGAGAGGGGGAATCTGAACCTAGGTCCCTTGACCCTGGGGGCAGAATTCTTTCCAATGTGTCACTGAATGATCAACCCCATGTCACATACCAGTAGGAGAAGCAGGACTCACTCAGTACTGGTGCTCATCTACTGCATACAACTTATACCTCTCAGACTCAATTTCCTCATTTGAAAAATGAGGGGTCTGAGATAGATTACTAAACTTTCCAATTCTAACATTCTGTGATTCTATGAATTTTAAAGACCTTTCCCAGGGATGTCCCTGATGAGAGTGTGAACATGTTGGATGTGCTTATCTTTGCCTGAAAGATTTTGGGGTGAATTCAAGGTAATTTTCAGATTTAGCTTTCTGTTAGTAAAGCAGTAAGACACTGGCAACTGGACAAATCCACCATGAAAAAATTTCTAAATAAGTTTTGGAGGGGAGAAAGTCTCTCTCATTCTTATTCCTTGAGCTTTGTATGCAGGGGGAAAAAATCAACATTCCATCGTTTCTTAATTCTACACATTTCAGGTCTTCAGGAGCTTATAAAATCAGACTTCTGTACTCTATAAAAGTGGTCTCCCTTGCTGCAAGCCCACAGTATTCTGGGAGCTTGCCAAAGTAGCAGCCACACTTGATGAATGATGGGGAGAAAGAAGATTCTCCCTGGAGGGAAGCACTGACTGATTGTGACAGCTGGGAGAAAAGCCTGCACCTGGGAGGCTCCTGACATTGCAAGAGGATCTGACTCTCAGCAACTTTATAGAGGACGCCACATTTTTTCTGGACCACCCGTGTCTTTATTCTGTATCATTCCCCGCATCTGTGGCTCCCCTCTACCCCCGGAAAGGACCTGAGGTCAGTCATTTATGTCTTACTTACTTAATGGTGAAAGCAGAGATGTGCTTGTAAGTGTTTAACAACTGGCTCTCCAAATTTGTTGAATTTCCATTTAAAATCTTTTTTCTCCATTTTTTTCTTAAGTCTAAGCAATTAGTAAAATAATAAATCAAGCCCTGATCTGTAGCTTTGCCAATTTCCAAGGTATAATTCCTCATGCTGAAAGATTGGGGCCAATTGGCAACGGAAGTTTCAAGCTGGTTCCAGCATACCCCTGGGTGAGAGGGACTTTTTCTGTAGTGGCTAGGGGCTCCAGCTCTTTGGCTTCCCTCCCCATCTAATCTCTAGTATTCTTTTTGAAAAAATTTTTTATTTAGTGTGTTGAGTTCCAAACCATATTCCTCCCCCCAGATGATAAGCAATCATATATACTTGTGTAATTATGTAAAACATTTACATTAGTCATTTTGTACAAGATTCAAATGAAAGAAAACAGAAAGTGAAAAGACATCAAATTTTGAAGGCTTCACATACAATAACTTGGCAAAAATGACAAAAGGCACTAGTACTTAATGTATAAAGGGTTGTAAAAAGATCATCAAACTCATATATTGTTGGTGGAGCAAAAAATGAATATAACCATTCCAGAAAGTATTCTGGTACCATGCAAATAAAGGGACTAAAATGTCCAAATCCTTTGAACCTGAGATTCTACTGGTAGACCTCAGGAGGTCAATGACAGAAAAGTTCCATATATACTAATAGATATATTACATATAATATATAAATATATGAATATTTTAGCAGCATTTTTTGTAGTAGTAAAGAACTGGAAACTCATTAACTAGAACATGACAAAACACATTGTGGTATATGAATGTAGGGGAATATTATTGTGCTTTAAGAGACAATGAGAATGAGGAATAAAGAGAATCACAGAAAGACTTGCATGAACTGATGCAAGTAAGCAGAGTCAGGAAAAAATACACTACAGTGCAACTACCACAAAACAATCAAAACTGAATGTTGCAAAATTATGAAGATCAAACTCAGTCCTAAAAATGGATGTGAGGATATACCTTTCACTGATCCTATATGGGGGTTGGAGGTCTATGAAAGTGAAACATTATAGATAACATCAGACTATTTTGAGGTACTGATCAATTTTAAGAATTATTTTCTCTTTCTCTGTAAAAAAAATAAAGGATAAAGGAAAAGGGAGGAGTGAGAAAATGAAAATGAAGGAGGGAGAGGACATGGAAGAAATCTAGGCGATGTGAAAATTAAATATATTAACAAAACCTATGTTTAAAAAGTTTCAGTGAAGTTTATGTAACCTAACTGCTACCTGTTAGGACCTTGATTGAATTTGAAAGAATTCCCTTCCCCTACCCTATAAGAAAGGAGTCTAAGGGACTCCCATGGAAGGGAGTATGGATATGGAAAAAAAAAGAAGTGAGAACCACTGGCTGAGGGGCCCTTTTGTGCGCAAGCTTGACTAATAAAAGAGGAGGAAATACGTTTAGGTCCCTGGCACTCTCACAGAAGTGATAACACTTGGGAGAAAGAAGAAACAGCTGTAGCATCTGGCAGCAGCTTGTGGAGAAGCAAAGACTGGCAACTTTGGAGAAGAGCGGTTGTGCAGCAAAGGTGCATGGCTGACTACTGAGAGACGGAGCTGTGAGCATCTTTTCAGTTGCAGGACAACCCCGAGATTATGAGATGGGTAGGGTGTATTCTCTCACTCACCAGTGTGGGAGTATGAATGATTGGATAGAGACAGGAAATTATTTTACCTTCTGATTGAGAGAGCACTGGGCTTGGAGTCAGGAAGACCTGAGTTAAAATTCTACCTCACACATTTGCTAGTTGTGTGACCTTGGGCAAGTCACATAACCTTTGTCTGCCTCAGTTTCTTCAAATGTAAATGGGGATAATAATAGAAACTGCCTCTTAGGGTTTTTAATGAGGACCAAATGAGATCATATTTGTAAAATGCTTCACACAATGACTTAATAATAGGCATTTTTCAATCATGGTCAACTCTTCATGACCCAATTTAGGGTTTTCTTGGCAAAGATACTGGTGTGGTCTACCATTTCCTTCTCCAGCTCAATTTACATATGAGGAAACTGAGGCAAACAGGGTTAAGTGATTTACCCAGGGTCACACAACTAGTAAATGTCTGAGGCCAGATTTGAACTCAGAAAGGTTAGTCTTCCTGACTCCAGATTTGGCAATCTATCTGCTGTGCCACCTAATTACCTTAACAATAGTAGGTATTTAATAAATGCTTATCCCACTGTATGCCTTTCTATTGGCCTGTGAATTGCTTGTGATTTTAGTTCTTCTGTGGACAATGATTGTGTCCTATAGTTGGCAGCCTATTCTAGATACACCAGGAAAAATCTATGGTTCTACTAACAGGAAATTCCCAGAGTGGCAAAGCCTTCAGCCAACACAATTTGCTAGGGTTCTAGTCCTTCATACTGCAGTGAACTCACAGGGGGTATTTTATACTTTTGACCTAACAGCTCAATAAATGGAGTTTTAGATTTTCTTTTGGCAAGGATCGGTGAAAAAATGACTGAAATGCTAAGAACTAAGAAAGTTGTGGACCCTCTGCTTTAGTAGATAAGCCATAGGGACTAGTCTAAGTCACATAGAGATGAAACGATTGCCTAGGATTATACAGTTAGTAAGAACTAGAGAATCAAAATTCTCTGAATTCCAAGTCTAGCACTCTCTTCCTTATACCACTCTACCTTAACCAGGAGAACATTGAATTTAAGAACATGGGCTTTTGTAGTGGTGGATGATTTTTAGTCATTAAAAGTACTACACAGATTCAGAAATGTGATCCGGTTGACTCTTCTTCCCACTCAAACCTGGATCCAACTTTCCTTGGACAGACTGGTTCCATAAGCTACTCATCCATTGAATGTCATATTTTGGGTAACAGATGTTTTCACCTACTTTTATTTCAATTCAACAAACATTTATTAAGCATCTGCTATATATAAGGCTCAGGGTTGGACCCTGGTTTTTCCTGTATATATTATTAAGGTGACCTTCTACATTCCTGTATATTTCACTAAGAAGGTTTTGTAGTATTTCTAGGATTCAGTGCAATAAATAGAATGTCAGTCATCAAAAATAGTCCTTGTAAGATCTTGGCATGGGTGGGAAATCTTGATTTTTCCTCTTGACCTTGAGCAGGGTACCTTCTGTGATTCTAGGAATCACTATTTGCAAACATGTACTTGCTGGCTAGATACTTGTCCAAAAGTACTCGAATACTCTGACAAGTCTGGGATCTCGTAAATGTAGTTATTTTCTCCAATGACGCAGAATGCACTTCACCCATGCCCAGATACTTCACTTGATGTTAATTTTCAGGGGCTTGTTGAACAAGGCAATTTCTCTGGTTGTATCTGTCATGGAATCTTGGATGTTGTTGACAGATGGGTGAGAAACATTTTGTGTAAGAAAAGTTTTTAAAACAGTGCTTTGCTCTCAGTCAAGAAAGGCTCAACTTTCTCAAAATAAGTATGTCCTCAGAGCATTGTATTCCCTACCCTGTTCACTGGACCATCTCAACTCAAAGAAGAAAGTACCATGTCAGAGAATAGGATTAAGCCCTACCTACTTGGGGCAGTTAAGTGATGCATTGGATAGAGTGATGGGCCTAGAGTGGGGAAATCTCATATTCTTGAGTTCAAATCTGGCCTCAGATACTTACTAGCTGTATGACCTGGGGCAAATTACTATCCCTATTTGTGTCAGTTCCTCATCTATAAAATAAGCTGGAGAAGGAATGGCAAACCACTCAAGTGTGCTTGCCAAGAAAACCCCAAATGGGGCCATGAAGAGTCAGACACAACTGAACAACAACAACAAATTTTAATCAGTCTATAGATGACTTTAAATTAGCTGGCACTTCTGAAAATGCAAAATCAATGAAGGTAAAGATATCGATTCTGACCATTAATTCTCTCCCAGACAAGTTTAGCTGGCATAAAATGGCTACCATTATGAGAAGTCCAAAAGAACCCAGAAACTTTTAAATCAACAAATACTGACTCCTTGCTAATTGAAGAGATGTGATAATTGATGGTCATACAAATATAGAGTATTAGCCCATTTACAAAAATCCATAGTGGAAAATAATAGATTATGAGCAATCTTGATATAGAGAAGAAAGAAAAGGAGATGAGAAAATGAGTATGCACAGAATTTGGCACAGAATCCAAACAATCCTTTAGATGAAGAGATGAAACTCAAAGAAAGACAACAAACATATATGATATGGTAAAGATCCATCAACATTTTTATAATTGTCTATTCTTTTCTGCAATCATGAATTGACCACATTTGTATTCTATTGTTTTTGAACCTAAAATACTAGGGCAAAAGTAGTAAAAAGCAGACATGGAAGTAGGTGGGAGTGATAGAAATGTTTCTGAACATGAAGAAATAGAATAAGCACCTTGACCAGATAGGTATATGTTGATTTTCAAAATATTTCGATGAAAATACAATGGAAATGATCACAAAAGATGATCACCAGTTGATGTATAGTTTCAGCAACAGCAAAGAAAACTGTTTCCTAAGCTATAATGGATTTCCAAACTGTGTCGGTGAAGAAGATTCCCTCATAGATGAAATCACAGTCCAGGAACTTTTTTTCTCCCTCCTCATATTTCTGTGGAATATTTTGTCTATTCTCATTTTTGACCAGTCACATGATACTTTTATAATATTCATCCATGTGTAAATTGGCTTCAAGTTTTCTAAGGTCAAGTACTAGGGTGTGTTCATCTTTGTATCCTTAGAAACTAACAACTCCTTGTTTAAAGCAGATGTTTGCTCAATTTCTACTGGTCAAAAAGAATCTAATTATTTCCTTTATAAGACGATAATATCTTTGATGACTTGTTTGATTATGTGATGTCTTTTGGTATCCTTGATGGCATAGTGGATATGTTTTTTTCTATGGGTACTCAGTTACTCAATGCTGATTTTGCACTCTTTTGTCTTAGTGGGTTTGTGTCTTTTTGCCCCAAATAGAATTTTCCGGTTTGACTTAATAGAATTGATTTGTATTTTGTATATCTGGCATGATGAAAAGGAAAGTTTACTACAAAGTACTTTTAAACCTCAGAGACATAACTAGTAATTTCTGTGCCTCGACCAAGTGCCAGAAAATAAACCCTCAATTTCAGTTGTCAGTGGTTTGGAGTATCACATAGAGTCTCTGGAGTACTTTGAGTTTGCTACTGGGGAGTGGGTGCTTATAGAGAATCATGATTGCCCTAGAAAGAACTCACCTAGGGGTATAGTTACCTGGGATATAGAAGCCATTATCTGGTAGCTCCCTATTTTAACTAAATATTATTGCTAATTAAGCATGAAGTTAAGAGGCGCTATGCTGCTAAAAGACTTCAGTACCTCTAGTGGACCTCTAAATTTTGGAACCCTGGGGCAAAGTCCTGATTGTCCTATCCCAGTTATGGTACCATCTATTGCACACAAATCACTCAAAGGGATGTGACTGAACACAACTCCTTCTCTAGTCAACTGTTACCCTCTTCTGCTATGATGTTTTTTTTTTAATAACCAGAAACCTCCTTACTGAGAAACCACTGGTTCAAAATCAGAAGCTTATTCCCTTCACCACAAATAACTCCATGACTTTCAGAGTTTGCAGAGGCAACTGTTTTGGATAAAAACTGGGTCTCATTACCATAACTTCTCTTTTTCTAGTGTCTGTGACTTTCTTACTTATCATCGTAATTCACACATTCCTCTAAAATCTGCCATTCAAATCTAGGCTGTACAAATGGAGTACTTGTAGTGGGTGTGGGGTGGGGTGATGCAGATGGGATTTTTATGTGAATGGGCTTCAGGCAGGCTTTGATATAATAACAGGGGCCCTGGTTTGGGGAATTTCTTCATGGAATAATCTTGATGTATCAAGATATTGATTGATTAAAAAAAAAAAAACTGCTCCCCAAGACTGTTTACAAGGAAAAAGATTTTCCAAGGAATCCCTTTTGAGATCAACCCAAACAAGAAATATTTGATGGAGTTTTCAGAATGAAAAATAACTTTTTGATTTATGGATTCTAGATACCAAATATTAGGGACACACCTTGGTGATCCTTACTTTGGTTAATTTATTTCACAAAGCTTCATTATGGATTTTTTTATACCCAGAGGATTGTGGAATTTTTCTTTTCTTATAGGTTCCCTCTCTAATGTCATGATTGGCACTTAGAAAATAAAGATGGACTGGAGAGATTTCAGAATAACCACAGTTTGAGTGGAAAGAAATAACCTGTTTATATCAAGGGAGGTTTAATCTCCAAATCAATAAGAGTCACATAGAGTTGAAGTGGACTTGTTTCTGGGACTAAAAATGGACTTTAAGGACCAATCAAATGAGCTAGTAAATGCCAAAACCCACAAGCCCTTTTATCTGGTGTTTTTAGCTCATTTTTCATTGGAAAGGCCCAAGAGAATGAAGAAGTGTTGAGGTTGGGGGTGGGGCATCAGATACAGCCAAAATCCAGAGGGGGAAAGGTACACAGGGTCCAAAAGTCAGTCATTAGTAGAACAAGGATGCTCTCAAAATCTGGAATCAGTTAGGGTATGCAGAGTCCAGTATCAATCACTGGCAATACAGGTAAACATTCTGTGTTACAGAGGGTCATCTAGAAATGAGGAGGCAGTTCTCATGCATAAAGACAAGAGGAATTACATGGAGGTCCTGCGAGGGTCCACCCTCAGGACTCAGGGTATCAGGACCATACCAAGCTCTGACCATTCCACCCATCATTGCTGCATGAACTGGGGCAGCTCTGTGATTCTGAGGAGGGTCATAGATCTTATAAGGAAGGAAAATTCTCACTCAGATACATCTGATTGGTTTCCCACCAGTCAGTGAGCATGTGTTGTAAGAGATGGAGATTTCAAGAAAGGAAAGTTCTTTGGAAGCAAGAAGAGTTAGGGAATGTGGGACACGAAAATTACAAGCTGCAAAAAAATGAGGCCAGAAAAACCTGTAGTGTCCCCTGTCCCCCTTTACCCCAAGACTAATATAAGAATGAAGGCATTATTACCTTCTTGAGGCTAGGGGTGAAATGTTCTAGAGGTGATAGTCTCAGAATTTCAATCACTGGATGATAGGGATCTCGAAGTCTAAGCCCTCATTTTATAGGTACCTGAGTGCCAAGGAGATCCCACAATTTGCCCAAAGTCACACAGGTAGTAGATACTGAACACTTGGATTCTGATCTTGGTCACTTCTAGCCTTGGGGCTTTGGGTGGGAAGCAGCAAGTATTAATACACTTGAATGTGATCTAGCTGAAAGGGCATTAGATTTAGTTAGAAGATCTGGGTCCTGAAACCAAAGTTACTTAATTACTCTGTGGCTCAGTTTCCTCATTCATAAAATGAAGGGATTGAGTGGTCTTTGAGATTCTTTTCAGCTCTAAATTTTATGAAACCACTTTGTCTCCTGAGACTCATTTCCCCTGAGTATAAAACAGCAATAATGCTGTCAAATTCAAGGAATTGTATGTAACCTCTCCATCTTCCCCCTCCTCAGACCCAGTGCTTTGTGAAATACTATATCAGTGTGAGCTATTATTATAAAGCTGAGCCCTTAGGGACAGGGACTTAGGGCATGTGATATTTGGATGGGAGATTTGCCAAGTTTGGGGCTGTTTGGTTTGCAAGGGCAAAGAGTGATTTCTGGCTGTACAG